>NC_061513.1:338644250-338793535 GCF_022539505.1 Lolium rigidum | reverse complement strand
AGGGAACAACGAACTAGACGGAGGGGAACAACGACCGACACGGAGGGGAACAACGACCTACACGGAGCGGAACAACGACCTACACGGAAGGGAACAACGGCCTAGACGGAGGGGAAAAACGACCGACACGGAGGGGAACAATGGCCTAGAAAAAGGGAAACAACGACCTACACGGAGCGGAACAATAACCAACACGGAGCGGAAAAACGACCTACACGGAAGGGAACAACGGCCTAAACGGAGGGGAACAACGACCGACACGGAGGGGAACAATGGCCTAGAAAAAGGGAAACAACGACCTACACGGAGCAGAACAACGACCTACACGGAAACAAACAACAGCCTAGACGGAGAGAAACAACGGCCTAGATGGAAAAAAAGAAATAAAACAAAAAATAAAAAAATAGAAAAAAATAATAATAAATGTAAGAAAGAAGAAATAAAATAACAAGAAGTGGTACCTTTATAAAATAATGCATAGTAAGAAAGAGGAAAAAAGAAAAAAAATAAAGGAAAGAAGAAATGAAACAAAGATGGATGATAACATGAAAAAGAAAAAGAAATGTAAGAAAGAAGAACAAAAAAGAAAAAATAAAGACGTACATGTAGTGGTAGAATGAAAAAGGGAAGTCAACCAACGAAACCGCACAGGGAACAACAGGCATGCACATGCACGTACGGGGCTTCATTGATTCAAGGCACAGCGGCCAGCCTGGCAGTTTGCGCGCTCGCTCCTGAATCGTGATCAACTCTGGCTCCCTCGTTCGCGATTAACGGGCCAAGCCCACGGTAGGAAAGCTTCAGCGAAACGTATGCTCGGAGCGCACGCGCGCTAGGGAGCATTCTCCGGAGAGACCAGTGCCTATCGGCGGACATGGCCGGGCCGGTCAGTGTACAAGGCCGAGTCCATGGTAAGTTGGGCCCTTTCATAAAGGAAGCCAGTTTTCCTTCTATCTATTTCAAAACAAACAAAAATATACTCCCTCCCATTCATATTAATTGACTTCAATATGGATGTATCTAGAACTAAAATGTGTCTAGATACATCCATATTAGAGTCAACTAATATGAACCAAAGGGAGTATCTTTTTTGATGTACTACTATCCTGTAGATGCTTATTAATATAAAACAGAATGTCGGGTATCTTATACTATTTCTTTATAATAATGGCAGTATCTTCGATTGGAAAGTACACGTGGCTAGGGTTACTCGAATTGAGGGTTCTTCTGTTTCTTCACGATCCTCTCTACATTTCTATGTTATTTTAAATATAAAGCTCGAGCAGAGCCTAACTTTAAATTAATAAAACCCCAACGGCAGCATCCAACAAAGTAACAAAGCACGACAGCGAACTGATACAGCAAGGTGGAAGGAGGCATCATCAGACCCGGTAGGCGGGAAGGTTCTTGCTCGTCTTGCCTCCACTCCTAGGCGGCCCTCCACAGTCATTCGTTGGCTGTTTTACCTCCTGGCTGTAGGCCGATTTGGAGGCACTTCTACTTAGGATAAATATTGCTCATGGATGTCGCCCCAAGTGGTCAGTCCCCGGCGACGATATCCTTGCTCCGGCCATCGAGTTATCTTGGTATTGTGGTGGAGAAGAGCCAGAAGCACTTGATTGCTTGTTTCACTCTTTTTCGGGGTTCTTGATGTAAAAGTACAAGTCCTGTTGGTATTTTTTATTTTATTTCTGGACTGTTTTGTAATGTGTACCCACCGCTCAGTATACGCAGCTTGGGTCCGTGAGGACCCGATCCTTGTTGGAAAAAAACTGTCACATAGTTGTCAAATGGATGGTTCGAGGGCTAAGGGCCAAAGTTCTCTACGGCTGATGGATATAAGCTCACCTTGTGGGGGGAGGAGACGCCCTTTTTTTGTTGGTTAAGTAACTAGTATGATTTTGGTTTAAATTGGTACAAATCAGGTAACCACCGCTCAGCAAGATCAACAAAATTTGAAGCGAAATAGAACATTTCTTAAATCTCTAAGGATGGTTGCATGTGGCTCCGTCTGCCTTAACTTAAGTAAGAGCGTCTCCACCGGTCCTCCCAAAAAAGGGCTGGCATGCACGCCGACAGCAGGCTATGGGGAGCGCCGGCTGCATTCACTTAGCATTTGGGGATCGCGTCTCACACCAATTAACCCAATAGAGGCGCTGGTATCATGCATGCACATGCAAGTGGGACATAAATAGTAGGAGAGAGGAGAATCTTTAGAGGTTTGTGTCACATGCAAGTGGGGCACATGCAACTTTTCAGCAGAAATTGGACGCCGGCGCTCCCAATCGACTCCCTTCGCGAAGGGATTGCTTCGGGCATGCCAACGCTTTTATTGGGGTCTAAAAATGGCCGACGCTTTTTCGGGACCGCCGGTGTGGACAGATTCTCTCTCTCTCTCTCTAGGATCCCCAAAGTGATATTGGGAGGGCTATGGAGAGGACCGGTGGAGATGCTCTAACAATGCTCAAGACACTTATGCATCGCCAGTGTTTCCTGACTTCACATTCAGTCTGAACATGTTGCCTTTCGAGTTCAGCTCGAGGGGGTTGTTGAAGTATAGATGTTGTACAATAGCCAGAAACGTTGAGTGTGCCCTTGTATGTAACATCTCAATAATGAACTTACCTAGTCTTCAGGTAGAGTTGATCTAGCGTTGAACGGAGCCACAATTTTAGTGAAAACATCAACAAACTGAGATCTAGTGGAGACATGAGGGACCTTAGCCTGGCCAAGAGCAACACGATCGCAGACCAAATGCAGATCGATCTCCACATGTTTTATATGTGGATGTTGAATTGGATTGGAGGAGAGATGCATCGCACTCACATTATTGCAGTATACAACTGTGGCCTAGTTGGGTGGATGCTGAAGTTCGTGCAGAAGGTGTCGCAACCAACAGGATTCTGCCACACAGTTTGGCATGGCACGATATTTCGGTTCAGTGCTGGACCTAGAAACAGTGCGTTTCCTCTTGGATGACCATGAAACCAAGTTGTCGCCTAAGAACACATAAAAACCAGAGGTAGATTTGCGGGTATAAGGACACCTAGCCTAATCCGCATCATTGTATGCAAGCAGGTCATGGGATGATGAGCGGAACAACCGAAGACCAAAATGGGAGGTGCCTTTGAGATACCGCAGTATTCTCTTGATAATCTGAAAGTGAGAGGTGGTCGGGGCGTGCATGAATAAGCAGACCTAGTGGAAAACATATGCGATGTCGGGGCGAGTTAGGATGATGCATTGTAAGGCACCTGCGAGGCTGCGATACAGGGATTCATCATGAAAGGGTGTGCCATCGTTTGCAGAGAGCTTGGAGCGAGTGTCTACTGGCATCAGATGGGGTTGCACTGTGTCATGGTGGCATGCTCAAGGATTTCAAGAATGTATTGTTGCTGCGACAAAAACATACCGGAGGAGGTGCGATGAACATTGATCCCAACGAGGTGGTGAAGCTCACCAAGGTTGGTCATGGAAAACTCGGAGGACAAGGCTGCAATAATGGACCAAAGGAGGGATGTGTTGTTGGCGCTAAGAATGATGTCATCAACATATAAAAGAAGATAGGAAAGAGCTAAACCACGACAAAAAAATAAACAAGGATGTGTCACATTTGGAAGCCAGAAAACCAAGGGTGCAAAGATATGAGGTGAAACGAGTGAACCAAGGGCCGTGGCGCTTGTTTAAGACCATATAGTGACTTGTTTAGGCGGATAACATGATGAGGGAAATGTGGATCAGCAAAGCTAGAGGGTTGTTGTGAGTAGACAATTTCTTGGAGATTACCATGCAAGAAGGCATTCGTGACGTCCAACAGATTGATAGTGTAGGCTTGAGAAACAACAAGAGCAAGCATCACTCGAATCATAGCGGGTTTGATGACATAGCTAAAAGTCTCGCCCTAATCCACACTAGCCTTTTGCGGATATCCTCGAACAACCCAACAATTTTTCTATCGAGAGAGGGAGCCATCTGGGTTGAGTTTATGGCAAAAAAGATCCATTTTTCAATGGCATGAACAACACATGGTCAAGGAAGTCCCCAACTTTCCATTGCTCATCCTTCTGATTTACTTTCCCAAATTTACTTTTTATTGGAACTACTCAATTTATTTGTTAAATAATAGTAAGTAAATTTAGTTGTAATATATCAGGGTCCCATGGTGTGATCAAACCAATAAAACCATATAACAAGTGGTCACATAATGAAATACATCATAAAGCATAATTTAATGACAATGAAATCTAACTTCCTTCCTATGCATTGGCCTTTTGTATACGAATGAATTACATCAAATAGAACTAGACAAATGCACACTATCGAGGGCATTTATTACCCCCTCTTTCATAATTTTACAAGTAGTGGAAGAAAATTTGAGAACATAACTATTGGATTGGTGCAACTCTGTAAACTTCGGAGCTTATTGAGGATTATTGAAACTATAATGTGAACCATTAGCATGCTTTCCTCTCTCAAAATAATTGCAAGAAGCATCATAAAGATTAGGATTGTGGGCGGAATGGTTATTCCTACAAGATAATTTCAGCCCACATAAGTACTTTTCAACATATGAAAACTTTTTCTCTGTGGTGTAAATAGGAGAGTTCAAAAATAGTAATACACAATTTTAGTTACTGTTAACTATTGTTTTTTATCGTATTTTATTGATACGCCACCTAGTGCTCAAGTACAAAACTATATTCTCAAGCATCGTCGATCTCAGTAAGGAGGATATATACAGGGCCGGTCCTGAGATTTTTTGGCCCATGGTGGAACCTAAATTCAGGGGGTATGGCACCAAAATAATAGTTTGTATGCAAATGTCAAGTGTTTCGAATGAACATCTTAAATGCATCTAACAAAATTCCTAAAGTGAGCACAAAAGCAATATCGTACCAGATAAAAAAGTTAAAAAATTCTTCTAGTACGCGAAAACACTGTTAATGGTGTTGGTGCCAATGTCACTTTTTTTAAACGGAGGCAAAAGCTTTGCCTCATCCATTCATTAAGCACAAAGTGGCCAAGTTTTAAGGATAAAACCGGGCGAAAACTTGCAATGGCAGGGTCAAGCCCATACCCACGCCCACGAGAGGCACATCGAGCCACCCTGGCTACCCACAGAAGCTAAACAAACGCAAAGCTCAAGTTGGCCTACGCCAAACAGATGGCTCCCCGAGAGGAGTCTGGAAGCTCCGATTCTGAAGACGAGCCCCAGAGAGGAGATGCACAAAAACTGCGCCGAAAAGGACCTTCACTGCCGGATCGCCCCTCGAAGGTCATCGTACACTGCCCAAAGGCGACTTCGACTACACAGCAAGAGGAGGCCAACACGAAGACATTCGGACACGCTGATGAGTACATTTTTAGCATGTTTTTGGATCGTTATTTTATCTAGATATCATTAAGTAGAGGTAGGATTTTTGTATTTCACCGTGCTACCATGCCATTTTATGCTTGTCTACATAGGATCTAAAAATAATAAGTCAATAATGAAATATCAATGAAAACTGTCATTTTCTAGCATCTTGACATGATAAAAAAATCATTTTTGTACTTAATCATGCACCTGGGCGAAAGGACAATGCGAGGACAATTTCCAGTGGCTTTAACAGGCATCGGTACGGGCAGAGCCAGCCCGTACCACCGTCCAGAAGCACTGCCTCGTCAAATACTTTCACCTCTCGCAGACAGATCAGAGATCAGACGTACACAACTCCGTAAAACAGAGAAACACGGCCCCAGATCAGATCTCAAGAAGGAACTTTGAAGAAGACAAGATCTGGGCTGCTACGTTGATCCTCGGAGGACAAGGCATCACCCCCTTCATCGTCATCAACCGCTGCACCATCAACACTACCATCCTCCAACCATAGTTGTAATCTTGATTGCTATTGTGGATTTGCATTCGAATTCATTCCATTCCTTTAATCCCCTCCATAAGATTATGATGATGTTCTTGATTGTCTCCATGTGTAAGTAGTCCTATTACTTCTTGGGGAGATGGAGAAACCCTACCATGAATATGAGATGAATCTAAGATGATCTATGGTTTCAATTATTAATGTGTGTTAGTTCTCTCTCTTATATTATGTCTTGTGCATCATGTAATATATGGCTTATGTTCTTGAGAGGGAACTACTCTTTGAAGGGTGGTAAAGTGAATGGCGGGAAGTGACATTACCGTATCGGCGCTTTGACACATGAATAAGGGGGATAAGAGGGATTCACAAAGCTCATATCGATAACCACGGGGTTAACCCCTTAATAGCAATAGTCAATTTGTGGCTTGCAGAAGACTAGCTGCTGTGGTTATTTAGAGATGCGATGACCAATGGCATTCTGGGCGCATCTTATTACGGATCTCTTCCACACATAACATACTTAAAGGCATACTTTATCTTAATTGACATGAATCACAGTACTACAGGTGGATCCAATAATCCCTGAGAACACTTTGTCTTATTAAGTTTCAACCCATTTCTTATAACATTTTTACTGTTTTATTTACTTTATTTGCAACTTGCAACCATTTACAACACCCCACTTTAAACATTTTGAGATTAGAAAACAACTATTAAGTAATCTTTAGTAGAAAGTAGCAAGGGGCATGAAGACCCTAACCATTAGCTCATCGTGGTTCGATACTCTTATTTCAAAACTAGCTACAACTGATCTGTGTTCTTGCAGTTATGAAGCTATTTTCTGGCGATGTTGCCAGTGAGTTCAGTGCTTTTGTTCTTTGTACTTAGTTGCTTATCTATTATTGTTTTTACTAAAGTTGTTTAATAGTTTCAGGTAATATCATGGCTGCACTCGGGCTTATGAATAAGCTTGATGCAGTTTCACAATGGGAGTGACGTTGAGTATGCTATTCATCCATGTTTTATCGCTATTATGAAGGAGAATAGTTTTGCAGGAGATGATCTAGATGAGGATCCTTATAGTCATTTCCATTCTTTTACTGAGTTGTGTTGGACAATTAAATTGAGAAACTACACTGATGATGAACTAAAACTAAAACTATTTAGTCAATCTCTAACCAACACCGCATTATCTTGGTATAAAACTTGCCCTGCAGAAAAGATTGATACTTGGGAGAATCTTATGAAAGAATTTATATTTCGGTTCTATCCCAAAGTCAAGTCCGCTGAAGCAAGAAGGTCTATAACAAATTTAAAGATTCGCCGTGGCGAAAGCTTAATGAGAGCATACCTCAAGTTTAAAGATACGGTTCAAAACTTTCCAAATCAAGATTTACCACCTTCGTATGTTTTACACGTCTTTTATGGTGGACTTGAACAAGATAATAAAAGAGAATTATACTTGGTATCCGGTGGATCTTTTATGGAACTCACAGCCGAGCAAGCCTGGATACGCCTATATAAAGTTCATAGAAATAGGGTATCATGGGGCTTTGATCTTGGAAGTGAGGGGAAATAGAAATTGAATATGATTATTTAAACTTCTATAACAACATCAGGCAATTAAAGAAACAACTAATGAGCTTAATTTTGATGATGTTATGGTATTAGATGTTCTTCAAGCTAATACAGAATTCATTGAAGCACCCAAGAAAGAATTGCTTCATTACACTCCGCCACCTCAAACCATTGAAGAAACACAAGTTGAAGCTTAAGTTCCCAAAGTGGTGCCTATGGAGAGGATGCCTTACAGTGATCCGCTCCCTTTTCCAATGACAGGGGCAAGGCACATTAGAGCTCAACTCCTTGCAGAACAAAAAGAAGATGATGTAAGTGAGGTAATTAAGAGCATCATAGTTAAAATTAGTAACGAGGAACCTACTTATGAAGTTTCAAATGGAGAGAGTGAGTTAACCAAGGAAAGTATTTTAGCTATGTTTGCACACGCTGCAACGTAGTTGAGCTCGATTCCGAAGCCTCACAGTTTGTAGAAGGTATGGTTAAAGCGAAAGGTGTAGGCAAACCTATTTTACCTTGCACTTTTGGTGGATCCTCTTATTATGGACTCTGTGATATTGGAACAGTCATTAATGTTATTCCCTATAGATTTTATTTTGGTATCCAAGATGAACTTGAGCATTCGCAATTAGAAGACACATATATGACAATAATGCTAGCTGATAAGACTCTTAGAGTTCCTATGGGAGTAATAAAAATTGTACCCATTACAATAGAACCTTACACTTATCCCTTTGACTTTGTTGTCATTGATATGCCAATTTATTTCTATAGTCCAATCATTTTTGGAAGAACTTTTCTAAATACTGCATGAGCTAATATTGATTGTAGGAAGGAAACTATCTCCCTTAAGTTCGGGAAGGAAGTGGTGAGTTTCCATTTCTCGAAGTTCGCTCATAAACCAATTGTTGAAGAGGAAGATTTTGAGGAGGAAGTTAATCTTGCTAATCTCTCCGCAATACTTTATAATACTCACGGAGATGATTTAGAGGTAAGTTTATTTGGAAATGAAAATGGTATGAAAGGATTAGACAAAAATGATATTGAAAATATTTGGAATCTCTCCCTATAGCTGATAACCCAACTAATGAGAAGTATGAAATACTTGAAAGAAAGGGAGATGAAGATTTACCACCACCAGAACTGAAACATCTTCCTACAGATTTAAAATATAATTTTTTTAGATGAGACAAATAGATATCCAGTTACTGTAAGTACTAACCTTTCAGAAAAGGAGGAGGAACAGTTAATGATGGTACTTAAAATGTATCGTAAGGCTTGAGTATTCTTTGGATGTATTGAAGGGGATCAGTCTCTCGATAGCCACTCATTGGATATTCATGGAAGATGGAGCCCAAGTAGTGGCTGATTTTCAGAGGAAACTTAAGCCTGAAATGAAGGAAGTGGTAAGAAAAGAAATCATCCACCTTCTCGATGCAGGTATCATCTATACTGTTAAAGAAAGTGACTGGGTGAGTCCCGTTCATTGTGTCCCTAAGAAAGGAGGATTTATTGTTGTACCAAATAAACACAATGAAATGGTCCCAACTAGAACTATCGTAGGACATAGGATGTGCATTGATTTTAGAAAATTGAATAAGGAGACTAGGAAAGATCATTACCCATTGTGTTTTATAGATCAAACTCTAGAAATACTTGCTAAACATTCGCATTTTTGTTATCTGGATGGATATTTTGGGTTCTCCCAAATTGTTGTTCATCCGGAAGACCAATTTAAAACAACTTTAACTTGCCCTTTTGGATTATATGCTTATCAAAGAATGCCTTTCGAATTATGCAATGCTCCAACTACTTTTCAAAGATGCATGACCGCTATATTTGCCGATTATATTGAGAATATAATGGAAGTGTTCATGGACGACTTTTCCATCTATGGAACTTCATTTAACCTTTGTAATTTGCATAAAGTGTTGCAAAGATGTGAGGATACTAATCTAGTATTGAACTGGGAGAAATGCCACTATGGTTCAAGAAGGGATAGTACTTGGACACAAGATCTCTGGAAAAGGCATAGAAGTTGACAAGTCAAAAGTGGAGGCCATAGAGAAAAACCACCTCCAGGAGAAATCAAAGGTATAGGAAGTTTCCTTGGTCATGCTGGGTTCTACAGAAGATTCATTAGGAATTTTTCTAAGATAGCAAGACCCCTTACTAATCTATTACAAAAATAAGTTCGATTTAAGTTTGATGAAAATTGTCTCAATGCTTTCACCATTCGTATGCAAGCTCTGCTTAAAGTTCCTATGATACAACCACCTAATTGGAAGAAACCTTTCGATTTACTTTGTGAGGCTGATACGTCCAAAACGTATCTACTTTCCCGAACACTTTTGCTATTGTTTTGCCTCTAATTTGTGTATTTTGGATACAACTAACACGGACTAACGCTGTTTTCAGCAGAATTGCTCACGGTGTCTCGTTTTTGTGCAGAAATCCAACTTTCGGGAAAATCCTCGGAATTTCTTCAGATGGCCCTATTTTACCAAAATATTGACGGAGCCAGAAGGGCGAAGGAGGTGGAGGCCCGAGGGCCCCACTCCACATGGCGGCGTGGCCCAGGGGGGGCCCGCGCGGCCATGTGGTCTGGCCCCCTCGGCCGGCCTCCGACGCCCCCCTTCGGACTACTTATTCGCCTCGACCTAAAAACGCACAGAGAGAAGTCGACATCGCCAGAAACCCTCCAGAGAGCCGCCACATCGCGAAACTCCGTCGCGGGAGCCAGAAGTCTCCGTTCTGGCACTCCGCCGGGACGGGGAATTGGAGGAGATCTTCACCGCCATCACCGCCAACGCCTCTCCATCAACCAGCAATGTTTCCCCCATCCATGTGTGAGTAATTCCCCCGCTGTAGGCTGAAGGGGATGGTAGGGATTGGATGAGATTGGTCATGTAATAGTCATAAGATTGTTAGGGCATAGTGCCTAGTATCCGTAGATGTCACTTTTATGATATTGTTGCAACTTGTTATGCTTAATGCTTGTCACTAGGGCCCGAGTGCCATGATCTCAGATCTGAACATGTTATTTATTCATGAAGATATTCGTTGTTTATGATCTTACCCGCAAGTTGTATACACATGTCGCTGTCCGGAACCAATGGCCCCGAAGTGACAGAAATCGGGACAACCGGAGGGGATGGTAGTGATGTGAGGATCACATGTGTTCACGGAGTGTTAATGCTTTGCTCCGGTACTCTATTAAAAGGAGTACCTTAATATCCGAGTAGTTTCCCTAGAGGCCCGGCTGCCACCGGCTGGTAGGACAGAAGATGTTGTGCAAGTTTCTCATTGCGAGCACGTACGACTAAATATGGAACACATTCCTATTGATTGATTAGTACTTGGATACCGTTTTATTATTATCTCGCAAATGCCCATGCTTTGATTGTTACATGAGTTTCTCTCATCCATGCAACGCCCGTTAAATCCGTCCCTATGCCTACGGTATTTTAATCTTGCTTGTTTACTACAATCACTACTCGTTGTCTCTATTTCACCACTGCTTGTTATTTCGCTATTTCCACTCGCCATAAAACTGTTACTACTGATAAACTCTTGCGAGCAAGTCTGTTTCCAGTGCGGCTGAATTGACAACTCCGCTGTTAAGGCTTACAAGTATTCTTTGTCTCCCCTTGTGTCGAATCAATAAATTGGGTAATACTTCCCTCGAAGACTGTTGCGATCCCCTATACTTGTGGGTCATCAAGACTATTTTCACGGCGCCGTTGCCGGGGAGCATAGCTTTATTTGGAAGTTCACTTGGATTGATATTGTTCGCTGCAAATTCTCCATTATGGGTAAACCTCGCGATACTAAGATCGCCATATTACCATCCACTACAAGAAAAGGTACAACTACGAGTACCTCTGCTTGCTCTTGATTCACCATCTGTGATTGATAAACTTGTTTCACCGCCACATGCTTCGCGTCGTTGGTACTTCTGCTGAATCTGAAAATTCTCATAATATTGATAATGTTTCTGCCGTGCTTGATGATAGTGGTTCATTGGGATCTTTTCTAGATGCTACAATTGCTAAGTCTAGACAAATTGAAAATACTTGAAACTCCTAATGCTGCTACACCTGTTAATTCACCCGAGTCCGTTGATTATTCTAGTGATGATCTTGATGAGGATTATGTAGAGCTTGATAATGATTTTATTGAAAAATGCAAGGCTACTACTGATGCAAGAAAAATTAAAAAGTTGCTTGCGAGAACATCGCTGTTAGATATAAACCATCTCCTGATCCTAAATTTGCCACATCTCCTATAAACATTAGGGATAAAGATTATGATTTTTCTCTTGATCTATCTCATATAGCTATTGTTGAGAAACCACCCTTTTGCGGTACTGAAAAAGAAAGTGCTGTTGAACACTTGACTGAGTTATCTACTCTTAGTGGCGTGTTTTCTGATGATGTCAAGATGCGTACTTATTTTGTCGCTAAAATTTTTCCGTTCTCATTGAAGGATGATGCTAAAACTTGGTATAATAATTTGCCTCCTGGTTCTATTAAAAGTCCAACTGATTTGCGTGATGTTTTCTTTCGAAAATACTTTCCTGCTAGTGCTCAACATGCTGCTTTGCAGAGAATTTATAATTTTGACCAGGAAGATGGAGAGAAATTGCATGAGGCTTGGGCGAGATTCTGTTCTCTTATTAGAGATCAGCCTGACCATGATTTAGAAAAGCATGATTTACTTGATATATTTTATAGTGGACTAACTATTGAGTCTAGGGCATACCCGGATAGTTGTGCTTGGTTGTGTTTTCAGGAAAAGAACTCCGGACGACGCTGAGGAATTATTGGCTAAAATAGGCCGGAATCATGATGATTGGTCTACACACGAACCAACCCCGACACCGATAGTGAAGAAGAGGGGTATGATTAAATTAAATGATGAAGATATGAGGGAAGCCAAGAAGTCTCTTAAAGAGAAGGGTATTAAACCTGAAGATGTGAAGAATTTACCTCCTATTGAAGATATATGTGAGACAATTCCCCCTTCATCCATGATTGAGGTACACTCGCTTCAACACTTTACTAGGGAAGATATTCCGTATTCAAAATCTCCTGCTCAATGCTTAGATGAATTTGATAATTATATTGTTAAGCAAGAAAACTTTAATATGAGAGTCGAGAATCATTTAATGGAAAATTCCCGAGCTATTAGTGAATTGCATGGTATTGTGGAGAGAACCTCCAATGATGTTAAGATACTTGTTAAACATTTTCAAATGGTTCAAACTCAAATTGATCAACTTACTAAAGTGCAAAATGACTTGTTGGGAAATAATTCTAAAGAAAAACATGCTTGTGAAGTAACAACTAGAGGTGGTGTTTCTACCCAGGATCCTCTATATCTCGAAGGGCATCCCAAAAGAGTTGAACAAGATTCTCAACTAATTAAAACTAGTGCTCCATCTAAGAAAAAGAAAAAGAAACATAAGAATGTTGTAGAATCCTCTGAACCTGTTAATGATCCTAATAGTATTTCTATTTCTGATGCTGAAACTGAAAGTGGTAATGAACATGAGGAAGATAATGATAAGAATGATACTCCTGATAAAGAAGAAATCGAAAAAGAACCTGAAAAGCCTGCTAAAAATAAAAAGTACACTAAAGAAGACTTTATTACTTGAGAAGCATGGTAATGAAAGAGAACCTTGGGTTCAAAAGCAAATGCCTTTTCCTGCTAAGAAACTAAAATCAAAGGAAGAGGAACATTATAATAAATTTTGTGATTGGATGAAACCTTTATTTTTGCAAATTCCTTTGACTGATGCTATTAAATTGCCTCCTTATTCAAAGTATATGAAAGATATTGTTACTAACAAAAGGAAAGTCCCCAATGAGGAAATTTCAACTATGCTTGCTAATTACTCCTTCAATGGTAAGATTCCAAAGAAGCTTGGAGACCCAGGTATACCGAGCTATTCCTTGTTCCATCAAGAATAATTATGTTAGAACTGCTCTATGTGATTTGGGAGCGAGGTGTTAGTGTAATGCCTTTTTCTCTTTATAAGAGACTTGATTTAGATAAATTGATACCTACTGATATATCTTTGCAAATGGCTGATAAATCTCTTGCTATTCCTGTTGGTTTATGTGAAAATGTTCCTGTTCAAGTTACTCGGCATTGCTTGATATTAACTGATTTCGTTGTGTTGGAGATGCTCGAAGATGATAATATGTCCATTATTCTTGGAAGACCCTTTCTTAATACTGCAGGGGCTGTTATTGATTGCAATAAAGGCATGGTTACTTTTAATGTTGATGATAAGGAACACACTTGTCTATTTTCCCAAGAGGATTGATAAAGTATGTGGAGTCAATACAATTTTTAATGTGAAAACTATCAAAGTGGGATCCATTGATTGTCCTATATATGAGCCTAAAGAAGAATATCAAACTCTTGTGATTGGATCCATATCAATTCAATATAAGGTAACATGATTGATTTGAGGTTTATTTCTTCTTATGCCATATAAAATTTATTTGATAGCAAGACTTGATCAACCTTGTTAACAAGTATATTTTATTGCATAAAAGAGCTAAACAACACTTCTTTCTTTCTTTCTCCCTTCACCTATTTTATTTGTCTGTAGCACTTTTGTTTTGCAATATGCTTTAGTCATTTAAGATTTTAGAAATCATTTTCCTGCGCAGTAATCATTAATTTAATACCCGAAATGTGCATTTTTCAAAGTTCTCTAAAAATTACAAAAATTATACCGTTGGTCCTATTTTTCGACGAGGCACCGGGAGCACCAGAGGATGACCTGTGGGGCACCAGGGGGTGCCACACCATAGGGCGGCGCGGCCAGCAAGGGGGCCGCGCCACCATGTGGTGTGGGCCATCCCTTGCCCCACTTCATCATCTCTTCCTCCCAGCACCTTCTCTCTCTCCCGAAAAAACTCGTACCAAGTTTCTCTCACTCGTGTTTCTGCTCAAGAACTCGCGATTTTTCGATCTCCTTGCTCAGCCCAGATTTCTGTCTGAAATTTGGCACATTTACTCCTTGGTATGTGACTCCTTTGATTGTCCAATTAGAATTTCATTTGGTTGAGTATATATTGAATATTTTGCTGCTGTAGATGACATGTTTAGTGAGCTTGCATGCTTGTTCTAAGTGATAGAAATTAGTTTTGATGCATGTGTAGTACTCTAGCAAGTTCTTATAGTAGTTCCCTTCAATTACACACCTTGAAATCAAATTTTATAATGATTGTTGAAAATTTCAGAAAGGGAAGATGAAGAAATTCAAGTTTGGAGAGTTGTTCAAGAAAGCAACAACCAGCACCGGTAGGCCCTCAAGAGCGTCTACGCAAATTAGGCGATCCTACAATGAGGACGTCATCGCGCCTAGCTTTGCGCCCGAGGAGGACCATGGGGCTCCTAATGCTTCATCCTTCCCTTGTTATGAGTTTCTAACCAATGCAGGGTTAATGGATGACTTCTTCACCCTCGTCAACAGGGCAGGCCTAGCCACCTACGTGGGAGACGAGAGGGGACAATATTACGAGGCTCACCAAGATTTTCGTTGAGAGCTTCAAGTTCCACAACACGGAATATGAGCCGACAGTCGCATTCAAGATTTATGATATTCCTGTTACCATGAAATTGGAGGAATTTTGTTTTGCATTGGGTATTGCCCTCGTAGGTACAGCAAGAAGGATTGATGACAACCCCCGTGACTTGTTGGAGCTATACCGAGGGATCACCGGGGATGATTGCCGCACCATCCAGCGAGGGAAGATAAGAAACATTCAACTCCCCGCTATTAAGTATTTCGCATATTACATTAGTACTAGCATTTTGGGTAGAGAAAATACTAGTAACATTTCTAGCTACCATCTTGCTTTCTTGAATGTTGCACTTACTGGAGAGACACCTTATCATCTTGGTTCTCTTATTGCTCGCCGCCTGTCTAGCAGGGGACCTATTTTTGGAGGAACTATTGCACTGCGCATTCTAACACATCTAGATATTCCTCTTGATTCTAATGATGTACCATTAACCCCTAGGAAGCTAGATATTGCTGCTATGAAGAGCCATCATTTTGTTACTACTAACTCCACCATAGATAATATTGTCTATAAAATGTTGTTTGCTGATGGGAACGAGAAAGAAATCCCTCTTCCCCAGCAGGGTTTGTTTAATATTGACAGGCAATCATGGTCGCTAACAAAGGAGGTGGTGGATGAACATATGAAGATACAAGAGTTCCACCAACAACATGACTCCGAGAACGCCGAGCCCTCCTACGACTACACCGTCACGTACCCCGACGTTTCCTCCAGCACATACATGGAACCGGGTCGTTCTTCGTCATATTACGAAGACACCACTTCATGGGGACCGTGGGAATGAACTCCACTTAGGCCAAAAGCCTAAGCTTGGGGGGAGGTATACCGGCATCACTCATTCTTTGCATATTATGGTTGCTGGATACTTGTACATACTTGTTTAGTCTCTACAGTGGTTTTCTAATGAGAGGGAGATGATATTTGGGGAAGTGCTGTCCAAAAACAGATTCTGTGCTGTTACCAAAAAATTCGTACGCACAGCCAGAACGTTATTTTGATTTGCCAATTTTTGAGCATGTTCCCCAGGTTGTTATCTAACTTTCATTAGTTGAACACTTTTTGATCTGAGCAATGGAAGATTTTTGTTAAATTCGATTTCTGTACTGCTGTCAGGATTTGGCAGATTTCTGTCATCCTGCTTTTCTGTGTTTCTGTTAGTTTGCATTCTTTTGTTTTCACTTTGTTTCTTTCCTAAAACACAAAAAGACCAAAAATATTTCTGTAGTTTCTCTTCACCATTTGTTTATTTGGTACCTTGCTCTTAGTTTCCTTTATTTGCTATCGTTAGTTTGCTATAAGAAAACCCAAAAAGATTTTGCTTTGTTTGCTTGTTTTCTTTCGTGCTTGTTTCTAATTCAAAAACACCAAAAATATTTGCTGTTCTTCTTTGGTTTGTAAAGTTCATCATGAGTTCAATGGTCTTCGGTGGCTGGAGCGTGGTTTTCATTTCATATTATCCAAGCTACACAAGTGAAAAGGCAATAATGACGATCTACGACAATATGATTGTGGTGAGAGGCTGGTATGAACTCTATTTGCTTTCATTTTTGTACATATACTCATCCATATGAGCATGCTTAGTTGGTTCATGTGAGGTATATGTTATTTGAGAAAGTCTAGTAGTTAATGATCTCTCATGTTTAGTTCCAATTTATTAATATGAGTAGCATGTCATGGATGTTTGCTTGCATTGTTTTATTCATAAGTAAGTATGGCATTGTGGTATCCTCCTTTGAACAATTCATTTATATCGACTTGGCACATGCTCACGCATGCATATGACTGAACAAAAAGTCAATTAAGCCTCGATGATTTATATTGTTTCGAGTTATTGTATCACTTTTATACCTCCGTTAATTTATTTTGCCGCAAGCATGATTATGACGGTTACTGCTCTCTTGATTTGTCGCTCCCTAGTCTTTTGCTAGCCTTCACTTGTACTGAGCGGTGACGCTGCTCGTGCTTCCAAACACCTGAAAACCAAGTTGTTCCAAAAGTGTCCACCATAAATACCTATGCATGGCATTTCAAACCATTCCAAGTAAATTCTCATGCGCTACCTTTAAAACCTTCAAAATGCTTCTCAATTTGTGTTAATGTTTCATAGCTCATGAAGAAGTATGTGGTGTTTAGCTTTCAACCTTGTCATTTACTTTTTGACGGACTCTCATATGGACTAGTGGCACATCCGCTTATCCAATAATTTTGCAAAAAGAGCTGGCAATGGGATTCCCAGTCCCAAATTAATTAATTCAAATAGACACTCCTCCATGGTTTGCGATTGTTGGACGGCACCCGAAGGATTCGGTTAGCCATGGCTTGTGTAAGCAAAGGTTGGGGGAGTGTCATCATCATAATAAAACTTAAATAAAAAGGCACTCCTTCATGGTATGTGATTGTTGGCAGGCACCCGAGGATTCGGTTAGCCATGGTTTGTGAAAGAAAGGTTGGAAGGAGTGCCACCAAAAATAAAATGGGAGCCGCTCTTGTGAGTCCGGTTGATGAGGTAGTTAGTGTACCCATTACCATTCGTTGACAACAACAAACACCTCTCGAAAATAATTTTACTCCTGCTTTACAAATAAAAAGCTCTAGCGCATGTTAATCCCTGCTTCCCTCTGCGAAGGGTCAATCTTTTACTTTTATGTTGTGTCTCCATTCTTTCTTTGAGCACTATCTTGAGAGCACAAGCTTGTCATTCTTAGTATAATATGCTTGTCTCAAAATATGATTGATTGTGGTATAACTTTGATGCTTTTATCTTTGACAATCACTACTTCTAGTCTTTCTATGAACTCAAGAGGTGCCTCGGCATTTATGTTTTGCCGATCAAATACAAGCAAGCGAGATACCACTTTATCATATTCTCTTATGAACATTGCAATCCTGCTTATATACATGATTCATGGTGCTTATTATTAATTGTTGGTACCTCTCCATGATTGACATAGCTGTTGGATGATCTTATTTGCATGTATCTTATTATGAACTGCTTAAGTATTAGCCATAGCATGAGAATATATACATCATATGAGCAAATGTGTTCGTGAAAGTTCTTTTATCGCTCGGTTGTTAATCTGAATTGCTTGAGGACAAGCAATAAGCTAAGCTTGGGGGAGTTGATACGTCCAAAACGTATCTACTTTCCCGAACACTTTTGCTATTGTTTTGCCTCTAATTTGTGTATTTTGGATACAACTAACACGGACTAACGCTGTTTTCAGCAGAATTGCTCCGGTGTCTCGTTTTTGTGCGGAAATCCAA
Source organism: Lolium rigidum (assembly GCF_022539505.1). Lineage (NCBI taxonomy): Eukaryota > Viridiplantae > Streptophyta > Magnoliopsida > Poales > Poaceae > Lolium > Lolium rigidum. Next base: position 338,775,222 of record NC_061513.1, on the reverse strand, counting down.
CTTTCGGGAAAATCCTCGGAATTTCTTCGGATGGCCCTATTTTACCAAAATATTGACGGAGCCGAAGGGCGAAGGAGGTGGAGGCCCGAGGGCCCCACACCACATGGCGGCGCGGCCCGGGGGGCCCGCGCGGCCATGTGGTCCGGCCCCTCGGCCGGCCTCCGACGCCCCCTTCGGACTACTTATTCGCCTCGACCTAAAAACGCACGGAGAGAAGTCGACATCGCCGGAAACCCTCCGGAGAGCCGCCACATCGCGAAACTCCGTCGCGGGAGCCGAAGTCTCCGTTACGGCACTCCGCCGGGACGGGGAATTGGAGGAGATCTTCACCGCCATCACCGCCAACGCCTCTCCATCAACCGACAATGTTTCCCCCATCCATGTGTGAGTAATTCCCCCGCTGTAGGCTGAAGGGGATGGTAGGGATTGGATGAGATTGGTCATGTAATAGTCATAAGATTGTTAGGGCATAGTGCCTAGTATCCGTAGATGTCACTTTTATGATATTGTTGCAACTTGTTATGCTTAATGCTTGTCACTAGGGCCCGAGTGCCATGATCTCAGATCTGAACATGTTATTTATTCATGAAGATATTCGTTGTTTATGATCTTACCCGCAAGTTGTATACACATGTCGCTGTCCGGAACCAATGGCCCCGAAGTGACGAAATCGGGACAACCGGAGGGGATGGTAGTGATGTGAGGATCACATGTGTTCACGGAGTGTTAATGCTTTGCTCCGGTACTCTATTAAAAGGAGTACCTTAATATCCAGATAGTTTCCCTAGAGGCCCGGCTGCCACCGGCTGGTAGGACAGAAGATGTTGTGCAAGTTTCTCATTGCGAGCACGTACGACTAAATATGGAACACATGCCTATTGATTGATTAGTACTTGGATACCGTTTTATTATTATCTGCAAATGCCCATGCTTTGATTGTTACATGAGTTTCTCTCATCCATGCAACGCCCGTTAAATCCGTCCCTATGCCTACAGTATTTTAATCTTGCTGTTTACTACAATCACTACTGCTGTCTCTATTTCACCACTGCTGTTATTTCGCTATTTCCACTGCCATAAAACTGTTACTACTGATAAACTCTTGCGAGCAAGTCTGTTTCCAGGTGCAGCTGAATTGACAACTCCGCTGTTAAGGCTTACAAGTATTCTTTGTCTCCCCTTGTGTCGAATCAATAAATTGGGTAATACTTCCCTCGAAGACTGTTGCGATCCCCTATACTTGTGGGTCATCAGAGGCGAGCCATGAATCTGTCGGAGTCACTTTGTGCCAGCAGGATGGTGATGAAGTCAATATCATCCATCATGCTAGCCAGACTCTAAATGATAGAAAAGGAGTTCTTTGCAATTGTATTTGCCTGTGAGAAGTTTAGATCATATATCACTGACTCAAAAGTTAGAGTCTACACTAACCGAATGAGCTTGAAAGAAAACCTTGAAAGGACTGATGTTAAGCCTAGAATGATCTGGTAGATTTTGCTTCTGAAAGAAATTGATTTGCATATTATAGAAAAAGTGAAGAACGACTCGAAGATCGAGAATCGGTGGACAAAGAAGCATTACCATGCATCATATCTACAGTCTTTGTTCCACCAGGTACATTTCGTGTTTGTGAAGGAGTTTCTCCTATTATTTGTGATGGTGCGATCAAGCATTTGCTACCCACCATCTAAGGAAGAGGAGGAGGAACCAAAGGATGGTCAAGAAATTACGGTACCTTTTGATACGTCCCAAACGTATCTATAATTTCTTATGTTCCATGCTACTTTTATAACAATAGTTGCATGTTTTATACATACTTTACACCATTATTATACATTTTCCGGCACTAACCTATTAACAAGATGCCGAAGTGCCAGTTGCTGTTTTCTGCTGTTTTTGGTTTCAGAAATCCTACAAAGAAAATATTCTCGGAATTGGACGAAATCAACGCCCAGGGTCTTATTTTTCCGCGGAGCTTCCAGAAGACCGGAGGAGATACGAAGTGGGGCCGCGAGGGGTCGGCACCATAGGGCGGCGCGGCCTGCCTGGGGCCCGCGCCGGCCTATGGTGTGGGGCCCCCGCGTCGCCCCTGACCTACTGGTATGTCTCAAACGTATCTATAATTTCTTATGTTCCATGCTACTTTTATGACAATACTTGCATGTTTTATACACACTTTACAGCATTATTATACATTTTCCGGCACTAACCTATTAACAAGATGCCGAAGCGCCGATTCGTTGTTTTTCGCTGTTTTTGGTTTCAGAAATCCTACAAAGGAAATAGTCTCGGAATTGGACGAAATCAACGCCCAGGGTCCTATTTTCCCACGAAGCTTCCAGAAGACCGAGGGGAAACGAATTGGGGCCACGGGGCGCCGCCACACTAGGGCGGCGCGGCCTAAGGGGGGCCCGCGCGGCCCTAGAGTGTGGGGCCCCCGTGACCCCTCCGACTCCGCCCTTCCGCCTACTTAAAGCCTTCGTCGCGAAACCCTCTGTACGGAGAGCCACGATACGGAAAACCTTCCAGAGACGCCGCCGCCAATCCCATCTCGGGGGATTCAGGAGATCGCCTCCGGCACCCTACCGGAGAGGGGAATCATCACCGGAGGGCTCTACATCATCATGCCCGCCTCCGGATTGATGCGTGAGTAGTTCATCCTTGGACTATGGGTCCATAGCAGTAGCTAGATGGTTGTCTTCTCCGCTTGTGCTATCATTGTTTAGATCTTGTGAGCTGCCTAACATGATCAAGATCATCTATTTGTAATGCTACATGTTGTGTTTGGTGGGATCCGATGAATCTAGAATATTATATCAAGTTGATTATCAATCTATCATATATGTGTTGTTTATGTTCTTGCATGCTCTCCGTTGCTAGTAGAGGCTCTGGCCAAGTTGATACTTGTGACTCCAAGAGGGAGTATTTATGCTCGATAGTGGGTTCATGCCTCCATTTAATGCGGGACGAGTGACAGAAAGTTCTAAGGTTGTGGATGTGTTGTTGCTACTAGGGATAAAACATTGATGCTTTGTCTAAGGATATTTGTGTTGATTACATTACGCACCATACTTAATGCAATTATCTGTTGTTTACAACTTAATACTGGAGGGGGTGCGGATTCTAACCCGAAGGTGGATTATTTAGGCATAGATGCATCCTGGATAGCGGTCTATGTACTTTGTCGTATTGCCCTGATTAAATCTCATAGTAATCATCATTGATATGTATTGAATCTTTATTTGCCAATTGCCCACCTGTAATTTGTTCACCCAGCATGCTAGTTATCTTATTGGAGAGACACCACTAGTGAACTGTGGACCCCGGTCCATTCTTTTACATCTGAATACAATCTACAACAATCATCGTTCTTTACTGTTCTTTGCAAACAAACACCATCTTCCACTCGATATGCTTAATCCTTTGTTTTCAGCAAGCCGGTGAGATTGACAACCTCACTGTTACGTTGGGGCAAAGTATCTTGATTGTGTTGTGCAGGTTCCACGTTGGCGCCGGTTTCACTGATGTTGCGCCGCACTACACTCCTCCACCAACAACCTTCACGTGCTTCTTGGCTCCTACTGGTTTGATAACCTCGGTTTCTTTCTGAGGGAAAACTTGCTGCTGTACGCATCACACCTTCCTCTTGGGGTTCCCAACGGACGTGTGCTTCACGCGTTATCAAGCTCTTTTTCTGGCGCCGTTGCCGGGGAGATCAAGACACGCTGCAAGGGGAGTCTCCACATCCAATCTCTTTACTTTGTTTTTGTCTTGCTTTACTTTATTTTATTTACTGTCTTGTTTGCTATATATCTAAAAACACAAAAAAATTAGTTGCTTTACTTTCTGTCTTATTTACTAGCTCTATATCAAAAACACACAAAAATTAGTTACTTGTCTTTACTTTATTTTATTCTATTTGCTTAGTTTACTTTATTACTACTAAAATGAGTAATCCTGAAGTTGAAGTTCGTTCTTTTAAGCAATAAGGTGGAGAAAGTTTTAAAGATGCTTGGTACAGAATTAGTAATGCTCATCATAGGTGCATTAAGAAACACTCCACTATTATCCTTCTTAGGAACTTTTATGTTGGCCTATCTAGCTGGAATAGGTATGTTCTTGATACTCTTTCGGGAGGTAATTTCCTAGGTACTCCCGCTTTAGAAGCTAGTTGCATCATTGAGAGTCTAGTTGGAATACCACCTGTTAATGAAGTTAAAATTGAAATCTCTCTTGAGGATGTCATGAAAAAGTTGGAAGCCATAGAGAGAAATTTTCCAAGTGTTGAAAATAAATTGGGAATGCTACTTGATAATACTGATAAACTTGATAAATCCCTAGGAAGAATTGATGAAAGAATTGGTGCCCTAGAAACTTGTGTTGTCCATGATAATCAAACCAATAGGATTAGTGAACTTGAAAAAGCTATGGGAACCTTGGGTTCAACTTTTTCTTCTCTTAAGTTTAAGTTGAAAGCTTATGTGGGTAAAGAGCAAAAATTCATGTATGTCTCTAAGGTGCCTAAACCAAAGAATTATTATAGGCCTAAAATTGATAAAACCCCTAGCACCAGCATGGGAAATTTGGATAATGAAGCATCTAAGGTACCCTCTGCAACAAGTTGTGCTTGTAAGAAAAATTGTGATGTTGATGCTTCTTCCCTTGATAATACTTGATTTGCACTTTCTGCGCCTAGCTGAAAGGCGTTAAAGAAAAGCACTTCTTGGGAGATAACCCATGTTTTATTTTATCTACTGTATTGTTGAGTCTTGGAAGTTGTTTACTACTGTAGCAACCTCTTCTTATCATGTTTTTCTGCCAAGTAAAGTCTCTATGGTAAAGTTGATGCTAGATTTGGATTGCTGCGCGAGAACGAATTGCTGTCCTGTCACGAATTCGTGCAGAACTCTCTGTAAAAAAATCAAAAAAATCTGCCAATTTACGTGCGTGATCCACAGATATGTACGCAACTTTAATTAGTTTTGAGTTTTTCCGTTTGAGCAAGTTAAGTGCCTCTGTAAAATTCGTCTTTACGGACTTTTCTGTTTTGACAGATTCTGCCTTTTATTTTGCATTGCCGCTTTTGCTATGTTGAATGAGTTTCTTTGTTCCATTAACTTTCAGAAGCTTTGTGCAATGTCCAGAAGTGTTAAGAATGATTATGTCACCTCTGAATATGTGAATTTTTTCTTATGCACTAACCCTCTAATGAGTTTGCTTGAAGTTTGGTGTGGAGGAAGTTTTCAAGGGTCAAGAGAAGAGGATGATATACTATGATTAAGAAGAGTGAAAAGTCTAAGCTTGGGGATGCCCCGGTGGTTCATCCCTGCATATTTCAAGAAGACTCAAGCATCTAAGCTTGGGGATGCCCAAGGCATCCCCTTCTTCATCGACAACTTATCAGGTCACTTCTAGTGAAACTATATTTTTATTCCGTCACATCTTATGTTCTTTACTTGGAGCGTTTGTTTGCTTTTATTTTTGTTTTGGTTTGAATAAATTTGGATCCCACCATCCTTATATTGGAGATATTACGCTCCGCTTTTTCATAAGGAACACTTGTGTTCTTAGTTGTGCTTTAATGTTCATGGCGAAGGCTGAAAATTGCTTCGTTGATTGCTATTTGGTTGGAATCAGAAAATGCTTCATATGGTTTGGAATAACTTGAAACTTGGAAATTGTTTTGAGCTCTCATATATCATGTTTAAGCTCTTGCATCATGTTGTTTAATCTATTAATGGATAGCTACCGTAGAGCTTGTTAAAATTTGGTTTGCATGATTGGTCTCTCTAAGTCTAGATATTTTCTGGTAAAGTGTTTGAACAACAAGGAAGACAGTGTGGAGTCTTATAATGCTTTCAATATGTTCTTGTGTAAGTTTTTCTGTACCTGTTCATACTTGTGTTTGCTTCAAACAACCTTGCTAGCCCAAAGCCTTGTACTGAGAGGAAATGCTTCTCGTGCATCCAAACACCTTGAGCCAAAACCCATGCCATTTGTGTCCACCATATCTACCTACTATGTGGTATTTTTCTGCCATTCCAAAGTAAATTACTTGAGTGCTACCTTTAAAATTTCATTCCTTTATCTTTGCAATATATAGCTCATGGGACAAATAGCTTAAAAACTATTATGGTGATGAATATGTAGTTATGTGTCTTATTTCTTATAAGTTGCTTGTTGAGCGGTAACCATGTTTCTGGGGACGCCATCAACTTTTTACCTTTGTTGGATATCATGTGAGATGCTATGTATGTTCGTCTTGTCTGAAGTAAGGGTGATTTTCATGATCAAATGGTTTGAGTATGCATATTGCTAGAGAAGAACATTGGACCGCTAACTAAAGCCATGTATCATGGTGGAAGTTTTCAGTTTGGACATACAACCTCACTCTCTTATGAGAATATTATCTGTTGTTGAATGCTTATGCATTAAAAGAGGAGTCCATTATCTGTTGTCTATGTTGTCCCGGTATGGATGTCTAAGTTGAGAATAATCAAAAGCGAGAAATCCAATGCGTGCTTTCTCCTTAGACCTTTGTACAGGCGGCATAGAGGTACCCCTTTGTGACACTTGGTTGAAACATATGCCATGCAATGATAATCCATGTTAATCCAAGCTAATTAGGACAAGGTGCGAGCACTATTAGTACTCTATGCATGAGGCTTGCAACTTGTAGGAAGTATTATGCATAGCACATATGAATTATTACTACCGTTGACAAAATTGTTTCTATGTTTTCAAAATAAAAGCTCTAGCACAAAAATAGTAATCCATGCTTCCCTCTGCGAAGGGCCATTCTTTTACTTTATGTTGAGTCAGTCTACCTACTTCTTTCTATCTTAGAAGCAAACACTTGTGTTAACTGTGTGCATTGATTCTTACATGTTTACCTATTGCACTTGTTATATTACTCTATGTTGACAAATATCCATGAGATATACATGTTACAAGTTGAAAGCAATTGCTGAAACTTAATCATCCTTTGTGTTGCTTCAATGCATTCTACTTTGAATTTATTGCTTATGAGTTAGCTCTTATGCAAGTCTTGTTGATGCTTGTCTTGAAAGTACTATTCATGAAAAGTTTTGCTATATGATTCATTTGTTTAGTCATCATCTTTTGTTAGCAATCTTTTGCTTCAGATCACTCCATCCATCTCATATGCTTTACAATAATGTTGATCAAGGTTATGTTGGTAGCATGTCACTTCAGAAATTATTTGTTGTTATCGTTTACCTACTCGAGGGCGAGTAGGAACTAAGCTTGGGGATGCTTGATACGTCCCAAACGTATCTATAATTTCTTATGTTCCATGCTACTTTTATAACAATACTTGCATGTTTTATACATACTTTACACCATTATTATACATTTTCCGGCACTAACCTATTAACAAGATGCCGAAGCGCCATTTGTTGTTTTCTGCTGTTTTTGGTTTCAGAAATCCTACAAAGGAAATATTCTCGGAATTGGACGAAATCAATGCCCAGTGTCTTATTTTTCCGCGCAGCTTCCAGAAGATCGGAGGAGATACAAAGTGGGGCCGCGAGGGGCCGGCACCATAGGGCGGCGCGGCCTGCCTGGGGCCCGCGCCGGCCTATGGTGTGGGGCCCCCGCGTCGCCCCCTAACCTACCCTTCCACCTACTTAAAGCCTTCGTTGCAAAAACCCATGTACCGAGAGCCACGATACGGAAAACCTTCTAGAGACGCCGCCGCCGCCAATCCCATCTCGGGGGATTCAGGAGGTCGCCTCCGGCACCCTGCCGGAGAGGGGAATCATCACCGGAGGGCTCTACATCATCATGCCCGCCTCCGGATTGATGCGTGAGTAGTTCATCCTTGGACTATGGGTCCATAGCAGTAGCTAGATGGTTGTCTTATCCGCTTGTGCTATCATTGTTTAGATCTTGTGAGCTGCCTAACATGATCAAGATCATCTATTTGTAATGCTACATGTTGTGTTTGGTGGGATCCGATGAATCTAGAATATTATGTCAAGTTGATTATCAATCTATCATATATGTGTTGTTTATGTTTTTGCATGCTCTCCGTTGCTAGTAGAGGCTCTGGCCAAGTTGATACTTGTGACTCTAAGAGGGAGTATTTATGCTCGATAGTGGGTTCATGCCTCCATTTAATCTAGGACACTGACAGAAAGTTCTAAGGTTGTGGATGTGCTGTTGCTACTAGGTATAAAACATCGAAGCTTTGTCTAAGGATATTTGTGTTGACTACATTACCCACTGGTTCGATAACCTCGATTTCTTTCTGAGGGAAAACTTGCTGCTGTACGCATCACACCTTCCTCTTAGGGTTCCCAACGGACGTGTGCTTCACGCGTTATCACCTTTCACTCCTAACTATTGCAAGAGTGTTTCATTTGGTTTTATCAGTTCAAAGCTTTTAGTTTTCCATTCTTTTGTGTGCATTTTCGAGGTCTTTACAGTTTCTTGAGCTGAATGAAGTTTCTGCGACCTCGGTACGGGCGGTTGGTACGACCGGCTCCGCCCATACCAGTGGTCGCTAAACTTCCTGGAAAAGCTTCTCCGAACTGAGTTTCTAACCTCGTTTTTCCGTACGGGCAGGCGGTACGGGCATATATGACCGTAAGACATGTCGCTAAGGTTACATAAGCTTTTGTTTCGTTTTGATCTTAAGTTATCTAAAAAAAATGTTTTCCGTCGCCTTTCTTATGTTGGTAAAATCGGTACGGGCAGACGGTACGGTGCAAACCTGCCCGTACCAAACTACTAAACCGACTTTGTGTGCTTGGGATTTAGGTAGGACGTTGGGTACGGGCGGACGGTATGGTCTATGCCCGCATCGCGAACCGTCGTGCTACACAAAATTTCCTTTTCAAGTGTATAGCTTTCCAATTAGTTGGGATTCTTTTTCTGTGCGACCACAACTTTAATTTGATGAGTCTTTCCTCTTCATAACCCCTCATAACTCCTAGACTAGTCTTTTCTCCTATTCTAACAGATCTAATCCAAGATTACAACAATTCCTAACACTGCCGCTATGTCTCATCCTTGGAGCATCGCATCTTTGGCTTATGGCAAGCAAGGCACCCTTGATGCCTGGAAGAAGGATGCTGCAAGGGAGAAGGAGGCGGAACGATGGAGGAACGAAAGTGACCCTGACGAGGGTGCTCCTCGACAATGCCCACCTTTTGGGGCTTAGGGTTGACGGAATCCTGCAGGCTGACACGAGACATCGGATACCAAACAGACAGAGAGAGAGAGAGAGATTTACCTAGGTTCGGAGCCCTTGATGAGGTAAAACCTTACTTCCTGCTTGTCTGATCTTGATTATCGAATAAATTGGGTTACAATGGGGTAGCAAAAGGCTATGACTAAGATCTCGTCGAGAGGCTAAGATTTCTAATGACCTAGCTCTAGACTTACGGTGAATATGGCTGTGGTGATTGTGTGTCCCTCGGCAGACCCTCTCCTGGGCCTTATATTGTAGGCCAGGTCTCGAGAGTTCTGTCCAGGTTCGACTAGGTTACAAAGAGTTCTATATCTAATCTTTCCTTGTTCTTCGTCTTCTTTCCTTGTTCATCAAGAATCCTTCTTTGAAACCGACGTATCGGCCCACCTTAGTTGGTAGATGATCTTCATGGGCCACCTGGTTGGGCCGTAGGAGGTAGCATAACTTTGGTTACCCGAAGGGTAATGCCCACATCAGACCCAGAAGATGGTTTCAAGATGAGAGAGAAGATCATTGGAGGACGTAAAGCTTTTGGTTTGGCTGTAGGTAAGGATGAAGATTATGATGAAATTGATATTAGCATCGAAGAGGATGATGGGATTTGCCTCATCAACAAGTTGAAGATGGAAGAGCAGGACATGCGAGAATCCATGGATAAGCTAGACAAGAGCATCAAGAGGATCGAAGAGAAGGCCCCTGGGTCCGCAGAGTACGTTCAGCTTTTGCGACGCTACCTAGATCAGATGGATGAAAATATAATTAAAGGGCTAGAGGCTAACCTTGATATTTGTCTTTGTTCTCTTGATAAGCAGAAAAGACGCTTGAAGTGAGCAAGAACTACATTGTTCTTTTTTATAAATTGACTAAAGAGCATTCTGCCCGCATCATCTACCTCGAAGCCTTCACCGCTGCGCTACAAACCAAGATCCGTAAGCTTGAAGGGGAAGCCCCTTCGAAATAGAAGGACAAATTACGGTATAAAGAAATTGCAAAGATTATTTGATCCCACCTGGCTTGATTCCAATCTTGGGGACATCTATAACACCTTGTAATCTATGCCTTTTAGTTCGAATATTTACTTTCAGTATGCATTTAGTTTGAAATTCGATAAGAATTGCATTAACACTTGTTTAGTTTTCCTTGGAGAGTGAAGGATTTTTATCTAATGAATCTTGAGCCATTATCTTATCTGAAGTGTGATTGAATTATGATTATTGCATTAGATGTATGAATCAGGATGAGTATAATTGTACTTGCATCATGATAATGATTTATGGTTCTCAACACCAAAAGCTTTGATAGGATATAGAAAATTATTTACATAGTATTTTATGATCACTGGTTCCTTCATGTGAAAAAGGAAAACAAAGAAAGAAAGAAAGAGAAAAATGAAAAATAAAAGAAAGGAAGAAAAAGAAGCACAAAAAGAGGAAAGAGTTACTAGTAAAATTCATGAAGAAAATCTAACTTCATGATTTTATGATATTTAGATAAAGTAATCTTCTTGTCTTCTATTAAACCTCGAAAGGTGTGGAGGCCTTTAAGTCATTTGAGTTTGAGAATAGTATGGTATCATTCATGGTCTAGTTTTACATCCGTTGCTGTAATCTTCATTCTTGAAAATGCCTCATTTGTTTTATTGGCACTCGTTTTATGAACAAAGATGACTCTGTCCATTAAGCTTATATCTTGCTCGGGGACGAGCAAGAGTCTAGCTTGGGGAAGTTAATGAGTGCATTTTTAGCATGTTTTTGCATCGTTATTTTACCTAGATATCATTGAGTAGTGGTAGGATTTTTTTTGTATTTCACCACGCTACCGGGCCCTTTTATGCTTGTCTACAAGGATCTCAAAATAATAAGTCAATAGTATAATATCAATGAACACTGTCATTTTCTGGCATTTTGACGTGATAGAAATCATTTTTGTACTTAATCATGCACTTGAGCGAAAGGACAATGCGTGGACAATTTCCAGTGGCTTTAATGGGCATCGGTACGGGCAGGGCCCGCCTATACCGTCCGCCCATGCCACCTTCCATAAGCACCGCCTCGTCAAATACTTTCACCTCCCGCAGACGGATCAGATATCAGACGTACACAGCTACGCAAAACAAAGAAACGCCACCCCAGATTAGATCTCAAGAAGGAACTTTGGAGAAGACAAGATACAGGCTGCTACGTTGATCCTCAGAGGACAAGACATCATCCCCATCATCATCATCAAACGCTGCACCATCAACATTACCATCCTCCAACCATAGTTGTAATCTTGATTACTATTGTGGATTTGTGGATTTGTATTCGAATTCATTTCATTCCTTTAATCCCTGATGCGTGTAGTTGACACGTCCGTTGGGAACCCCCAAGAGGAAGGTGTGATGCGCACAGTAGCAAGTTTCCCTCAGTAAGAAACCAAGGTTTAATCGGACCAGTAGGAGTCAAGAAGCACGTTGAAGGTTGATGGTGGCGAAATGTGATGCGGCGCAACACCAGGGATTCCGATGCCAACGTGGAACCTGCACAACACAACCAAAGTACTTTGCCCCAATGAAACAGTGAGGTTGTCAATCTCACCGGCTTGCTGTAACAAAGGATTAACCGTATTGTGTGGAAGATGATTGTTTGCAAAGAAAATAGTAAAACAAGTATTGCAATAGATTGTATGCGATGTAAAGAATAGGACCGGGGTCCACAGTTCACTAGAGGTGTCTCTCCCATAAGATTAAAGCATGTTGGGTGAACAAATTACAGTCGGGCAATTGACAAATAGAAAAGGGCATAACAATGCATATACATGATATGATAAATATAGTGAGATTTAATTGGGCATTACGACAAAGTACATAGACCGCTATCCAGACATGCATCTATGCCTAAAAAGTCCACCTTCGAGGTTATCATCCGAACCCCTTCCAGTATTAAGTTGCAAGCAACGGACAATTGCATTAAGTATGGTGCGTAATGTAATCAACAACTACATTCTTAGACATAGCATCAATGTTTTATCCCTAGTGGCAACAAGACATCCACAACCTTAGAACTTTCTCGTCATCTGTCCCGCATTTAATGGAGGCATGAACCCACTATCGAGCATAAATACTCCCTCTTGGAGTTAAGAGCAAAAACTTGGCCAGAGCCTCTACTAATAACGGAGAGCATGCAAGATCATAAACAACACATAAGTAATAGATTGATAATCACCATAACATAGTATTCTCTATCCATCGGATCTCGACAAACACAACATATAGTATTACAGATAGATGATCTTGATCATGTTAGGCAGCTCACAAGATCCAACAATGAAGCACATAAGGAGAAGACGACCATCTAGCTACTGCTATGGACCCATAGTCCGGGGGTGAACTACTCACTCATCACTCCGGAGGCGATCATGGCGATGAAGAGTCCTCCGGGAGATGATTCCCCTCTCCGGCAGGGTGCCGGAGGCGATCTCCCGAATCCCCCGAGATGGGATTGGCGGCGGCGGCGTCTCTGGAAGGTTTTCCGTATCGTGGCTCTCGGTACAGAGGGTTTCGCGACGAAGACTTTAAGTAGGCGGAAGGGCAACGCGGGGGGCCACACGAGGGCCCCGCACACCAGGTCGGCGCGGCCAGGGCCTGGGCCGCGCCGCCCTAGTGTGGCAGCGCCTCGTGGCCCCACTTCCTTTCCCCCTCGGTCTTCTGGAAGCTTCGAGCAAAAATAGGACCCTGGGCGTTGATTTCGTCCAATTCCGAGAATATTTCCTTACTAGGATTTCTGAAACCAAAAACAGCAGAAAACAGCAACTGGCTCTTCGGCATCTTGTTAATAGGTTAGTGCCGAAAAATGCGTAAATACGACATATAATGTGTATAAAAAATGTAGATATCATCAATAATGTAGCATGGAACATAAGAAATTATCGATACGTCGTATCAGCATCCCCAAGCTTAGTTCTGCTCGTCCCGAGCAGGTAAACGATAACAAGGATAATTTCTGGAGTGACATGCCATCATAATCTTGATCATACTATTGTAAACATATGTAATGAATGCAGCGATCAAAACAATGGTAATGACATGAGTAAACAAATGAATCATAAAGCAAAGACTTTTCATGAATAGTACTTCAAGACAAGCATCAATAAGTCTTGCATAAGAGTTAACTCATAAAGCAATAAATCAAAGTAAAGGTATTGAAGCAACACAAAGGAAGATTAAGTTTCAGCGGTTGCTTTCAACTTATAACATGTATATCTCATGGATAGTGTCAATGTAAAGTAATATAACAAGTGCAATATGCAAGTATGTAGGAATCAATGCACAGTTCACACAAGTGTTTGCTTGTTGAGGTGGAGAGAGATAGGTAAACCGACTCAACAATAAAAGTAAAAGAAAGGTCCTTCAAAGAGGAAAGCATCGATTGCTATATTTGTGCTAGAGCTTTTATTTTGAAAACATGAAACAATTTTGTCAACGGTAGTAATAAAGCATATGAGTTATGTAAATTATATCTTACAAGTTGCAAGCCTCATGCATAGTATACTAATAGTGCCCGCACCTTGTCCTAATCAGCTTGGACTACTCGATCATCGCAATACACATGTTTTAACCAAGTGTCACAAAGGGGTACCTCCATGCCGCCCGTACAAAGGTCTAAGGAGAAAGCTCGCATTTTGGATTTCTCGCTTTTGATTATTCTCAACTTAGACATCCATACCGGGACAACATGGACAACAGATAATGGACTCCTCTTTAATGCATAAGCATGTGGCAACAATTAGTGTTCTCATATGAGATTGAGGATATATGTCCAAAACTGAAACTTCCACCATGATTCATGGCTTTAGTTAGCGGCCCAATGTTCTTCTCTAACAATATGCATGCTCCAACCATTAAGGTGGTAGATCTCTCTTACTTCGTACAAGACGGACATGCATAGCAACTCACATGATATTCAACAAATAATAGTTGATGGCGTCCCCAGAAGCATGGTTATCGCACAACAAGCAGCTTAATAAGAGATAAAGTGCATAAGTACATATTCAATACCACAATAGTTTTTAAGACTATTTTGTCCCATGAGCTATATATTGCAAAGGCGAATGATGGAATTTTAAAGGTAGCACTCAAGCAATTTACTTTGGAATGGCGGAGAAATACCATGTAGTAGGTAGGTATGGTGGACACAAATGGCATAGTGGTTGGCTCAAGGATTTTGGATGCATGAGAAGTATTCCCTCTCGATACAAGGTTTAGGCTAGCAAGGTTATTTGAAGCAAACTCAAGGATGAACCGGTGCAGCAAAACTCACATAAAAGACATATTGTAAACATTATAAGACTCTACACCGTCTTCCTTGTTGTTCAAAACTCAATACTAGAAATTATCTAGACCTTAGAGAGACCAAATATGCAAACCAAATTTTAGCAAGCTCTATGTATTTCTTCATTAATGGGTGCAAAGTATATGATGCAAGAGCTTAAACATGAGCACAACAATTGCCAAGTATCACATTATCCAAGACATTTTAGAATTACTACATGTAGCGTTTCCCGATTCCAACCATATAACAATTTAACGAAGAAGTTTCAACCTTCGCCTTGAACATTATGAGTAAAGCCTAAGGACATATTTGTCCATATGCAACAGCGGAGCGTGTCTCTCTCCATACAGTGAATGCTAGGATCCATTTTATTCAAACAAAAACAAAAACAAAACAAACCGACGCTCCAAGCAAAGTACATAAGATGTGACTGAATAAAAATATAGTTCCAGGGGAGGAACCTGATGATGTTGTCGATGAAGAAGGGGATGCCTTGGGCATCCCCAAGCTTAGACGCTTGAGTATTCTTAAAATATGCAGGGATGAACCACGGGAGCATCCCCAAGCTTAGAGCTTTCACTCCTCTTGATCATAGTATATCATACTCCTCTCTTGACCCTTGAAAACTTCCTTCACACCAAACTTCAAGCAAACTCATTAGAGGGTTAGTGCACAATTAAAAATTCACATATTCAGAGGTGACACAATCATTCTTAACACTTTTGGACATTGCACAAAGCTACTGGACATTAATGGATCAAAGGAATTCATCCAACATAGCAAATACGGCAATGCGAAATAAAAGGCAGAATCAGTCAAAAACAGAACAGTCCGTAAAGACGAACCTGAAAGGGGCACTAGACTTGCTCAAATGGAAAAACTCAAAACTAATGAAAGTTGCGTACATATCTGAGGATCACGCTCGCAATTTTGCAGATTTTTTCGAATTTTCTACAGAGACTTATGCCAGAATTCGTGACAGACAGCAATGCTGTTTATGCGCAGCGATCCCAAATATAACATCAACTTTAGCATAGAAACTTTACTTGGCACAAAAACATGATAAGGAGAGGTTGCTACAGTAGTAAACAACTTCCAAGACTCAAATATAAAACAAAGTACTGTAGTAAAAACATGGGTTGTCTCCCATAAGCGCTTTTCTTTAACGCCTTTCAGCTAGGCGCAGAAAGTGCAAATCAAGTATTATCAAGAGATGAAGCATCAACATCATTTTTCTTGCAAATTGCATAGGGTACTTTAGGCGCTCCATTATCTAAATTTTCTATGGTGGTGCTAGGGGTTTTAACAATTTTAGGCCTATAATAATTCTTTTGTTTAGGCACTTTAGAGGCATACATGAATTTTTGCTCCTTACCCACATAAGCTTTCTCATTATACTTGAGAGAAGAAAAGGTTGAACCCAAGGTTCCCATAGCTTTTTCAAGTTCATCAATCCTGTTGGTTTGATTATCATGGACAACACAAGTTCCTAGGACATTAATTCTTTCATCAACTCCTCCTAGGGATTTATCAAGTTCATCAGCTTTATCCAATAACATTTCCAATTTAGTTTCAATACTTGGAAAATTTTTCTCTATGGTTTCCAATTTTTTCATAACATCCTCAAGAGAGATTTCAATTTTAACTTCATTAACAGGTGGTATTCCAACTAGACTCTCAATGATGCAACTAGCTTCTAAAGCGGGAGTACCTAGGAAATTACCTCCCGAAAGAGTATCAAGAACATACCTATTCCAACTAGATAAACCAACATAAAAGTTCCTAAGAAGGATAGTGGTGGAGTGTTTCTTAATGCACCTATGATGAGCATTACTAATTCTGTACCAAGCATCTTTAAAACTTTCTCCCCCTTGTTGCTTAAAAGAACGAACTTCAACTTCAGGATTACTCATTATAAAAATAACTAGGCAAATAAAGTAAAGACAAGTAACTAATTTTTTGTGTTTTTGATATAGAGAACAAGATAGTAAATAAAGTAAAACTAGCAACTAATTTTTTTGTGTTTTGTTTAGGTGCAGCAAACAAAGTAGTAAATAAAATAAAGCAAGACAAAAACAAAGTAAAGAGATTGGGAAGTGGAGACTCCCCTTGCAGGCGTGTCTTGATCTCCCGGCAACGGTGCGCGTAAATTTGCTTGATGCGTGTAGTTGACACGTCCGTTGGGAACCCCAAGAGGAAGGTATGATGCGCACGTAGGAAGTTTCCTCGCAAGAAACCAAGGTTTAATCGGACCAGTAGGAGTCAAGAAGCACGTTGAAGGTTGATGGTCGCGAAATGTGATGCGGCGCAACACCAGGGATTCCGGCGCCAACGTGGAACCTGCACAACACAACCAAAGTACTTTGCCCCAACGAAACAGTGAGGTTGTCAATCTCACCGGCTTGCTGTAACAAAGGATTAACCGTATTGTGTGGAAGATGATTGTTTGCAAAGAAAATAGTAAAACAAATATTGCAGTAGATTGTATGCGATGTAAAGAATAGGACCGGGGTCCACAGTTCACTAGAGGTGTCTCTCCCATAAGATTAAAGCATGTTGGGTGAACAAATTACAGTTGGGCAATTGACAAATAGAAAAGGGCATAACAATGCATATACATGATATGATAAATATAGTGAGATTTAATTGGGCATTACGACAAAGTACATAGACCGATATCCAGCATGCATCTATGCCTAAAAAGTCCACCTTCAGGTTATCATCCAAACCCCTTCCAGCATTAAGTTGCAAGCAACAGACAATTGCATTAAGTATGGTGCGTAATGTAATCAACAACTACATCCTTAGACATAGCATCAATGTTTTATCCCTAGTGGCAACAGCACATCCACAACCTTAGAACTTTCTGTCACTGTCCCACATTTAATGGAGGCATGAACCCACTATCGAGCATAAATACTCCCTCTTGGAGTTAAGAGCAAAAACTTGGCCAGAGCCTCTACTAATAACGGAGAGCATGCAAGATCATAAACAACACATAAGTAATAGATTGATAATCACCATAACATAGTATTCTCTATCCATCGGATCCCGACAAACACAACATATAGTATTACGGATAGATGATCTTGATCATGTTAGGCAGCTCACAAGATCCAACAATGAAGCACATAAGGAGAAGACGACCATCTAGCTACTGCTATGGACCCATAGTCCAGGGGTGAACTACTCACTCATCACTCCGGAGGCGATCATGGCGATGAAGAGTCCTCCGGGAGATGATTCCCTCTCCGGCAGGGTGCCGGAGGCGATCTCCTGAATCCCCCGAGATGGGATTGGCGGCGGCGGCGTCTCTGGAAGGTTTTCCGTATCGTGGCTCTCGGTACAGAGGGTTTCGCGACGAAGACTTTAAGTAGGCGGAAGGGCAACACGGGGGGCCACACGAGAGCCCCACACACCAGGTCGGCGCGGCCAGGGCCTGGGCCGCGCCGCCCTAGTGTGGCAGCGCCTCGTGGCCCCACTTCCTTTCCCCCTCGGTCTTCTGGAAGCTTCGAGCAAAAATAGGACCCTGGGCGTTGATTTCGTCCAATTCCGAGAATATTTCCTTACTAGGATTTCTGAAACCAAAAACAGCTAGAAAACAAGAATCGGCTCTTCGGCATCTTGTTAATAGGTTAGTGCCGTAAAATGCGTAAATACGACATATAATGTGTATAAAACATGTAGATATCATCAATAATGTAGCATGGAACATAAGAAATTATCGATACGTCGGAGACGTATCGCATCCCCAAGCTTAGTTCTCGCTCGTCCCGAGCGGTGTAAACGATAACAAGGATAATTTCTGGAGTGACATGCCATCATAATCTTGATCATACTATTGTAAACATATGTAATGAATGCGAGAGATCAAAACAATGGTAATGACATGAGTAAACAAATGAATCATAAAGCAAAGACTTTTCATGAATAGTACTTCAAGACAAGCATCAATAAGTCTTGCATAAGAGTTAACTCATAAAGCAATAAATCAAAGTAAAGGTATTGAAGCAACACAAAGGAAGATTAAGTTTCAGCGGTTGCTTTCAACTTATAACATGTATATCTCATGGATAGTGTCAATGTAAAGTAATATAACAAGTGCAATATGCAAGTATGTAGGAATCAATGCACAGCTCACACAAGTGTTTGCTTCTTGAGGTGGAGAGAGATAGGTAAACTGACTCAACAATAAAATTAAAAGAAAGGTCCTTCAAAGAGGAAAGCATCGATTGCTATATTTGTGCTAGAGCTTTTATTTTGAAAACATGAAACAATTTTGTCAACGGTAGTAATAAAGCATATGAGTTATGTAAATTATATCTTACAAGTTGCAAGCCTCATGCATAGTATACTAATAGTGCCCGCACCTTGTCCTAATCAGCTTGGACTACTCGATCATCGCAATACACATGTTTTAACCAAGTGTCACAAAGGGGTACCTCCATGCCGCCTGTACAAAGGTCTAAGGAGAAAGCTCGCATTTTGGATTTCTCGCTTTTGATTATTCTCAACTTAGACATCCATACCGGGACAACATGGACAACAGATAATGGACTCCTCTTTAATGCATAAGCATGTGGCAACAATTAGTGTTCTCATATGAGATTGAGGATATATGTCCAAAACTCGAAACTTCCACCATGATTCATGGCTTTAGTTAGCGGCCCAATGTTCTTCTCTAACAATATGCATGCTCCAACCATTAAGGTGGTAGATCTCTCTTACTTCGTACAAGACGGACATGCATAGCAACTCACATGATATTCAACAAAGAATAGTTGATGGCGTCCCCAGAAGCATGGTTATCGCACAACAAGCAACTTAATAAGAGATAAAGTGCATAAGTACATATTCAATACCACAATAGTTTTTAAGACTACTTTGTCCCATGAGCTATATATTGCAAAGGCGAATGATGGAATTTTAAAGGTAGCACTCAAGCAATTTACTTTGGAATGGCGGAGAAATACCATGTAGTAGGTAGGTATGGTGGACACAAATGGCATAGTGGTTGGCTCAAGGATTTTGGATGCATGAGAAGTATTCCCTCTCGATACAAGGTTTAGGCTAGCAAGGTTATTTGAAGCAAACTCAAGGATGAACCGGTGCAGCAAAACTCACATAAAAGACATATTGTAAACATTATAAGACTCTACACCGTCTTCCTTATTGTTCAAAACTCAATACTAGAAATTATCTAGACCTTAGAGAGACCAAATATGCAAACCAAATTTTAGCAAGCTCTATGTATTTCTTCATTAATGGGTGCAAAGTATATGATGCAAGAGCTTAAACATGAGCACAACAATTGCCAAGTATCACATTATCCAAGATATTTTAGAATTACTACATGTAGCGTTTCCCGATTCCAACCATATAACAATTTAACGAAGAAGTTTCAACCTGTTCAAGCCTAAGGACATATTTGTCCATATGCAACAGCGGAGCGTGTCTCTCTCCATACAGTGAATGCTAGGATCCATTTTATTCAAACAAAAACAAAAACAAAACAAACCGACGCTCCAAGCAAAGTACATAAGATGTGACTGAATAAAAATATAGTTCCAGGGAGGAACCTGAGGATGTTGTCGATGAAGAAGGGGATGCCTTGGGCATCCCCAAGCTTAGACGCTTGAGTCTTCTTAAAATATGCAGGGATGAACCACGGGGGCATCCCCAAGCTTAGAGCTTTCACTCCTCTTGATCATAGTATATCATACTCCTCTCTTGACCCTTGAAAACTTCCTTCACACCAAACTTCAAGCAAACTCATTAGAGGGTTAGTGCACAATTAAAAATTCACATATTCAGAGGTGACACAATCATTCTTAACACTTCTGGACATTGCACAAAGCTACTCGGACATTAATGGATCAGAGGAATTCATCCAACATAGGAAATACGGCAATGCGAAATAAAAGGCAGAATCTGTCAAAACAGAACAGTCCGTAAAGACGAACCTGAAAGGGGCACTAGACTTGCTCAAATGGAAAAACTCAAAACTAATGAAAGTTGCATACATATCTGAGGATCACGCTCGTAATTTTGCAGATTTTTTCGAATATATGCCTTATGGTCTTGAGAGGGAACTACTCTTTGAAGTGTGGTAAAGTGAACGGCGGGAAGTGACATTATCATATCGGCGCTTTGACACATGAATTATGGGGATAAGAGGGATTCACAAAGCTTATATCGATAACCACAGGGTAAACCCCTTAATAGCAATAGTCATTACGTGGCTTGCAGAAGACTAGCTGCTGTGATTATTTAGATATGCGATGAAAGATGGCTTTCTGGACGCATCTTATTACGGAGCTCTCCCACACACAACATACTTAAACGCATAATTTATCTTAATTAACATGAATCCTAGTGCTAGAGGTGGATCCAATAATCCCTGAGAACACTTTGTCTTATTAAGTTTCAACCCATTTCTTATAACATTTTTACTGTTTTATTTACTTTATTTGTAACCATTTACAACACCCCTCTTTAAACGTTTTGAGATTAGAAAACAATTATTAAGTAATCTTTAGTAGAAAGTAGAAAGGGGCATTAAGATCCTAACCAATAGCTCCTCGTGGTTCGATACTCTTATTTCAAAACTAGCTACAACTGATCTGTGTTCTTGCAGTTATCACACGCCGGAGCAGAGCCGACTAACACGATCTTTCCGATACCAAACCATGCTTACCCCCATTGTCATTGCTTCGCAAGCCTGCTCAACACCTCGACAACCAACGTCTAGAGTCACCTCATCGCCCATGCGACACAAGGCCAAGCACCCTCGAAGTTGACGAACACCTGAAGTCGCCGCTCAAACATTCCGCTACTCCTTGGTGCCCTGCATGCCAACCAAGACCACCACCTTCTGGGGTCGTCGCCCCGAGATACCACCGCTCGCTCTCGAGCTGCAATGCCGCATGAACCGACCACTCGCAACCCAAGCTACACAGGGAAATCGGCCGCAGACCATGGGCGTCACACCAACTCATCCGGGGCCGCCGCCCCGACATAAAGTTCGACCGGACCGAGCAGACTGCCCTGCCACCCACACGGCCAAGGTCGCCACCCAAGCCATGACAAACCGCATCTCCGCACCATAGAGATGTTGTCGCACCGCCTTCCGGGGCCGCTACCCCGACTCTCTGCAACCTACCCGAGGCCGCCACCTCGAGATCCTCCATCCCTGCCGGTATGACAACGCAACATGGCAAGCAAAGAAGCAACTCCAAGTGAGGTTCATGCCCTCCAAGATGACGCCTCGAAGAAGGGAAGCGACGAGACCGCCGTTGTCGCCTGCTCTGGCTGAGGCCAGAGCTTGGTTTTTCACCCAGATAACACGAAGCCGTGAACGCATGAGAGGCAAGAGCCCCACGAAGATGCCTCCAAGAAGGGGAATGATGCCCCGGGGCGTCACCATCACGGACACCGACCGGAGTGAGGCTGAGCTTTTAGCCGGAGCTTGCACCCTCCCACCAAGGTTTCCTTCACCAGCAGGGCAGCTGGAGCACGCCATCCCGCCCATTATCACCATCGTCCACCGAACCCACCATCCGTGGCACCTCCCGCTGGCCACAAGATTTGGCACAGCCCGCACCCACACCCCGCGCAGCCCCCGGCGTCCTCCACGCCACCACCCTTGCAGACGTCGTGGCCAATGCCACTTTTATTGATTATGAGGTTGACTGTGCCTAAAAGTGTGTCACGACGGAGGGCGTGAGCACAGTGTGGACCCCTCTTAGTGGCTCCGCTTCTCGTCATCGACGTGGGTAGTCTCAAGTTTTTGTCCATGAAAAGTCGAACACTACAGGGCACACTTCCTATGCATCCTCTTAGAATCCTAGTTAGTTTCTTTCTTCCTCTTTTATATTTTAACCATAGTTTGTCTTTTATAAATATTTTCATTTTTTTTAATATTTTTGCATGACTAACGGATGCCATGTACTTTCTGCACAATAACGCTATGCTTGCGGATGGTACGCTAAGGACCGAGACTTACGACCGACGTACATGTAATGAAGTGATGCATCGGACACTACTACGAAAAGGGCTATATATGAATGATTTAGACGTGGCGCACAGAATTTTGAATACCCACTGCCATTATTTGTGACGCACTAAAAACCGGTGAACCACTGATATGCACTTACCTGTGGCGCATCAAATAATCTCATGCGCCATGGGCAAGTAGGGA
Organism: Lolium rigidum; assembly: GCF_022539505.1. Taxonomy (NCBI): domain Eukaryota; kingdom Viridiplantae; phylum Streptophyta; class Magnoliopsida; order Poales; family Poaceae; genus Lolium; species Lolium rigidum. Next base: position 338,752,496 of record NC_061513.1, on the reverse strand, counting down.
TATAGATTGCTGGGGGTTCGCTCGGATGCGCCATGGCTAACTTAATACATGTGACCTTGACTGGTTTGGGTGATTTAAAGTAGGTTGCTAAATCACACACAGTCCCGCGCGAACACCAGTGCATCCCAAGTTTGCTCGGATTGCGATGCAGATTGGTACGGTTGGTCGTTTCCGAGACCGACCGAGGACTTGGAGCTGCCAAGCACTGGTAGAAAAAAAGCCTTCCGTCCAGCCCCATTAGTCGCGAAAATAAAGGAACCGCGACTAATGGGGTCTTTAGTCGCGGCTCGGGTGGCGAACCGCGACCAAAGGCCTGGGCCCAGCGCGCTCGGTGGCCAGCTGGTGGACGGGAGGGGCTTTAGTCGCGGTTGGCCAGGCCAACCGCGACTAAATGTCCTCAGGCCTGGCCCAAAGGCCTTTAGTCGCGGTTGGCCAGGCCAACCGCGACTAAAGGCCCATCCCTATATAAAAGGGCCTCAGCTCACTGCACTTAGCCATTTGGTGCCACTTCTCTTCACAAACTTCACAAGGGCGTGTAGGTTTGCTTTTGGCTCCTCTTATGCACACAAGGTGTTTGATGAAATGCCCCAAGAGCATGAAACAAACATGATATGAAGTGTCGGAGCCACACTTGATCGAGCTTCCTCATTTATTTTTTCCTCCTCGATCGCGGTTAGCAACTTGAACCTTTCATATGTGTCATTGATAAAATATACATATGTGTGTAGTTCATTGTTTAATTTCTATTTAGTTTAACAAATGCATGATGGTTAATTATATATTTTGTATTATAATAATGCAGATGAATCGGCAATGGATGTACGCTAACCGACTCTCCGGCGAATTCACTACGGGTTTGAAAGATTTCCTCGTAGTGGCTAATGCGAACAAGCAGGGGGTTTTGTTATCTGTCCATGTGTTGGTCGTAAGAATCAGAAGGGTTACTCTTCCTCAAGGGAAGTTCACCCGACCTGATTCGGCATGGTTTCATGCCAAGCTATAATTGTTGGACCAAGCATGGAGAAAGAGGGGTTATAATGGAAGAAGATGAAGAAGGGGATGACATCGATGACAACTATCTTGATCATTTCGGTGATACTTTCATGGAGGATGCTGAAGGTGGGGAAGGTGAAGGGGAAGGTGATCAAGAAGAGGCACGTGATGAGCCCGCTGATGATCTTGGTCGGACCATTGCTGATGCACGGAGTCGCTGCGAAACTGAAAAGGAGAGGGATAATTTGGATCGCATGTTAGAGGATCACAGAAAGTCGCTGTACCCAGGATGCGATAATGGTCTGAAAAAGCTGGGCTGCACACTGGATTTGCTGAGATGGAAGGCACAGGAAGGTGTAGCTGACTCGGGATTTGAAAACTTGCTGAAAATGTTGAAGAATATGTTTCCAAAGAATAACGAGTTGCCCTCCAGTATGTACGAAGCAAAGAAGGTTGTCTGCCCTCTAGGTTTAGAGGTTCTGAAGATACATGCATGCATCAACGACTGCATCCTCTACCGCGGTGAATACGAGAATTAGAATGAATGCCCGGTATGCACTGCATTGCGTTATAAGATCAGAGGCGATGACCCTGGTGACGATGTCGAGGGCGAGAAACCCAGGAAGAAGGTTCCCGCCAAGGTGATGTGGTATGCTCCTATAATACCACGGTTGAAACGCCTGTTCAGGAACAAAGAGCATGCCAAGTTGTTGCGATGGCACAAAGAGGACCGTAAGTCGGACGGGGAGTTGAGACACCCCGCAGATGGAACGCAATGGAGAAAGATCGACAGAGAGTTTAAAGATTTTGCAGCTGACGCAAGGAACATAAGATTTGGTCTAAGTACAGATGGCATGAATCCTTTTAGCGAGTAGAGCTCCAGCCATAGCACCTGGCCCGTGACTCTATGCATCTACAACCTTCCTCCTTGGTTGTGCATGAAGCGGAAGTTCATTATGATGCCAGTGCTCATCCAAGGTTCGAAGCAACCCGGCAACGACATCGATGTGTACCTAAGGCCATTAGTTGATGAACTTTTACAGTTGTGGAGACCTGGTGTCCGTGTGTGGGATGAGCACAAAGAAGAGGAATTTGACCTACGAGCGTTGCTTTTCGTAACCATCAACGATTGGCCTGCTCTTAGTAACCTTTCGGGACAGTCAAATAAGGGATACAATGCATGCACGCACTTGCTTACATGAGACCGAAAGTGTACATTTGCCAAATTGTAAGAAGAACGTGTACCTGGGCATCATCGATTTCTTTCGAAAATTCATCCGATGAAGAAAGAAAGGCAAGCATTACAACGGCAAGGCAGATCACCGGCCGAAGCCTGCGGAACGCACTGGTGCTGAGGTATTTGATATGGTCAAGGATTTGAAAGTCATCTTTGGAAAGGGTCCTGGCGGACAATCAATTCCGAAGGGAGCTGACGGGCACGCACCCATGTGGAAGAAGAAATCTATATTTTGGGAGCTAGAATATTGGAAAGTCCTAGATGTCCGCTCTGCAATCGACGTGATGCATGTTACGAAGAATATTTGCGTGAACCTGCTAAGCTTCTTGGGCGTGTATGGGAAGACAAATGATACAAAGGAAGCACGGCGGGACCGAGCAACGCTTGAAAGACCACGATGACCAGCATCCGGAATGGTTTCAAGGTCGTGCCGGCTACGCTACGACCAAAGAAGAGAAGGTCATCTTTTTTGAATGCCCGATCGGTATGAAGGTCCCATCCGGATTCTCGTCCAATATAAAGGGAATAATAAACATGGCGGAGAAAAAGTTCCAAAACCTGAAGTCTCACGACCGCCACGTGATTATGACGCAATTGCTTCCGATTGCTTTGAGGGGGCTCCTGCCGGAAAATGTTCGAGTAGCCATTGTGAAGCTATGTGCATTCCTCAATGCAATCTCTCGGAAGGTAATCAATCCGAAGTTCTACCACGATTACGGAACGATGTGGTCCAATGTCTTGTCGAGTTTCGAGTTGGTGTTCCCGCCATCCTTCTTCAATATTATGACGCACCTCCTGGTTCACCTAGTCGAAGAGATTTCCATTCTCGGTCCTGTATTTCTACACAATATGTTCCCCTTCGAGAGGTTCATGGGAGTATCAAAGAAATATGTTCGTAACCGTGCTAGGCCAGAAGGAAGCATCGCCAAGGGCTATGGAAATGAGGAGGTAATTGAGTTTTGTGTTGACTTTGTTCCTGACCTTAAGCCGATTGGTCTTCCTCGATCGCGGCACGAGGGGAGACTAAGTGGAAAAGGCACGATCGGAAGGAAATCAACGATATGTATGGACGGCCATTCTCCGACCGAAGCTCACCACACAGTTCGACCAATTCCAGCTTGGTGGCTCCGTACTTTGAGAAACACAAGAATATTTTACGCTCGGACAACCCGGGAAGCTCGAATCCTGGATTAGGAAGGCCCACATGGAGACTTTCGGCGGTTGGTTGAGAAAACATTTAATGAGTGACAATGTTGTTGTAGATCAGCTGTACATGTTGGCCAAGACACCATCTTCGACTATAACGACTTTCCAAGGGTACGAGATAAATGGGAATACATTTTACACGATCGCCCAAGATAAAAAGAGCACCAACCAAAACAGTGGTGTCCGCTTTGATGCAGCAACCGAGAATGGGCAAAAGGTCACATATTATGGTTACATAGAGGAGATATGGGAACTTGACTATGGACCCTCCTTTAAGGTCCCTTTGTTCCGGTGCAAATGGTTCAAGCGAACAGGAGGTGGGGTAGAGGTGGACCAGAAATACGGAATGACAATGGTGGATTTCAACAATCTTGGTTACCTTGACGAACCATTCGTCCTAGCGAAAGATGTCGCTCAGGTTTTTCTATGTCAAGGACATGAGTAGAAAACCGAGGAAACGGAAAGATAAGAAAACGATCAGTACATCATGCGATGATCCAAAGCGCCACATTGTTCTTTCAGGGAAAAGAAACATCGTGGGAGTGGAGGACAAGACAGACATGTCAGAAGATTATAATATGTTTGGTGAAATTCCGCCCTTCAAAGTGAACACCGACCCAAGCATTAAGTTAAATGATGAGGATCCTCCATGGATACGGCCCAATCGTAAGCAAGCAGGTACACAAGGGAAGAAATGATGTGTAATAATTTATTGTACCAAACTTTGTTGAATGGATCATGTGAATTATATTATCCGTGATGTGTTTTGGTGTCCATTTTCGAATGATTCGATTGATTCGAGATAGCACTGATGATACATGAAATCTGGAGTGATTTAGTCATACTCCTGCCTAGGCGTATAATATGCATACTCGTAGTCTTCATAGTCGCCGCCGTTGTACTGGTAGTCGTCGCCTTCTAAGTTGCCGCCGTCGTCGTCGCTGCTGTCGTCGGCTGTCGTCGGGCGGCGCTCGTGGCTCGAACTGAGGGTAGCGCAGGCGGGGGATATCGCCGGCCGTGATGTAGTCCATGACGCTCGCGAGTCCGGCCGTACCACCATAGCCGACGGCCGGCCTCGTGGAAGTTCCCAGGAGGAAGACCGTCCTCCTCATACCTGGCGAGCGCCCTCTCACGCCGATTGATGAAGAAGGCGTCCCAAGTATGCTGGTTATCGGGATGCCAGCGGGGATTCATCCGCTGGTCCGGTGTGAGGTCGAGGTAGTAGTGGTTCGTGATGGCCGCCCGGCGCGCAGTACCCTGAGGGAGGGGAGGGACCGACACACCGCCGGCGCTTAGGCTCCAGCCGGCGGGGATGCGGTAGCCCGGTGGGCAAGGGTATTTCGAGGCGCAAAGCTCCTCCACCTGCTGGTAGGTTAGAGTGGGTGCGATGGAAGCCATGAGAGAGTGATGAGAGATTGTAGAGATGTGATAATGCTGGCCAAGCCGGGCTACATATATGTATTGAGAAATGGCGAGAAAATGGGAGCGGGAAGACAGGAGGCGGGAAGAAAGAGGCGGGAAGAAAGAGGCGGGAAGAGAGGGCCGGCGGAAAAATAGAGGCGGGAAGAGGGGGGCGGAAAGACAGAGGCGGGAAGAGAGGGCCGGCGGAAAGACAGAGGCGAGAAGAGGGGGTCGGCGGAAAGACAGAGGCGGGAAGAGGGGGCCGGCGGAAAGACAGAGGCGGGAAGAGGGGCCGGCGGAAAGACAGAGGCGGGAAGAGGGGGCCGGCGCCGGAAAGACAGAGGAGGCCGGGAAGAACTAGTGGGAAGTACTGGTGGGAAGAACTTTAAATGAATTAGTTTTATTTTTCTGAATTTTTTGATATATTATTTGTATTTTTAAGATTTTTAAATGAATTAGTTTTATTTTCTGATTTTTTTGATATATTATTTGTATTTTTAACATTTAGAAATGAATTAGTTTTATTTTTCTGATTTATTTGATATATTATTTGTATTTTTACATTTAGAAATGAATTAGTTCTATTTTTCTGAATTTTTTGATATATTATTTGTATTTTTAACATGTAGAAATGGAATAGTTTTATTTTTCTGATTTATTTGATATATTTTTTGTATTTTTAACATTTAGAAATGAATTACTTTTATTTTTCTGAATTTTTTGATATATTATTTGTATTTTTAAGAATTTGAAATGAATTAATTGAATTAAAATGGAAAAGGACCTTTAGTCGCGGTTGGTGTTCCCAACCGCGACTAAAGGTCTTTTCCGCGGGAACCGCAAAATTGGCGAAAAAACAGATTTAGTCGCGGTTGGGGTCACCAACCGCGACTAAAGGGTACCCTTTTGTCGCGGTTGGTGACCCCAACCGCGACTAAAGCTCCACGCCTATAAATTTCGCGCGCCCGCGCGCGGTTCGCTCATCTTCCTGATCTCGACACGCCGGCAGGCTGCTCTCCATCTCTGCGCCTCCGCCGTCTCCTCGTCGCCGCCTCCTCGTCTGCGCCGTCGCCCGCCGCCTCCTCGTCCCGCGCGCGCCGCTCCGTGTCCCCGGCCGCCCGCCGCTCCGTACGTCATCGTCCGCCCCCCCGCGCGCGGCCGCTCGCCGCCGGCCCTTATCACCGCCAGTACGTGCTCGCCGCCGGCTCCCTGTAACATCCCATGTTTGTTAATCTAATAATGTTGCTAAGTTGTTCATAAGCATGCATGCATTTGCATTGAATTTCAGAAATTTTGCACTAAAATGATTTGAAACAATGTTGCAAATGTTGTATCTTGTTCTATTTAAAAAAATTGTGTGCAAAAAGTCCTTTTAAATTTGGGTCAAAACACCCTAAATATCCCCTAATTCTTCCCTGTTTTAAAATTTCTAGAGAAACCCCAAAAACCCAGGGGGTTATGGGCAAAATTCCCCCTATCTTCTTCTCCAGGCAGACAGGGCCGCAGCTGCCTGGCGCCCGCACGGCCGTCGATGGCGCCGGCGGCCCAGATGCTCCCCGCCGCCCCCTGGGCGCGTATAAATCCCCACCGCCGCCGCCGAGAAGCCCCTGCATGCCTCCCTCCTCTCCTCCCATTCTCTCTGCGCGCGGCCGACGAAACCCTAGCCCACGGCCTCCGCCGCTCGCCGCCGTTCTGCGCCGCCCCGTGCCAAGCCGACACCGCCGTTGGCTCCGTCGTGATGTCCTGGTCCTCCTCCACCAAGCGCCGGCCACCGGGGAGCCCTCTACTGCGCCAATCGAGCGACGTCTGCGCCACCGGTCTCCGCCGCTCGCCGGCGATTCCGGCCTCCCCTCGCCTCGCCGTCGCCACCACGAGCATCGCGGTGAGCTCATGAGTCGACTGGTGCCCGCCCCCTCGCCGATTGCTGGCCGTAGCGTGCCGGCGACGAGCATCTGCCCGGTCCTCCGCGCGAGCTCGCCGGAGACGCCCCTCCGGTGACCATTGGGGGGCGGAGCCGCCCTCCTTTGGCTCGTGGGGACGCCGCGCACCCAACGCGCCCGCCCGCTTGGGCCCTGGTGCCCTGCCTCGCCGAGCCAGTGCCCAACCTGGTCGGCCATGGCCATGGCTGACGCCATGCTGGCGTCATTATGACGTCAGCAGGCCTTTTTCCATTTTATCTATCTTCTGTTTTATTATTTTCTGTTTTAGTTAATTATATGACATGTGGGGTTTATCTGTCAGGGATTTAATCATTTCAAAAATGTTAAAATGCTGACAGTGGGTCCAACTTGTCATATTTTTAATATTTTCCAGAAATTTCAGAAAATGGTTAATCTTGTTTAATCCATAACTAATTCATTTTAAATCAGAAAAATATGTATAATATACCAAAATGTTCAGAAAAACATTCTCTACAAGTTAGGAGTAATTCATACATCATTACAACCTTTGAACTTGCAAATGTAGTGAAACCCTAAAAGAACCCCTCTCATATGGCGGTGTCCGATGCTGGAACCCCTTTAATCCGATGATGCACCTAGGGTTTATTCAATTCAATTAATATGACATATCATTCATACTTGTATGCGCATTGCATTATGCCATGTGTTGATTGTTATTTCTCTCTTTATAGTATTTGCTTCTTCGCGATCGATAGAGCACGTGCCCGAGACGATGAAGATCAACAACGACGCAGATCAATAATTGACTATCAGCGAACAAGTCAAGCATGGGATCCTCGAAGATCCATATTGGTTTGTCAGGGACAAAGGCAAGCCCTAGCCTCGGTTCATATATGCTTTCGAAATGCTTTTACTTCTGGATCCTACATATTGCATACGATTCAACTGTCTTTTATCGATAGGTAGAGTTATCCTATCTATTGCATGTTCCACCCTTGTAGCCTCAAATCCCTGATCCACTGCTCCTAGCACAACTAGGTTTGGCATGTGTGCATCGCTAGAGCCTTTATATCTTTATGCTTAGCCATGCTTAGTTTGTTACGCTACTACTCCGGTCTTCGGACTGGAGCCTTACAATGAAATAAATCTAGCATGACAGGTTGACGTGGTAAGTATAGAGATGAGTGTTAAACATGATTAAAGGCTCAGACGAAAGGCCACATTGGGATGTGGTGGGTTGTTTCGTTTCTGCCGACCCTAGGATGTGAGTTCTCGCCTCTTGAACCAAGGCCGAGCGTACAACCACACGAGGCCCTATTATGGTACCCTCTCGACTCAATAACTTGCCTAGTAGATTCCATGAGTCACATAGTTTGCGCTTTACCTGGACATATGCATTGCATTTTTGCTTGGGGGAAAAGGTACATAACGGGTAGGTAAGCGTGGTCGTGGTGGCTGGGGTTAGAGTCCACGGGGAAACCCACCTCGGCTCACATCGTTAAGGACCGGCTTCGGGACTTGACCCGTTACGGCGGAACAATCCTTAGCGCGTGACTCATGATCTCGGCGACAGCAAGGTAAAGGTCGTGGTCAACCACCCTCTGCCGGCTTTCCAAGGAAGAGAGCTAATATATTGGCGTTAAGAGTCGATTGGTGCGTGTGGATAAAATTGTGCACCCCTGCAGGGGATTAAATCTTTTCGAAAAGCCGTGTCCGCGGTTATGGACGACTTGGGAATGGATTACGTGACCATAGAGAACATGAACCTGATCGTAAAACTTGGCAACCAATATGTGTTTACGGATACCTTCTCCAGGTTTTGAGGGGGTAATCCGAGGATAGTGGGTTGAGATGATGAAGATTGGTGGATACAATATGATGTTTAGTAGAGCTAGAGATATCGCTCTCTTATCCCCTTTTAAAGGTTCTGAGTAGTCGAGCTTCTCCTCTCTCCTGTCTTACAAAGGAAAACTGGCTTTACGCAAAAGAAGCTCCACAGAAAGCCCGCATACCCGCTTTGCTAAAAGGTTGTACTAAGTCTTGCTGAGTCCCTGTACTCAGCTTTGCATGCTTTTGTTTCAGACGAAGTTGCTCCGACAGATGGTGGTTTCTAGTCGACATCGACGAGTAGCTTGGGGTTCCCCGGTGGCAGCCTGGAATCTATGGGCTGGGACGTCACCGTTATGCTCCTGGCCTCTTAGGCCTTTTGCTATCTTGCTATGTCTAATAGCATAACTTCGCTTCCGTTGATTGATGTATGTCAGGTCAGTGACCTCTGCTTGTAATACTTTGGTTCTTCGCTCAGTCATGAGCTTGTATTACTTCTTGAGTCTTAGAGTCACTGTTGTGCTACCGATTCTCTCACTGTAGTCTCTCGAGCTCTAGGTTAGGCTTATGTCAGACGAAGATCTGGTATTTGTCTAACCCTGATCCCGGGGGGTGCCACAGGTTTTGGTATCAGAGCAGGACTGCCTGTAGGAAGCCTTTTCTATTGGTCGATGTTAAGTCTAGTGTTTGTGAAAACTATTTGAAAACTAAAAGTATTTGCGAAAATCTGATTAGGCTTCTTTTTACTCCTTATCTGGTATCGCTCTAATTCTAAGGTGCCTTACCTTGTGTTGTCTTGAAAGCTTTTCTATCTCTTCTAGTCTTTCAAACTTAGGTGCCTCAAAGGCATGTCGTTTCTAAACCAGTTGACCTAGTGCAGAGTTCTCTAGAGTCGTGTGTGTTCTGTGTTTCCTCTTTGTTTTGTTTTGTTTCAACAGAGAGATTCCTTTCCATCATGATCTCTCTATTTTGTGGGTTCCATATCATTCTGTTCTCGGTTTCGAGGTTCACTTTCGCCTTGAAGGCCTCCTTTCTTTTTGCTTGGGTAGTTTGGAAGCTATGCATTGCTTCTAGATGCTACACCGTGATTACTACCTCGCAGTGTCCCCTGTGTCACTCATCTAGTAGTTATTTCTTTCTTTGGGTTTTAACCCTTGGACTTGAACCGAAGGTCCCCGATTGTGCTGGATTCTAATGAATCTTAGTACATGAAGCTGGCCTTTAACCCAAGATTCATACCATTGAACACTGGTGTTAATGTTCAAACATTACATCGGGATGGCTAAATTCAAATCAAGCTATCCTTCAAGCTTGTGGTTATTGTCGTGTTGAATTGCGGCAATAAAGATCTTTCCCTTCCACTAGCTATCGCAGAGGCTTTGTCATCAAACCAAATGGATCACGACAATAGTGTTCTTTGAGAGTCTTACATCTATGTCTGTGACTCTTCCACACCTCCCTTTTTAGCATAAGTTTGACGAAGTGTTATCTTGTGCATCTACATCTCAGGAATTCTATATTCCTCATTGTGTCCCTCCTCTTTAGTTGCTTTCAGACCTTTGTGTGCTAGTTATCAGCCAAGTGCTAAATATGCATTGGTGTTTCACAGTGCATATTACTCTTGTGGTTCGTCATGACATTCCACTTCGGTATGTTAGTAGAAACAAACTCCAGTACCTCGTCTATCTCTAAGACTTGGTCAAAGTGTTGTATTCCGCAGATTAAGAGGCCTTGTTAGCTTCTGTTCTGTTCTACCTTGGAGTATCACCCTCTTCTATATCATGAGGTCGTGCTTTGTATCATGGCCTTATTGATGAAGTGATGTTCTTACATATCTTTACTCGCCCTTCCTTCGAGCTGCCTGTGCTTGGGAATGTTGGGGTGTTTGTATTGATTTGGCCATCAGAGATTCTTAGCAATTCTCATTGCTTTGAAATCCAAGAACGTTTGTGTCATCCTTAGCATGATTGGTTCGCCAATTATTAAGCGAAGTTTGTTTGTGCTGCCAAGTCCATTTGTTCAGGCGCACATCTTCGGTCAAAGAGTGAGGTTTATGCCGAAGCTCTCGAGATCATATCGTATTGCTTTGTAAAGCAAGATCTCCTCCCGAACACAGTGATATACCGGTGGTTCGTGATATTCTAGTTGTCTTTCTAGAAGTATCGCCATGTTGCCACATGACCGTGTTGTCAGGTTCATGAGTAAGTTAGTTCTGTGAACTACTCCTTTCTCCAAGAAACCGTACTGGATATCCAGGACTAATTGGTTGAGCTTAAACAACAACTTGGAGAGTTGAAAGACAAGATCTCTATCCAACTTGATCCTTCTTAAAGGGATATCTAGTTTTGTTCGTGTTGAAGTCAGGAAGTACCTCCTTTATGGATATGCTATCTTCCCCATATTTGATTTGAGTTTGGGCTATCGTCAAATCAAACTCAGTTCCAAGGACTATCTTGATGATGTTTATACTCATGGTGCCTTGTCTGAGTATACCTTCATGTTCTTTGGTCTGACCAATACTTTTGTCTTGTTCATGCAACATATGAGTCTCTCATTGGAGTATCTTGATAAGTTTGTTATTGAGCCCATCGATGACATTCTTAGTTCCTCCATGTTTAAAGAGATTCATATTGAACAGTTGGCACTAATATTGGAAACTTTTGAGAACCATCTTTGTGTCATCATGAAGTATGTGTTCTGGATGTTGGAAGTGACATTCTCTAGTTCATGTGCATTTGCTGAAAGATGTCGCCGTGGATCCGATTCAATTTCCTTTGTTATCCTCGGGAATCATCGCAAGTCGGTCAGGCATTTGCGAAGTATTCTTGAGATGGAAGGTTGTTACCTCCATTCCTTGAAACGTTCCTATATGCACCCTAGGCCAATGACTGGTTTGTCCAAGAAAGAGAAGAAGCTTCAGAACTTCAAAATCTTCTTTGATGTCCCCATCAGGACTCACTTGTGTTACATTGCAAGTTCATGTGCACGCAATTGCCTTTGCAGTCGCAACCACATGTATTACGCAATCTAGCTCGATCTTTTGGAGCTTGACATGCTAGGAGCTATCTTTAGAATCTATCGATTTTACCTTGGTGGTAACTGTTGAAAATTTTCTAATTGGACATGTTGAGTCTGAAATATCGTTACACCTAACTTAAGCTGAATCTCAAATGGCAATGATGGTTAGTGTTTCTCAAGGATTTTTGGGATAGGTCTCTTTGTAACTCCGACAAGATTGATGTCGTGGTTAACACAATTAGTCGGAAGGCCTAATGTCATAATCTCTTGAATCATCAAGAATAACCACTCTCCATAAGGATCTTATGTGACTTATTCTAGGAGTTGCCCTTATGGTGTCTTTTCCATCGTGAAGTCTGACCTTCACTTGATGACCTATTGAAGGCTGGTCAATTGCCTAATATTGGTGTATAGAACATCAAGGAGAACATTACAAACAAAGTTGCTAAATGTCTCTCGGTCAATCCGTTGAAATCATTTCTCCGGTGACAACAACTTCGTTCGGAGAAATTTCACTCCCCGCTGATCCTTGTCACGTCACTAGCTAGTGTTCCTCCCCTTCCTATTGTTTGTACCTGAAGTTCCAATCCATTCACACGTTGTGTGAATTCGTCAGTCATTTAGGCCCTAGCCTTTTGAGTAACAATCGTTCATGTACCCATACCAAAAGAGTGACTATGATTTTGAAACCCAAAGTTGCTCTTGTTGTATAATCATCCGTTCTTCTACGAGTCACCCTCTCTAAGAGTGCCTCTTCATGGTAACCAAGACAGTCTAACTCCTTGCTACCTTGGCCTTCGTATTCTTGTAAAGCGTGGAGCAATTGTCTACCAAAATTTGAAACTTCTATTGTCTCATCTGTTACCTTGACGTGTTTCATGTTGTCAGCTCAAGAGTTGTTTCTAAGCACTCCTTTCCATGAGTTGATCATGAGATACTCGATCTCTGTAAAGATACATCGTCTAGAATTATTCCCTCTTTCCTTTAGGTGCAGTTGAGCAACAACCTCAAGGGAAGAAAATGAAGCGCTTCATTCAGGGTGTTGTGGGTCAACTTATTCACGGTGTCGTGGATCAACTTCTTCAACAAAGAAGGTCGTCATGGAATCGAAAAGCTCGTTGAAGACCGGTGTAGTCCTTGTTACCTTCTCTTTTCCTACCTTTGGAATCTCGGGGACGAGATTCTTGTAAGGGGGTTAGAGTTGTAACATCCCATGTTTGTTAATCTAATAATGTTGCTAAGTTGTTCATAAGCATGCATGCATTTGCATTGAATTTCAGAAATTTTGCACTAAAATGATTTGAAACAATGTTGCAAATGTTGTATCTTGTTCTATTTAAAAAAATTGTGTGCAAAAAGCCCTTTTAAATTTGGGTCAAAACACCCTAAATATCCCCTAATTCTTCCCTATTTTAAAATTTCTAGAGAAACCCCAAAAACCCAGGGGGTTATGGGCAAAATTCCCCCTATCTTCTTCTCCGAGCGAGACGGGCCGCAGCTGCCTGGCGCCCGCACGGCCGTCGATGGCGCCGGCGGCCCAGATGCTCCCCGCCGCCCCCTGGGCGCGTATAAATCCCCACCGCCGCCGCCGAGAAGCCCCTACACGCCTCCCTCCTCTCCTCCCATTCTCTCTACGCGCGGCCGACGAAACCCTAGCCCACGGCCTCCGCCGCTCGCCGCCGTTCTGCGCCGCCCCGTGCCAAGCCGACACCGCCGTTGGCTCCGTCGTGATGTCCTGGTCCTCCTCCACCAAGCGCCGGCCACCGGGAGCCTCTCTCTGCGCCAATCGAGCGACGTCTGCGCCACCGGTCTCCGCCGCTCGCCGGCGATTCCGGCCTCCCTCGCCTCGCCGTCGCCACCACGAGCATCGCGGTGAGCTCATGAGTCGACTGGTGCCCGCCCCCTCGCCGATTGCTGGCCGTAGCGTGCCGGCGACGAGCATCTGCCCGGCCCTCCGCGCGAGCTCGCCGGAGACGCCCCTCCGGTGACCATTGGGGGGCGGAGCCGCCCTCCTTTGGCTCGTGGGGACGCCGCGCACCCAACGCGCCGCCCGCTTGGGCCCTGGTGCCCTGCCTCGCCGAGCCAGTGCCCAACCTGGTCGGCCATGGCCATGGCTGACGCCATGCTGGCGTCATTATGACATCAGCAGGCCTTTTTCCATTTTATCTATCTTCTGTTTTATTATTTTCTGTTTTAGTTAATTATATGACATGTGGGGTCTATCTGTCAGGGATTTAATCATTTCAAAAATGTTAAAATGCTGACAGTGGGTCCAACTTGTCATATTTTTAATATTTTCCAGAAATTTCAGAAAATGGTTAATCTTGTTTAATCCATAACTAATTCATTTTAAATCAGAAAAATATGTATAATATACCAAAATGTTCAGAAAAACATTCTCTACAAGTTAGGAGTAATTCATACATCATTACAACCTTTGAACTTGCAAATGTAGTGAAACCCTAAAAGAACCCCTCTCATATGGCGGTGTCCGATGCCGGAACCCCTTTAATCTGATGATGCACCTAGGGTTTATTCAATTCAATTAATATGACATATCATTCATACTTGTATGCGCATTGCATTATGCCATGTGTTGATTGTTATTTCTCTCTTTATAGTATTTGCTTCTTCGCGATCGATAGAGCACGTGCCCGAGACGATGAAGATCAACAACGACGCAGATCAATAATTGACTATCAGCGAACAAGTCAAGCATGGGATCATCGAAGATCCATATTGGTTTGTCAGGGACAAAGGCAAGCCCTAGCCTGGTTCATATATGCTTTCGAAATGCTTTTACTTCTGGATCCTACATATTGCATACGATTCAACTGTCTTTTATCGATAGGTAGAGTTATCCTATCTATTGCATGTTCCACCCTTGTAGCCTCAAATCCCTGATCCACTGCTCCTAGCACAACTAGGTTTGGCATGTGTGCATCGCTAGAGCCTTTATATCTTTATGCTTAGCCATGCTTAGTTTGTTACGCTACTACTCCGGTCTTCGGACTGGAGCCTTACAATGAAATAAATCTAGCATGACGGAGTTGACGTGGTAAGTATAGAGATGAGTGTTAAACATGATTAAAGGCTCGGACGAAAGGCCACATTGGGATGTGGTGGGTTGTTTCGTTTCGCCGACCCTAGGATGCGAGTTCTCGCCTCTTGAACCAAGACTCGAGCGTACAACCACACGAGGCCCTATTATGGTACCCTCTCGACTCAATAACTTGCCTAGTAGATTCCATGAGTCACATAGTTTGCGCTTTACCTGGACATATGCATTGAATTTTTGCTTGGGGGAAAAGGTACATAACAGGTAGGTAAGCGTGGTCGTGGTGGCTGGGGTTAGAGTCCCTGGGGAAACCCACCTCGGCTCACATCGTTAAGGACCGGCTTCGGGACTTGACCCGTTACGGCGGAACAATCCTTAGCGCGTGACTCATGATCTCGGCGACAGCAAGGTAAAGGTCGTGGTCAACCACCCTCTGCCGGCTTTCCAAGGAAGAGAGCTAATATATTGGCGTTAAGAGTCGGTTGGTGCGTGTGGATAAAATTGTGCACCCCTGCAGGGTTAAATCTTTTCGAAAAGCCGTGTCCGCGGTTATGGACGACTTGGGAATGGATTCTGTGACCATAGAGAACATGAACCTGATCGTAAAACTTGGCAACCAATATGTGTTTACGGATACCTTCTCCGGGTTTTGAGGGGGTAATCCGAGGATAGTGGGTTGAGATGATGAAGATTGGTGGATACAATATGATGTTTAGTAGAGCTAGAGATATCGCTCTCTTATCCCCTTTTAAAGGTTCTGAGTAGTCGAGTTTCTCCTCTCTCCTGTCTTACAAAGGAAAACTGGCTTTACGCAAAAGAAGCTCCACAGAAAGCCCGCATACCCGCTTTGCTAAAAGGTTGTACTAAGTCTTGCTGAGTCCTCGTACTCAGCTTTGCATGCTTTTGTTTCAGACGAAGTTGCTCCGACAGATGGTGGTTTCTAGTCGACATCGACGAGTAGCTTGGGGTTCCCCGGTGGCAGCCTGGAATCTATGGGCTGGGACGTCACCGTTATGCTCCTGGCCTCTTAGGCCTTTTGCTATCTTGCTATGTCTAATAGCATAACTTCGCTTCCGTTGATTGATGTATGTCAGGTCAGTGACCTCTGCTTGTAATACTTTGGTTCTTCGCTCAGTCATGAGCTTGTATTACTTCTTGAGTCTTAGAGTCACTGTTGTGCTACCGATTCTCTCACTGTAGTCTCTCGAGCTCTAGGTTAGGCTTATGTCAGACGAAGATCTGGTATTTGTCTAACCCTGATCCCGGGGGGTGCCACACTCCCTCTGCGCGTGCCGGCCCTTATCACCGCCAGTGCTCGCCGCTCGGCCGCCCTCCTGCGCGCGCGCGCCGTTACAGAGAGATCGAGGAGGGCGCCCCTGGCCGGCGCTTCCTCTCTCTTTTTGTTGATTTTTTTAACTTAAAAATTAAAACTTCAAATTTGTAACTTACAAATTGTAACTTAAATGCAAAATAGTTTTAAGTAATTTGTAACTTCAAATTTTTATTTAACTTAAAAATTGTAACTTTAAATGAAAAATAGTTTTAAGTAACTTAATTAAACTTAAATTAACTCTAATTAAAAATATAATAGTTCTAAATAGTAATTAAATTAAATTTTAATTAACTTGAATTAAAAATAGTGTGCTAAGTATATTGCAACTTAAAAAACAACTTATAATAAATTTAAGTACTTGTATAAGTAGGGCACCGACCCCGCGTGTATACGGAGGGGGCGGCGAGGGGGCCGCCCCCTCCGTATACGCGCGAGTTTTTTTTTGTTTTTTTACGAGAGAGAGGATCGGAGGGGGCGGCGAGGGGGCGTCGAGGGAGGCCTCTATGTGTTGTCCTCGGCACCGCCACCGCCCTTTCGCCACCGCCACCGCCCTCTTTCCTTTTGCCATCGCCCTTTCGCCACCGCCACCGCCCTCTCTCCTTTTGCCATCGCCCTTTCGCCACCGCCACCGCCCCCATTCTTACTTAATTAATTAGTTTTTACTACATGTTTTCAGGACTGACATATGGCGGACGATAGAGCTGACCCGATTATGGACAACTATGATCAAGAAGCTGAAGAACATTTATTTGGCATCATAAAAGGCGATATTGTTTATGTGCCGACCGAACAAGATGAAGAGGATATTTCTTCTTATCTGAATCTTGACGGTCAAGATGAAGGCCGTCAGCAAGATGATGGGGAAGAAACGTCGATAAACGACGATCTTCAATTGCAAGTAGCAACCAGCTCCGGCGCCGAGGTATATATATACATTTTGCCTCTGGTGATACAAACTTACTGATTTGAATAAATATGTGTGTACTAACACGTGCGACTCTCTTTCTTATTTTAGCCCTCGGCCGGATCGTCGAAAAAATCGAGTACGTCGTCAAAGCGTGGCGCAACCAAGACGCTCAAACAAGGAGAAACATATACCATCGAGGTTGTCGACCGTGCAACCGGCAGGCCGCTGGAGCCCCAGAAGCACGCCACCAAGTTTATCAACGAATGCGGAGCCGTTGTTAGAGACAACGTCTCGATCACCCTCCAGGAGTGGCATGAGCCAAAGAAGGCACGTCTTGGTTTCACTTTTGTCGACAAGAGAACTAAAAAGGATTGCTTTAAAAAGCTTATGGAACATTTCGTCCTACCTCCGGAATACCACAAATTCGATGAGGAGGGTAACAAGATTCAGGAAAACAAGGAGAGGAGGAGGCTAGTCAAACACTTCGCTCTTCATAAGATGGCCGAAACATTCCGGAAATTCAAGCAAAATCTAGCCCGTGACTATGTCAACCAGAACAAGACACCGGATTTCAAAGGACAATATGAGAGACTTCAACATGATTGGCCAGAATTTGTGAAGCAGAAGAAATCGGAGCATTTCATTGAAATATCGAAAAAATAAGGAAAATGCGGCTAAGAAGAAGTACAATCATATTATGGGGCCAGGAGGGTATCGCTTTTGGGAGCCTAAGTGGGAGAAGATGGAGAACGAGCTGAGGATGCGAGGAATCCGTCCAGGTACGGAGGGATGGGACCGAAGGGCCAAAAGCTGGTGGTACGGGCATGGGGGAACGCTAGACCCGGAGACAGGGGTGTGTGTTCACCGGAACAGAACGTTTAAACCCACCCAAGCCCTTATTGACGCAATGAGGGATGCTCAAGAGGGGAAGATCAAGTTCAACAGAGAGAACGACGCGCTGACAAAAGCTCTCGGGAATCCTGAACACGGAGGACGTGTACGAGGCATGGGGAACATTCCGTCGAAAGTAGGGTTCTCCCAGGACGATGACCCGTACGGTTACAGAAGCCGTAAGAGAAAGTCGGATCGGGATGCAGATGTTGTGGCGCGATTGGCATCGGAAGTCGATGAGATGAAGAAAACCCTGACTATACTAGTACGAGAGAGATCGGCAGGCTGAGACGCATGAAGATCATCCGGCGGATCTCGGAAGCCAGCAGCGGAGAAGCGGCGTGGCTTCCACGGAGCCCCCGCCGGCTACTGATGCACCGGAGATCCATATTACTGCACCGGAGCCTCCTCGCTACCCCGTGGACGATGTAAAGGAGATGAAAGAATGTCATCTGCATTATCCTACTGGGAACATGTCCACGAAGGTAGCCATCGGCAGTGCTTTACCAAGTGGAGCACTCCACCACAACAACCCCATTCCAGATGGCTATGCTCACGGTGGAGGACATAGTCCCAGGGTTTGAGGACCTGGAGATTGACATTGCTACACCCGAAGGGGAGAGAAGACTTGGAGGTGTCAAGCGCCAGTTTACTCTCTGGAAAAAGAAGTTTATCAAGTTTCCAGACGAGGCGCCAAGGCGAACAAGTCCACCCCCCCTCCGGTGGTGGTGGCGGTGGCGGTGGCGGCGGCGGTGGTGGTGGTGGTTCACCTACACCTCCTTTACGTCAGCTGACGCCGCCCCCCAGTCCAGAACGTCTGGCGGGTGATCAGCCGCCGCCCCCGCTCCTCGTCCGGCGGGTGAGCGGACGCCGCCCCCGATCAGCCTCCGGCGGGTAAGCGGCCGCCCCCAATCCACCTCGGCAAAGAAGCGGCAGCAGTCCTGGACTATTAACCCGGAGCCTTATGTACCTAAGACCACAAAGGTACCGGAGCCATCAGTGAAGCCTCTCATCCCGAGACCTTGGGAACTTAGTGTCGAGGAAAATGCAAAGGTCGTGGCTGCTCAGCATGAGAAATGGAAGGCGGACTGCAAGAAGAAAAGAAAGCCCGAGCCCAAGCCAGTATATTCTGACAAGCAAAAGAAGTGGGCTAAGTCATTTTTGACCGAACCGTTCCAAGCGGCGAAGAATCTGCCTGACGACTATTCACGTGAACTTCGTAGGCAAGCACTCATGTTGAAGGAGAAGAAAGAGTTGGCGGAGAAGCAGGAGAAAAAAGCCTTGGAGGAGGCCGAGAAAGAATTAGAAAGTAAAAAAGGGGGGAAACAAGTTGCCCAGCTCGGGGAACAAAGTAAACAATCCATCGCCCCGCTCATAGTGAAAGCCGCCGGTCCGGATGCCCCCGATATCATAGCAGCTGCGGCAGCTGCGGGATTGACTGTAACGAGTGCCAGAGAACAAGCGGCCAACTTAGGTCTGACTCTTCGTGCACTGTTAGGCCTTGATGAGGCGCCAATGAAGGACGTATTAATTACATATGTGCCGAATGGGCCTCTCGTCGAGCCTGCGCAGGAAGAGGATCTACCTCCACAAATGACAGGTCTGCTAAATTGGTACAAGGCTTACATAAAACTTAAAAACGCCAAAGACTATATTTATGCGGAAGTTAGACCTGAGCATCACTTCAAACATTACTATATAACAATTCATCGGAGTGAATTGTTCCAGCTTTTCAATCTGCACGAGCTCGACAAATCTATCATCAGTTGCTACGTTCTGTAAGTGATTTATTTCTACCCCATCTCGTTCATTGTCTGCACTATATCTATCATCAATAGCTATTCTCGAACCCTTTCTGAACTTCCCGCTGCATAGCGTGTGAACTTCTCGACGGAGCAGCAAAATTCCATGTTTCGACGGACAGTATTTTGAGGTTAATTTTTTCACCATTTATCGGAATCATACATATCATATACCGTTGAAAAGATATGGAAATTTCGCAACTTTTTCGTGATGAAAGTTTTTTCAAATTCCGTACAGTTTCAAACTAATTTCAAATATACAAAACTACGTTTTCTCGGATTTCCCCGTTTTCGGACAGTTGACTTCGCTTAATTTTTATACCGCTTATCGGATTAGTACATATGATATACCGTTCGAAAGATATAGAAAATGCGCACCATTTTTGTCTTGGATGTTTTCCCAAATTTTGTACGGTTTAAAACTAATTTCCAATATACCAAAAAGTATTCACGGATTTCTATATATTCATAAGGTTTTCTGGATCCACTTTTTGAACCGTCTGTCGGATTGATACAAATGATATCCCGTTTTAAAGCTGTTGACTAGGCACATACTTTTGGTGTTGAACATTTTTCCAAATTATTTAAGTTTTAAGAACAAATTTAAAAATACTTGATTTGGTTTCCGTTCAGAAAAACAGAGTATCTGAAATTCCCCTGTATATGGAAGTGAACTTCCGGGTTTTTATTAGTTAACTTCATGCATCCGTATAAATGGTGTCAATGTTGGTTTTATCGTAGTTTTCAGACTTATTATCTGGATGCAAATAATATACCATTAAAAAGATATCATTTTTGCGCAACTTTCTCATGTTGATTATTTTCCAAAAGTTCTTACGATTTAGCAGCAATTTCAAAATTACAAAACTTTGATTTATTTTTTATAGTAGACTCCCATGCTTTACATAGTAGTAACCTTTGAATTTTTTACTATTTTTGAAGCTAGGCTGAGGATTTTATAATAAGCTTCTGGAGTTCCCTTAGTCAATGTCCTGGTATTTATAGTTTGTTTTTTCCATACGGACAAGACAACCTTCATGTACAAGAATGAACTTCTATACAACGACTACCCATTAAAGAAAGGGAAAGTGCAATTTTCTACACAGAACTTTTCTCAAAAAATGAACTTCTGGATTAATAAAAATGACATCCTGGTAAAAAAAAGGGCAACTTTTTAGTGGCATTCAGAGAACTTCCCGCCAAAAAAAAAAAAACTTCACCTAGACAAGAAGCAAACTTCCCCTGGTAGATGAAGTGAACTTCCAAACGCAAATTTTACATCTCAACATCTTTTTACAAGACATCCCATATACCACAATTTCAAAGACCTGTAAAATAGAAGGTGACAACAAAGCTTTTCCCGGTGCCCTAGGAGACAAAGGAATTGGTGGCCGGACCACCACCAGGGCTCATTGTAGTCCACCAGTCCAGCCTTTTGCATGGAGCTGACTTCCAACTGCTGCTACCTTGTCTTGGAAGTCCAGCCCCCTGATTCACATAATTGGCAAAATTATAAGACATCAAATTTTGGTAGGCCAAAGTTAGACTACTTCAAACAAATAGAAAGGTGAACCCTCAAAACTGAACTGATTTGAGACCAGAAACTTGAGCGCATGTCCATGGTGTGAAAGTCAAGCATCAGTACAAAATGAAACATAAACTCTCTTTGTAAGCAAACTGAACTTCTACCTTTCTATAGTCAGAAACGCATCGGCACATACATTGATACATACTGACTGAATCCCCAGTCCAGGCGTCGTAAACTACCCAGCAATGGTATCTTTTAACACTGTAAACTGTTGTTAATTTCAGAGGGTACGTTCTGTAATAAAAGTTGACATCACAGCAAGGAAATACAGAACTTCATATTATGCATTTTGTACACATCATTTTTTTCATCTACAACCAAATACTAAACTTCATATTTCTTGCATTTCTAATCCTGTTTTAGACGTCGATGCAAATATGTAATGAATAAATTCAAAAGAGTTAACTCAAATTTAATTTTTTTTGCCAAATCTGAACTCATTCACATATAGAATTATAGTTATTAACAAAGGTTATATGTCACAATGTTATAGATGAAATTAACTTGGAATGAACTTTGCAAACAATAAAACAGAACTTCGATTAAAATTGAATTTGAAGATAGATATAAATAAAAGTGCACTGTCTAAACTGAAATGAATGAACTTCCTAAAACCAACAATTTTACCGAGGACATTTTTCTTCTATCTTAATTTAACAGGAATGTGAACTCCATATTTTTGGCCTAATCGAACTGCTCACAATTAAGAACTGAACTGCTTAGTGATGTAAGACACACAAGCAAGTATGGCCAAGAATAAAATCACATGAAACAGTAGCATTTTGCATAGCACCAACCAGCATAGCAACAACCGTGCGAGGAGCAGGCTGACCTGGGCATGAAAGACCCGCCAAGCCGTGGGCTTCGAGGACGGCGCAGGGTGAACTCCCGTGTTGGTTACATCATGTGCTAGCTCACTACTCCGCATGTTGCGCCACTGTGATGGGCAGGTGGCCGCACGCCATCGAGTCCAGCCTGTGGGACGACAACGAAACCAGACTTCACAGAAAAGGGTGCCGGAGTTCACTGGCACCACATATGGTGAACATCTACAAAATGAAAAGTGAACTTTCTCTGTAAACAAATTGAGCTTCTCACAGCTATTATCACCCAAGACATTTTCTTTTCTTCCAGAAACCAACTTCTCCAACCATGCAATTGTACCAAGTACTGCTAATTAGCATGACACGATGACATGGCGGGAAGGAGTTCATAATTATTGCAAATTCTCTGTGAATATTGGGCAAAAATTTCGCTTACCTTCACGGGACATGGCGGGGAGGAGTTCAGAAGCGTCTCAGGCAGAGTTCGGACACACGCTATGGGGGTGTCCAGCTGTTATTCACACTTCAAGTGGTATGGACTCCCAATAGCCCCAAGGTGCAGATAAAGGCTTCAAACTACAAAAGTAATAAAAAGACGACACAATTATAAGTCTATTTGGTTCAGGCATTCAAGGACTACCAGATTGTAAGAATAAGGTTCCATTGACACACACCTGCAGCTGGTGAAAATCCTCTCTGGTAAGGAACTGCACAAATCGAGGAACATCACCTGACTGGATAGCTTCTTCGAAATTTTGGCATATCATTAAGAATTTATATTTTCCGATCTTATCACTGGAGTGCAACATCAACTCAAATTCACGCCTTCTTTTTGTTTAAACGGCCAAGCAGACAAAAAGAGCTCCTGGAATACAAAATGTGAACTTCACATGTGAACAATATGAACTTCTTATTTTCCTGCTATATCGCAAATTATAGTACTTTTTCAAATATTAGATACCAATCACAGCAATCATCTTTTGTAAACAGCAATATGAACGGACTTCAATTATTTATATAAGGCGAACTTCCAATGTGCAAAGACCAAACTGCACCATGGCCTACGATGAACTGCGCCATGGCCACTGGGTCACAGACGATACTAAGGAGAAGTGAACTAGAAGGATTAGAAGAAGTGAACTTCACCCATCTTGTGCCCGTCCCGGCGAAGCCTAGGAGGAAGGGTATGAGAGAAATATGAACTTCACTTCATCGAAATGGCGGCAGTTCAGAATATTTAATTAGCAGCAGTTCAGAAGTGAACTAGATGCATTTAGAAACCATCAGCAGTCCAAGACCGCTCTAGCAAAAATTCATTCATAAAAAAAACGATTTTCAAATTTTTGTGTTGCGAAAGTTAACTCCCATGCAGATGGAAGTGAACTTTCCCGTTGATATAAAGTGAACTTTTTGTTGGAGAAAAGTGAAGTTTAAAACAAAGAACAACGGAAGGTAATTTCACGGAACTACACTGCTTATGCCGTATAAATAAACTTCTAGACATTAATAGGTGAACTTATGCTCCACTGGATATCAATAAACCGTGCTGTTGCTAGCTGTTAACCGTGTTCTTGCTAGCTGTGCACTCCGCCCTGGCAGAAGCTACTTCCCGCTCTACCGGAGAGGCAAGCTATGGGTGCACACCCTACTGCCTGACCTATGCCATGTTTAACCTCCAGTTAGCTGGAACTTGGAGCATGCAGAGAACGAAAATGGACAAGGCTAACTCCCAAGAAAAAACGAGGTGAACTTCAAGCATGATTATAAAACAAACATCAACAGATTCCTATATTTTTTACCTCCAGAGATGAAAGTTCACAGCATATGTAACAAAAAAAAATTAAGACGACAGCTGCAATACACACATAGCAGTTCACTATTTCAATAAGCGAGTTCGAGAGCAACTTAGCCTGGGAGTGAACTAAACTGAGAGCGAACTTGATTATTTATGTAAGGTGAACTTCCACTGTACAAACAGAGAGTTGTTTTTCTGTTTATATAAAATGGATACTTTTATAGTAAACAAAACACCAAACTTCGGCATGTTGGTCAACTGCATTTCACGATTAAAAACATATACTTTTTCGAAGAGCTGGTGTTTGCTTTTAAGGTTGAGGAAAACAATACTATGTGTGCACTTCTCAAATGCAAATAATGAACTTATATTTTTCAAAGCAATCGTATGGTTCTATAATCAGTACATGAAAATGGTAAGTTGTCCTCTAAACTGTTTGCATAAGCATACATATGTAGAGTAATACAAGGAAATAAACAAGTGAGCTTCCCCTCATAGAAGAACTGAACTTTTAGCAAACTCTTGAATGGATAAGTATTGAGAGGAGGAGGAGCTGTGGTGTAGCAGCAGTACCTGTGCTTAAGATGATACGCTCGAATACAGGGCGTCAGCGCACCTCCCCGCACAACAACACCGGTGGCCCCTCTCCGACCTCCCATCCACCACCGCTGATGCAACTCGAAATCTGCCTCGTGCAGCTCACCTTGCAGGCAATGAAACAAACACGTACCACACATTTAAATTAATACACGGAAGTAGTCGTGTGTTTCCCCTGACAAACACATGTATAACCCACTAAATAAACATGTGTGCTTTTAACTGTAAATGTCACAGGCCATGCAAATTACCGAACTATGGACAGTGAACTACCCCTGCTAATAATGTGAGCTACTACTTTTCCATACTAGCCGAAAGCATCTGATAATAATGTGAACAAATTTTTTTTTCATACTAGCTAGAAGTGGACTCTTCCTACTGACGAAGTGGATTCCTCAGTAATGAAAAGTTAACTTCCAAAAAAATGCAAATTCTATGCGAACAAACTTAACTTGTCCAACATAACAGAACTTCAGATCAATACAATTTGTTAATTTCTGTGGAAGCAATGGCGCGACTTAGCACTAGAGCAGTCTGCCAAACTCATGTTGGCATAAAAGATAAACTAAACTTCCACGGATGAACGATCTGAACTTCAGAGCAAAATTGACTGAACTTGATAGGAAAAAGCAAATTTCACACAGTTTTGAGTGCTGGCAGAGGAAGCATAGTCTATTTTTTACAGTACTCCCTCTGTTCTTATAACTATAATTTTGTATTTTATTAAAAGCATCGCCAAGACGAAGCTAACTTTCCAGAAAATATAGACGTGAACCTTGATCCATGACAAAGTGAATTCTTTTCTTTTTTAGCAACCACACATCAACACATACATCCAGGACAGAAACATTATTTTCATAAAAAGTAACTACTGGAGCTTTTAAGAGTGAAGTACTGGAGCTAGCCATCTATGCATCATCCATGTACGCAAGATCCCAAATTGCAGATATCAAAATTACAGATTTTCTCATAGCATTGATAATATATGTTACCCATCATGTCATTTTAACACAACATTTTAGTACGTTGGAAGGAAGCAATAATAAAGGAATAAAAAAGTTCAGTTGGATCTTCAGTAGCAGTTTAGAGGCAGCATTTAATAGCATCAAGTGAACTTTACCCGATAAAAAGGTGAACTTTTCAACACAAGATATGACACTGTTTTTAGGTAAGTTTTTACCAGAGCATTATCAGGTGGAAAGTTCCATACATAAGACGAAAGCTATGATGCTTTGCAGTATCAGGTGCAAAGTTTGTAGGCTCGCAGAACTGAACTGCAAGAAAATGTAAGTTGAACCTTCACCTTTTCATTATCCGAACTTCGTAGTAGATCACAATCTCGACGGCACTAGCAAAGCAGAACTTCCAACGCGTTTAAACTGATGTCCGCACGGTTTAAGGTGAACTTCCACTTAATAGATGAACTGTTGAGCTTTAATCAGTGAACTTCCCTTTTTTAATCTATAAGGTGAACTTTCAGTTTATTTTCATAGATTAGTATGGAGTGAACTTCAGTAGTTCACTGAGTGAATTCATTGTTTATTAGCAAATGAACTTTTGTGAAATTAAAATGTGAATTTTCCAGGAACGGATTGAACTTTTTTATAGACAAAAAACACAACCCCAACGTTGGACGAAATGAACTTTTCAAAAGAAAGAACTGAACTTCGCAACCACCATGCTTTTCTATTTATCTCCACATACATCTAGGAGAGAACCATTATTTTCATAAAAGGTAACAGCTGCAGCTTTTAAGAGTGAACTACTGGAGCTGGCCATCACAACCATGACAACTAACTGAGCTGTTTTTTGAAGTTCAGATATCATTGACAAAGGATCTAATTTCTTTTCTAACCAGAAAAATACAATACAAACTTTGTATTAGCTAAAGGACTAAGGGTAAGAAAAAATTAACAGTACCCTGACTACTAAGTGCAGCGCAACCTCTGTTTGTATTGTATTTTTTCTTTATATCAAATAGATAAAGAGAAAGAAAGGGACCGTCCAAAGAAGAAAAACTAAACTTTATGTGCAAAAGTTTTCATGACAGATAACACCGAACTGAACTTCAGAAGAGTGAAGAGTGAACTCCAGAACAGAAGAGAATGAACACCCACACACACACACACACACACACATACATGTAAGGTGAAATTACCGCCAAGCTCACATCGACCAGAAAATTGAGAAACTCTAGTTCCAGCCACCAGAATACACACAAACGGTAGCAGCGCCTTGAGTCGAACGTAGTCTAGACAGCATACCAGACGGGAACCTTCTCTAAAATGAAAAGGTGAACTTTGTATGTTAATAAACTGAACTTCTATTTTTTGTTGTCAGACCTGCCTCAAGATTTATACAAGTATTTGCGCCGGCTAGGTTCATTTTTGCTACGAAGGACAGAGAATTGCATAGATAAAGTGAACTTTTCTCGAGACGCCGAGTGAACTTTCTAAAAACAAACAAGTGAACTCCTCCGCAACAAACAACAAGTAAAGTTGAATTGACTTTCTATGCACTAATGGAGATGCCAATTTTTCTAGATTGGCTGACAATGAACTTCGGGCCACAAACTTTTACTATGCTGAACATAATAAACGCAGGACGTACTGACTCTTATAAAATCAAAAGTGAACTTTCCTTTCATAAACAAATTGAACGTCTAACGTTTCTTAAAGTCAGACACGCATGAATAGATGCATCAACACATACATGTACCTTATTTCTCTATCTCCCGACATGTTTGAGCAGTAGTTTTTAAAGTAAGTACCTAGTAGCAAAAAATACGAAGTATAGAAAGTGTGCTTGTGCAGTATTTCAGTTGTTCACGCACAAGTAACAACCACATAATGTTAATTTTAAGCAAATAAACAATATGAATTATCGAAACAAGTTGATGTCACAGAAGTAAATAAGCTACCAAACCTGCAAACTATTGCAGAATATTGGCTCTGGCAGCTGCAAGGAACTGATGGGAAAGTACATATATGCAAAAACAAAGCAGAACTAAGTAAAGTCATGATTTGTGTTGAGTATCACAGAGCAAATCGTAGAGAAAAAGATGGGTTTCTTTTTTCCATGGTGCCTGCAACGTGAGATGACCAGATTGGAGCTTGGGGTATTGGCACCGGACTACCTGCTGCCAGATCTACCGAGGCTTGGTTCTCTTCTACGATAAAAAAAATTGAGAACAAACGGACAGTAAAACAGAGAAAGAACAGTTCGGTACCAGCAGCAGCACAACAGATCAAGTACCGCCAGCAGGCTTATCAGTTCAGCTCGATGGCCAGATCGTGGAGCACTAAGTTGGAGTCCAGACCAGCGCGAGCGCAAGTTTTGACCAGCGAGAGTGGAAGTCCAAGCACGGGGGAAAAAGCTCGGCTGGTGCGGCTCGGGAGTTCAGAGCAACGCCTTGGGAAGCTGAGCTCGAGGGCGGCGACTGTCACCAGTGGGAACATCGCCGTCCCCGCCTCGCGGAGGTCCCCCATCGGCCGCCGCGTCAGGACCCCTCCTGCTCGCAGAGATTTCCAGGGGGAGGCGTGGGTGTGCTGTCCTGGACGTGCGTTCATGGAGGGACCGCGCGACTGGAGGGGTGGGAGCAGGGAGGCTCGCCGGTTGGGGGAAGGGGTGGCTATCCGACGGGGAGAGCAGGGCGTGACGCCGTTGGGGAGGGCAGGGCGGCGCGCCGGCTTGGAGGGTAGGGGCGGCGCGCCGGCTTGGAGGGTAGGGGCGGCTCGTCGGTGGGGGGACGCGGGGGCGGCGCGCGGGGGCAGATAGGGTGTTGCATCGGTGCGGTTCAGAAGCTCGTTAGGTGGGGCTTGGTGGCAGTAGGCGGTCCGGTACGGGACGTTTTTCCCCATGGGTGGGTGGGGGTTCGAGAATAACTATTCTAGAACCACTCTTAAGGGGTTCGAGAATAGTTGGACCCTATATATATATATATATCTCGGAAATTCAATTCGGCTCCCGGGTGCGTATGCTCCCTCTACCAAGAAAACATATTTTGAAGTGTGGAAAAATTTTGACAAAAAATTCTACATGTACATCTCCATAATATATGTGTGCGCGTCAAGTTTCACGAAAAAATAATATTTTGTGTGGCCTATGTAAAAAAGAGAAAACTTATCCTGTGAAAAGCATTGTTTTTAGCACTAAATTTTGTCTTTTTTACACACGTCACATGGTAAGTTCATTTTTTATGAAACGACTTTGTGAGCGCGTAGCACATGAAGATGTACGTGCGAACTTTTTGTTTCAATTTTTTTGAAATTTAAAATATGTGTAAGATGCATTTCAAAATATAGGGAGCATATGCTCCCATGTTCCAAAACACCACTCCTTATATATCTTTACTATTAAATTGGAGTTGGTCGTTTGACACTCAACGCGTTTGATGGTCGTCATTCGGAGCATCCTGTCCGTTCAATATAATCTCACGGTGTCCGTTTTGTTGGATCTAATTTGGTAGAAATCATGGTATAATCAATCACGCTATCACTTAATTAAGAATGATATATTTCCTTGCCGAGGAAAAAAATCTCAGACATTCCAAAGACATTCCAAACGCTCACGGCAATTATGGCAATCACCCTACAAATTAGATCGGAAATATTTTAAAACGCTCTGCATTTATTTCCTTCAGCTCACTATCGTATCAAATCAATCTTTACTTGCCTCCTCCCTTGTACCGTCCCATATCTACATCTACATCTATATTAAAAAGAATGAAGTTGTTCCTTATTCTCCCACCACCAACAATACGCCAAGATTTTGGATCCCACCGCGCCAACTTGGGCCAGAATCACGCGGACGCGCCAGTAATCATGCGCCAGTAATTATAGTAATTAAGAGGAAGCTAATCTCACATATCAGGCAGGTAACACCGCACGCTCGCTTTCCAAACCTCGCCCCGAAACAATCCCCCGTGATGGCTCATAACCTTGGCGGCAGCGCTACATCGCGCCTCAACTCCTCCGTCTGCCACCGCGTCGATCTCCGGCCACCGGTGACGTCCACCTCCTCTGGCTGGTTGAAAAGGACGGCAGTGTCCCATAACCCCCAAGCCCGGGCCTTCCCCGACCATGATCTTGCCGCGCCCGCCTCTTGTTTATCGGCCATGGTCAGCCGGGTTCCTCTCGCTCGTGTCTTCAGTGCTGCTGCAGGGCTTTTCTCGGTGGTGTCGTTGCACAGCAGTTCCTCTCATAGCTCAACGTACTGACCCCATTTCTCGCCTCAGCAGGCGCCCGTTCGATTCGGTTTGCCTCAAGCCTCGGCGGCATGCTTCTGACGACGCCCACCATGCCCTTGCGGGAGATGATCATGAAGTTCTTCAACGGCTTCCCCTACCTGTAAATTAGCCATGTACTCAGTTGATTTGATTTGTTGTGATGAGAACCAGGCGTAGCCTTTCCCACTAGCAAAGTTTGTCGTAATTCATGAACCAATTTGAAACTTTGCAGGAAATTTTGTGCAACTGAAGTGGCAGGGCAGGTAATGCCCTCCTGCTTAATCATTTGTTATCTGAATTCTTGATTGATCCATCGTATTAATTCAAACTGTAACTGAATTCATGAGATCTGCAGAAGCTTTCAGCAGTACTACATGAGGTCACATTAGCTGTTTTCCATACCCATGGACCTTACAGCATGCCGCCCATTTTGATATTCTCCAATCCTCTAGGACGTTGTTGTGATTCATCATCAAGTTTCATGTTTAGTTTTGTCTCAAAAAAGGTAATTTATGAAAATGAGCTCTGGTTGAATTTAGCTTTTGTTGTACAATGCAGTGGTTGGACAAAATGTATGGATGCTTTTCTTTCGTGGATATGAGCAATATCATATATTGGTGGAGGCTTTAGTGAAGCTGCTATTTGTGAAGGTGTTTCTGATCAACTCTTAGTACACTCCCATGTTCTTCCACACCGCCACTGCGGAGCTTCTCTGTTCACTGCCCTCTATGCGAGCCCATGCGTAATCTTCTGGCAGTGGTTTATACCTCTCTGTTATGCAACGTGATGTCTCCCATTCAATCAGATTTGCAACGTCATAATTTTCAGACACGGATGGTGATGCATACGAGGTTGTCCCAACAAGTAAGATACAAACTTGGATTCGGCATTGGAACCTGCACAGGAGGTGAGTCCGAACTGTAAAATGCTTGTTATCATGTCTGTAATCACAATGGAAATATTATGCTCTTGGCCATAAAATGGTGAAATTACGATCAGCAGGGTTGGACAATTTTAATGTTGTACCAGATGGGCAGAGTTGCAGCATAAGCTCTTGGACCTATCTTTGACATATTCCTTCTGAAGAAAAAGGGTGTTACATTGAACTTAATATACACTGGTTTTTGGAACATCCAACTGACATAGTTTTTCTAATGATCATCTCTAGATTCTTTACAAATAACATGGGAGATTGATGAATTTCCGACGTATGGAATTATCAACTGCATCACCCGCCTATTGGTCGCTACTCATTGCCGATCGATGCATGCGATCTGTGGCTTTGCCTATAGGGCGGGCGCATTAGGAGGTGCCTGAGTGGTGCACGTGTACATGCCTCCGCCTACATCCTTGAGCACCCCATGTCTGGAGGTTCCTCCTTCACAACCACATGGGCGAGGACCAGTCCTAAGGTACTGCTGCACCAAGTCGCTGCTGGTCAAGACTTCTAGGTACAAACTAAGCAAGATTCGTATCTGATTATGTTGATAAATTTGTTGTCACAAATTGTTGATACAATCTCGAGTTGGTTCACAGCCTATCATTTGGTGGAAATGAATTTATAGAATAACTACGGTGACTTGTATTTAATATTGTACTTCTATGTCTTGCAATATACCATATAAAGCCTTTGATGTAGCTATATTACCAGCAGATATGTGTGGTTTGAAAAACATTATTCATATAAATTAGTAATATGTTGTACTGTACCATGTCTAGGGCGCCGAGTCAAGAGAATATCAGGGGACGAGTTAAGTACTCAATGTTGGACAATTCCCTATTTGAGATAGTAATGTTTGTGTCTTGCGGTATGCAGGAAATGGTGTTTCCTTGTCAAGTCATGGGACTGTACGGCATTCAGGAAACCTTACCAGGATATGTTTAGTGAAAGAAACATGCTCAGCTTTGTCTGTTGTAAGTTATAGCTTTCATTTTTCCCTTTATTTAACTTAACTGAGGAGGGTCATTTACTTAAGAATAATCAGGGAGACGAGATATGATGACCGACTTTTATTATTCTTGTCTTGCAAAATGTATTGACGGGCGCATTATGTTTTCGATAATGCTATATCCGTGTTCTCTTAGAACTATCATCTTTCAGGCAAAGAAATTGATAGAAAGAGACCATGGTGGCCCTGCTGGGGTGGTTAAGCAGATCCCGCGAAACACCCAGGTAAACATAGTACAATTTTTTGAGACATAGTGAAGATTGTAGCTTCCACCCTCAAGGGCAAACATGGGTTTTCCCCTACTGCTGCACTAAGTCGACGCTGATTCAAGATCTGTACGTACGTGTGCCAATATGTTAACCTTCTTGTCCTTCTCTTTTAACCTTCTGTATTTGAGCTTTTCATAAAGTTTTGCTCCGGGGCTTTTGCCTCGCAGTCTTCTGGGTCAAAAAGAAAAAGTATGCCAATATGTTTCATGCGAGAGATCTTGAGCAGACTGAAACTGAAGCAATGGATCAATATCTTTTAGGTATTGAGATTTCATGAAATAGCCAGGAAAGGATCATGGGGGCATTGTTTATAATGTGGGATCGTTGAACTGAACTGAAAAAATGTGTAGGAAAATGATGTCTTTAGCAATGCTTTGTACCTTGAGGAAGATTTGTATTGTCCTCTTAAATCCATTCTTTCTAACAGGAGTTTGCAGTTTTTCTCCTATCTGCTGATCAAATGGCTTGCTATTTCATTGTTTGGTGGCGATACATTTGTAGACTCAACTTCATTTTTTTTGAAAAGAGTGCAGTAAATAAATATTAATATAGTGAATTAATCTATGGAGTAAATATAAATTATAAAGAAAACAATTTGGCATGTGTTCGTTTTTAGGTAGATGAGGGACAAGACAAGAACAAGATGCTGACGTTTGCCCTGGTCGGCCGGTGTAGCACCGCCATCCTCCCTTCGCGGCTTTCCCACCGGCGACTTGCAGCACTGCAGCCCAACGTATGTAGCTCCACACCCCTGACCGTCTTGCAGCACCGCCTGTGGTTATCTTCTTCACCCCCGATGAGATGCATGGCTCCAACAGAGGTGGATCATGGAAGAGCATCAACGGGCAAACGGCCAGCAGTAGTAGTGGTGCACGACGTCCCTGTGGTGTTGCGTGGATCGTGCCGGAGGACCTGCCTTCCCATTGCGTTCATGTCCTCGTCATCACAACGATGGAGCATCGTGGCGGTACGCAGCCTGCTGCCCCGCCGCTGGCCTTGTTCTTGCAGCGGCAACACGCTGATCTCGCTGTAACGAACATCACCAATTGCGGGAGAGGTGGTGCAGGGCACAAGCAAGCTGGGGGAGGAGGTGTAGAGCACTGGCGAAAGAGAAGAGGACCGGTGTGCAAGCACCAGGTCATGGGGAGGACATGGCCATGAGAGGCGCCATGAGGGATAAAGGGGAAGGAGATGCGTGAGAGGCGTGGGGGAAGGAGGCGGCAGCACGCTCCGCCAAGGCCGGCCATCGCGGGGACGGAGACGACGTCATGCTCCGTCGAGTACGACCGGCGAGCTCCCTTGTCTCTCTCCCATGGTGTGTGATTTGGGGCTTGTCGATGGACGAGAATGATCAGGGGAAGGGATAAGATTGTTGGTCCAACGCGTAAGGAAGGGAAGCTACGATGTTTGACATGATTAGGCGACATCCAACGAAGCTTACTTGGAGGTTGCGAGTAGCGCAGCCTTCAGGGATATTGTATCGGGGAATTGGATTCTTTTCCTTTTCAGACGAAAAAAGTACAGTAATATATTTTTATTTTCCCGTAGCAACGCACGGGCAGGTTACTAGTATATATAGGGTTGCACTATTTTGCAACCGGTGCTCAGAATATTATTCTGAGCCTATCTGTAAGGACCTGATCGGGTTGAAAATGCCTGAAAACAACTCCCCGAACGCAAAAGAAAACCAACACTTCATCCCCCACCTCCCGCATCACCCCCATCCCCCTGTGCCCAGCCAACCGCACGCCGCCGGCAAGCACGCACGCACGCTGCCGGTGACAACGCGAGTCGCCGGCCACCTACCCCGCGCACCGCCGGACACCACCTCCGCGCGTCGCCCGCCCCATCCCCGCGCATCGCCGGACCCTTGTCCGCCGGCCCCCAGATCCCTAGTGGCTCGCGGCCGCCCTTGCTCCACGCGCTTCCCAGCTCCGGCGCCCTCCTACTTCACCGGGATCCCGTGCCGAACCCCACCGCCGCTGTCCCCGGAATCCCGCGCCGGACAACGCCCCGATTCCCCACCACCCGTCCTCTCCCCGCCCATCCCCCAGCCTGAGGCACCAGGCCCCGCCGCCGGCCATCCCTCCGGAAGCCAGAGCGGCTGCGCGGCTTCCTCCCTACCACGTGCAAGTCCGCCGCCGCCGCCCGTTCGTGCGCTTGCGCTGCCGGCCTCCATTCTCCGCCGCACTGGCGCCAGCACTCCGCTGTACACCCTGCATCACACATGCAGCAAGCCCCGGATCCCCCTCTGGCAGCCAGCCCAACCTCCCCGCCGGCGGCAAGCCCTGGCCAACGTGCAGCCCTGGCGCCGGCCCGCACCTGCAGTTCCTCTCTGCCTCTCTTTTCTCTAATTATTTCTAGGTACAGTTCCACGTTTATTTTTCTTGGAACGGACAGACCAACTGTTTGTCGGCAGGAAGTACAATATTTCTAGGTTGGGCAGTACCACCGCTTGCCCGTCCCCGGCAATCCCCGCCGCCGTTTGCTCCGTGCCCGGCAACGGCCGCCCCCGCTTGCCCCATCCCCGGCAATCGCCGCCTCCGCTTGTCCTGTGCCCGGCAACGGCCGCCGTCGATTGCCCCGCCTCCCGACCGTCGCCGCCTTCCCTGTCCGCGCGTGGCAACCGCCACCGCCTACATCTTCCCCCGACCCTGGCAAGCACCGCCGTTGTCGCCTCCCCTGGCAACTAGCACCTCCCCCACCACCATGACGCAGAAGCTCGCGCCGAGCTTGGCCTTCAACGCCGCCGAAACTAGCAGGTATTGGCGCTACTGGGGTCACGGTGAAGCGTGAAGGATATTTCCCGGGCATCATCGACGAGACCGCCCAGCTTCGGTGTTGTCTGAATTTGTTCAGTTTCTTGCTAGGCAGTACATCCAAGCTCAGGAGAAAAGCTCAATCGCACACGACAGGAAGTGCGAGTGGAATGTATTAGATTATGGAGAGGGCACAAATTCAAGGAACTAAGTATTTAGTCCGCTGATTGATTGGATTGGCTTTTTCTTATTTTCTGTACATCAGCATGTGTGTATAGAAGTGCAATTCTTCAGAGTAGGATGAGTTACTGAAAGTCGGCGACCATATACTTTTCTTGCGACCAGCAACGGAGTTCTTTATATTTCTAGGCTGAATGTGTGTATATAGAATAAGTGCACATGTATTACACATGTTTGTAGTCGGAAGTTCAACTGTTGATGCCACATGTCTGAATCCTCTATTGATTTTGCTTCTCGCCCCTGCAATTCGCTGTGAAAAGTTAACAGTAACACTACTATGAAAAGCAGCAGGAGCAAGAGTAGCCGCATATAAGGAACTGAAGATGCTGTTTGTTTTGGTATTTTATCTGACCTTTTTGGATTATCATTGCTGAAAGCCTCAAGTTCTCATCTCAGTTGAAAAAACAATTGCACACAGAATTAAAAAAACAAGAACAAATGACACCACCATCTATGAAAAATAGATAGTGCACGCTAAAAAAGTTTGATTCAGAACCTGATCACGGTGGTGTGTTCTGGATTTGCTAGTGCTACTGGTGTATGTAAAAATGAATGATCGGTTGAATATGCAATTTGAGTGCTCATCTACCGCTTCCTCATGCCCGGCTCAGCTGCCCGTCGGTGCACCGCATCTATGGTCTCCCCTCGCGCCGCCGGCCGGGGCCATCGCATCTCGTCGACAGCCCCAGACCTCCTCGATGCTGGAGGTCCTTCCCCTGCACCTCCTTGACGCCGGCAGTCCTGCTCGTGCGCCGCTCGCAATCCTGCAGCTTGGGCTCCCACAATCCCGCGGGCGGACCAACGCATGTTTCTACCGACTATACGCCGACGGCCGGCCACCAACTCCTGGCGCTGCACCACTGATTTGAGGAGACACGAGGTTGTCTTGCGTTGTCTGCAGCCGGAGTGTTGTGCTGCTGTTTCCTCGCACGAGAGCGTCCCTGTATACTCACATCTGGACAATTTACCTACTACTTCGTCTCTGTGTGTGCATGTGGCGCTGCTGCTAGCTGCTCCCCCTCTGTCTAGTACCGCTTCACCTACATTTCAATGAACGTTTTTAGTTTTTGCTGCAAATTACTTTTTCTCATTTTCTAGTACATAGTTCAACTACGATATTTATTTCGGGCAGTACAACTATTAGATACAGTAAGTACATGTACCCTAAACATGGCAGTATGACTAACAAGAGAAACAAACAAATGATTTATGAAGTACAAGTGTTGTAGGACGGTGCACCTCTTTTCTATCGGCACTACAAGTAAAAAAATTTGATAGTCTGCAACTAGCGGACCGTGTGAAATGCTAAAAACAATATTAAAATCACTAATAGGGAAGTACATAATAATGAGAGCGGAAAGTACAAGTATTGATGTTGGTAAGTACAATCTTTCAGTTTCGAAAGTTCAGAAACCCTCGTGAAAAAATTGAGGGCACTGCACTTACTTAATATAGGAAGTGCAACAAAAATGGCTAAATCCTAATGTAGAAAAAACAAATAATCCCGTCACGTGAGTGGAAGTTTATATAATTGACGATGAGAAGTACAACCAGCCGACACGAGCAGTACACCCACTTAATATATGAAGTACAAGAAATCGAGAAAATCCAAATATAGAAAAAACTAAATAATCCCATCATCTGCGAGGAAGTACGAGCAGTGATTCCGAGAAGTGCAGGTGGAGACAACAGGAAGTACAAGCGGTAATTACATGAATTAAAAGTGTTCAAAGAAAATACCCCCACATAAGTTCACATAGCAAAAAACAATAATAATCCCATCACCCGTAAGGAAGTTCATATAATTGACAATGAGAAGTACAACCATGCGGCACGAGCAATAAACCCACTTAATATAGGAAGTACAAGAAACCGGACAAAATCCAACGGTAAAAAAAGACAAAATAATCCTGTCATCTGCGAGGAAGTACGAGCAGTGCTTCCGAGAAGTACAAGCAGATACAACAGGAAGTACACACGGTAATTACATGAAGAAAATACCCCCACATAAGAACACATGAGTATCAAAACATTTCTGGGAAGTACAACCACGAAGGCCAAGAAGTACAATGACATTTCGCGGGAAGTTCAGATGCGCGTGGTTGTGGTGAGCATTTTGTGTGGTCGTGGACCTCAAAAGGACACCGTATGAGAAACTTATAGTCATTTTTCTGAACACTTTCGTGAAACAACACCGAGAAGTACAACCATTTTTCCGAGAAGTGCAAGTTCGTGTCGAGGAAAGTTCAATGCTCTGTTTTTACGGGGCAGAAATCTATTGTCCAAATCTCATCGATTTGATCACCAACCACTTCAACCATTGTAACCAAAAGGTTTATATGGTAGAGTATATGTCTAATTTCATTGCCTACAATATTTCAAACAAATAAATGGATCTAATCCATCAAATTCAAATCGTTATCCCACAAAATATACCGGAAACATGATTTTAAAACTTCTAAAATTAGTTTTAAACCGTTTGGATTTGAAAAAAATGGTAGATACCAAAAATATGCACCATTTCGACACCTTTCCAACCGTATATCATCTCCATTGTTTAAATATACCGCATGGAAATCGCGGGAAAAATCATTCGGTGCCCGTAACATAAAAAGGCGGACAGTAATCCGTGTTATTCTATTAAACTGTGAGGAATTAGAGAAAACAATTAGAATAAGAAAGTTGCACCTAGTCCATAGCTTTCCAACGCCATATCATTTGCATCATTCCGATATACGGTTGAAACAATACATCCAAATTACTGTCCGCTCGTTTTTTGAGTACGTCCGAATTTCGGTATTTTCAAAATTGTTCAAAAACTGTGAGGATTTTGAAAAAACATAAAACATAAAAAAGTTGCGCAATTTCATTATCTTTCCAACGGTATATCATTTGCACAGTTTCGATAAGAGATTCAAAAACTGAACTAAAAGTTCGTTTTCTGGCCATATAGAAGCTTTTTCGTATTTTCAAAATTAAATTTAAACCGTGCAAAATCTGTGAAAAGTGTGAACATGAAAAAGTTGCGGTTTTTCATTATCTATCCAACGGTATATCATTTGCATAGTTCCGACAAATGGTTGGAAAACACGAAGTAGAATCGTAGCTCGAAGAAAATGGGAAGTTCGGTAAGTTCGACAGTAAAGTTGAACCCCGTTATCCGGAAGTACAACCTTATGTCCAGGGAAGTACAAGTCGGTGCTCAGAATATTATTCCGCAACCGGCTGCAGTAATAGTGCTGGTTATATATATATATATATATATATATATATATAGGTAAATTAATCGGTGCTCCTAGGTGCCCGGCACCATACGTAGATACGCGTATTTTTGCTTTGTAGTACACATACCTGAGGGTATACATACCTAAGTTACACATACCTATGGTATACATATCTAAGATATGCATACTCAAGTGATACATACCTAAGATATTGCATACCTAAGGTGTACGTACACTGATATATGTGTATATATATGTTAGGTATGTGTAACTTGCATGTGTGTATGTTAAGTATGTAAATGTTAGGTATGTGTAACTTATATGTGTATATGTTAGGTATGTAAACCTTAGGTATGTGTAATTTAGACACGTACACTTCAGGTATGTACGAAATACACGTTGGGTGCCCATGCTCCTAGGTGCCCCATCTAAGCTTCATATATATATATATATATATATATATATATATATATATATATATATATATATATATATATTGTCCTAACTATCTTGTTGTGTGTACGCTATTATGCAGAATGAAGAAGCGGGAAATGCGAATAAGGAGCATCCATGATGTTGGGTTCATTGACCCACACATCGTTAATTCATATGTGTTAGAACATTTTCCCGCCGACGTGGAGGAAGACCCGTGGCGCTTTTTTTCAAGGCAGTGAACTCAAAAGTGATATTCTATTTCCTTACCATTTTGGATGAGTGTTTCTGTCTTGAGCACATTCTCTTTTGTTTACTCCATGCATGGTATGTGGCTAATCGATGAGTTAATTATGCATGACTGTGCATGTATCGTGTCCGCAGGTTCCACTGAATTCTGCTAGTAATTAAATTTGACGAATCCACAGTTCTCGTCCACGACTCTCTGAATCTGAATGCAAAGCTTTGGGCCGACATGAGAAAGATGATGCAGAAGTAATTATTTTCATTCATTTGCGCTCTATATCGATCGGCCTATTTCGTTCATTTCCTAATATCAAGTAACTAATAACTCTCTTGTTCATTTAATTTTCTTTGTCTCGTAGGGTTTAGACACGGTTCGTAGACACAAAGGTCGGTGAATTCAAAAAAGAGCTACAATTTAAAAGGTCGTTGGCCGGGACCTGGGGATATTCAGCCAAAGGGGACCAATCTATGTGGATACTATGTTTGTGAGATGATCCGGAGATACACCTCTGAGTGGGTTTCGTCTGAGAACAACATCATGAGGAATAACCTCCGGAAGACGCTTAGTCCAGAAGCTCGCTTCCGACCACTTCAAGAGGAACTAGCTGGATGGCTCGCGAGGGAAGTCATCGATCCTAGAGGAGAACACTATGTAGAGGACGTAGAACTTCATATGCAGTAAATTATGTATGGAAACTTGTTCAAAATTGTATATGGTCATCCGATATTGAATATATATTGTATATATTCCTCTTAAATTCTTTTTGGTTCTAATTTTAAATTTGTTTGAAATTGTACGTATGTAGTACCGTAGAATATGTGAAACTTCTTCAAAATTAAAATAAAACACAAAAGAAAATAAAACAATACAAATTAAAAAGAAACCAGGTTTAGGGGGGGGGGGCTAAAACCCTAACCCTGCGGCGGCCTTTAGTCGCGGTTGGCCGGAGAACCGCGACTAAAGGTCCTCCGCCCGAAGGACCGCCGGCGGCCACGTGGAGGCGCTTTTAGTCGCGGTTCGTAACGAACCGCGACTAAAGGGGGGGGCCTTTAGTCGCGCTTAGTTGGTCGCGGTTGCGCAACCGCGACCAATGGCAGTTGCGAACCGCGACCGATGGCCTTTTTTCTACCAGTGAAGATTTCCGAGATACACCGAAACGGGCGTGCTGAAAATGCGGAACCAGAAATCTCGTGTTGCAGGCTTGCCATATGCATGCACATACTCCTGTATAACTACATTTCAGAAAGAATATCCTATTTCTGCTGCCTGGAAATATTTTGGCATCTCTCGGTTGTCAAGTACATGGCAAGGGAATCCTGCAGATAGCCATGTGTTTGAACAAAAGCCATACCAGTCGCGCGGTTTTTGAAGAAGAGGCCCGTCGTCCAGTCGGGATCCATGGGTGCGTTTCCGGCGAGACAGCTGCTCCGGTGGGGAAAGGCGGAGGGAGGACGATCCATTTCCAAAGCTGGCCGCCTGTTGTTGGCTGGTGCTGCCATCGCTTTTTAAACCCCTTTTGGTTTGGTTCAGGTTCAGGTTTGGAGCGGTGCCCTTCCACGTGCGTGCAACCCAGTGGTGGTGTGTGCGAGGAGAGGGGAAGGCGCCAGCGGCCAGTGTATGCGTTGGGTTTCCGGGGAGCGAGGCGTGTTGTTGTGCGTGCGTTCCACCGTCCGTGGATCGATGCTACTGCTCATCAAAGTGATGATGAGTTCGTCGCATTGGACGAGAGACTCCGGGTTTTGGCACGCCCGCCTAGAGCGTTGCTTCCAAAGTTGTTCTTGACGTGTCGACTGCGCACGGGCACGAGCACGGCCGGCTCCCCGTTGCAAATTGCAAACGCCTGGACAGCCCAACTGCCCAAGACCGCGCGCGGGCCAGGCTGGTTAAGTCTCCGAGAGCCTGGAGGCTATTTGCGGACACCGGCTGCTCCGTCTGTGTACAAAAGACCAGTCCACGACAAGTTGGGCCATTGGCTAAATGAAGCACAGTTTTTTTTTCTTCTTTTTCAAGAATAGAGTTTTCTTCTTCTAGAACAAAGAAAACTCCATGTCACGAACTCACGACGCATAGATACATGAAAAAAAAAACACATTGCCTATTCGACGGTCAACTTTTACCCAACGCCGAATTTCTCACCCGCACGATCCACTCCACTCTGAGATTTGCCAATGCAGATTCGGCCATTAATATATGCATATTCTACCTGTTTCTTTTTCATGTAGGAGAATGCTACTGAATATTAATTTGATGGAAATTCAAGTGTTTATTTCATCCCCTTATATTTATTTTCCATTCTTCTACAAGTTTTGTTTGCAGCTGATTTCTTCAATGTGATTTGCACGATTAGTTCAAGGAAGCCCAGTTGAGCCTTGCTTGCAAATGCCTTCTTCTTCGTTTGCAACTGATTTTTTAAATCCTACATGCCTACTAGTTGAAACTGAGTTTTAGTCCTTTTTACAAGTGTTTTAGTCCTTTTCTTTGTGGAACTATTTTAGTTAATTTCGTGTGAATGAGAATCTCTATACGATGCATTACCTGATTTCTAAGCTTTATAATAGTTAACAATGTGTGCCCTTTTTAGTGGTTATTTGTAAATTAGTATATTATGTCGTCTTCTAGGCTTTCATACAATTGTTTTCTCTGATATATTAGTACTACCTTTTGCAATCCATTTATTTATAACATAGTCGTTTATAATACATAATGTATGGAGTGGCCCATAAGGAATGGACTACATGTACTGCATTATGTTTTCTTAGCATGTAGGCAACTAAAGTTGGCTGTTCATTTTTAATGTAAGCTAGGGTGATGGATGTTTCGAACATCTTATGGTATGTTATTCCATAGGCACACACATATGTCATCCAATTTAGTACTTTTTAAATTTGATAACCTAGAATTTCGAAGTATGTTTTGTGTGTGTGTGTGGTGGTGGTGGTGGTGGTGGGGGCAACCGCCCCATCCTCATGTCCCAACTACTTCACAAGCTACCTGGAATCTTGGTTAGTTTTCTTTCTTACTATTTTATATTCCCTTTTTCTAGTTTGTGTTTCATAAATATTTTCATGATTTCATATGATTCCACGCACCGTCTGCACGTCAAATAACCACATACACATAGTCTAAACGCTGGTGGTACGACCGCACATATGATTAATAGATAACTTGTACCGTTTTCTTTACTATTGTAGCTCAATAGGCCAGTGATCCCGCTGTCCGTAGGCTAACACCTTAGCACACTTGGCCAGACGATAATGGACATCGTAAATAACAAGTGGACCCAAAGCGTATCTCTCTATCGCCGGAAGAGCAAACCTCAGTGTCTCACATATCTGCAGCTATGTGATCATACTTGAGCTATACTTGAGCTATATATGCTACGTACTAATGTATATGACATAGTAAAAGGAAAAAAACCCATGTTTTGATGTATCACAAAACACGGACAGGCGTCCAGGAAATGCCACATTGATTTCCCTTGATCCTGATTGACGTTCCCTTCCCTCGATCGAACCACTCACGGAGTTCCTCGTCGGTCGCCTCACCTCCCTCGCCCCACCCCACCCCTGAAATCCTTAGTCCATATCTTTTTCTAATCACACACAACCACACTAAGACAGAGGCACGGGATTGGGGAGAGATCAATATCAATAGGTAAATCTAGATTCGAATACTCAACAAGAAGCTGTTGGCTAACTCTAGTTTTTATGAGAGATCAATATCAATAGGTAAATCTAGATTCGAATACTCAACAAGAAGCTGTTGGCTAACTCTAGTTTTTATGCTCAAGCAAAATTATCAATATGTGATTGCTTGTTCTTTCTTTCTACGAACAATGGCAGGTTGCTGCTTCCGTTCTTTCCTTTCAGCTCATTTGTGGAGGAGATAGACTAATGCGTGGAAGTCTTATTTCTCATGATTAGTCAAGGCTTGGAGGTTTGATCGTACGCTATTTCTCCATTTTTATTCATTCTACCATATATGTACATGATTTGATAAAAGGCATATCAGATTTTTATACTACTGAAGAATTATCAGTGTTAATTAGTTCACAAAAAAATTATTCATACATGTATGCAATACATTTCTTTTCCTCCGTTGGGCCCATCGATAGAATTCGCCCTAGGCCCTTCGGAATTTTAGAGCCAGTAAATAGCGAGTGGACCCAAAGTGTATGTCTCTATCGCCGGAGGAGGCAAATCCTAGTCTCACGGCGGCCTGCGCTGCGCCCCCTTCTCCCGTCGGCTCTCCCTCGGCCGACGCGGTTGGGATGGGCGGCGGCGGCCAGCGCTGCGGGCTCCCTCCTCCCGTCGGCTCTCCGCAGCACTCCGGCAGGGGCTGGTGGTGGGCGGCGGCCAGGCTCATGGCCTGCGCCAACTTCCCCCGCCTCTCGCCGGTGAGTGGAGGCGATCTCGGGCTCTCACCCGCGACACGAGGTCGCCCGGGGCAGCAGCCTTGGGTAAGACGGTGGAGGTGGCCCTCTTCTTCGCCGGAGAGGGTTGGCCTGCGGTTGGTGGTGGTGGATCTATCGATCTATCACCGCGTTCCGGCGGCGAGATGGAAATGCTTGGAAGCCGGCGACGGAGTCACCGGTGGAGGGT
Source organism: Lolium rigidum (assembly GCF_022539505.1). Lineage (NCBI taxonomy): Eukaryota > Viridiplantae > Streptophyta > Magnoliopsida > Poales > Poaceae > Lolium > Lolium rigidum. Next base: position 338,709,170 of record NC_061513.1, on the reverse strand, counting down.
TGGAGTGGCCAGCCCGGGATGGTCGCCGACGTGGGGGTCCGGCCTAAATAAAGGCGGTGGTCCTAGGGTCTCTCTTGCGTGAAGAGGAAGACCTACCGGAGGCCTGGACTCGTGATCTAGCCGGAGTGTAGAGTTCCGGAAGGCTCCGCCGGCGAATGTAACAGTGCTTTTTGCCTGGAGTTTGCTTGATCGGTGGTATTCGGTCGTGCGCACCCATGCTTTTATTCCGACCGATTGGTTCTGGAGGGAGCGGCACGAAGCTCTTTTTCTGTGTTGACATCAAGTGACTATGGATCCATGATGAAAGTCGGAAGAAGCATGAAGGCTGGAGGGGAGGACTAGCTAAGCGAGGTTCAAGTCTCCGCGTTGTTGAGGGACTTGCTTGGTGTTCCGGGCTTCACAGCAGCGGTATGAAAGTGGGGGCGACAACACAGGTGAAGTTCAGAGTCCTACCTTTCAGGGTGAAAACCCAAGGTCTGGCCTTAACTGGTTGTGCCTGGCAATAACCTTGTTGGAGGCATTGTTTTGAGAGCGAGGATTATCTTCAGGGTGAAAACCTAAGATCGTTGATCGGGGCGACGATGGTGTTCGCGCACTGTTCCCTTCTTGGAGGCGTCGTTTTTGGAGATTCTGTATTTCAGGTGTTGTCTTGGCGGTGGATGTATTGCTGTTGTTAGGCCCGAGATACTGTAGCGAGATTTTTGTTTCTTAGTTTTCTTTTCCTTTTTTTTTTGGCTGTGTGCATCCGTAGTGCCATTAGGATCATACTTGAGCTATATTCAAGTTGGGTGGGGCAGGGAGGCCCCCTCCCCCGCTTGTTTTATTGTTGCTTAAGTAACTTGTATATTTTTGTTCGGTAAGGAATATTCGTATTAGAAATATATAAATATTAAAAAAAATCAAATTTTCAACAACACCTGATCTCACCTCACCAGGCCGACGATAATTACACACACCACAAATACGTAACACAAGAAACCAGCTCTCTTTGTCCATGAACTCACCTATGGAGAATATAGCTCAAGGGTATGTAAAAACAAGCTAACAGTTAACTAGTTAGAAAGAATAAAACAGCAAAGCAACATCATAAGCTAAGCCTACTCGAGCCTCTTGGTCTTTGCAGGAGACGACGCATAAATAAAAAATAATTCTTAATGAACTTGACTGTTTTCCATTTTTCAACGAAAATTGTGTGACGATGCGGAAATAAAAACACTTCATGTCCGCCAGCTCTTTCTTTCCCCTCCATGCCGAGGTGACGCCGATTCTATTCCGGGGACGCATAAATAATCCGACCACGCACCTGCCCCAGTGCAGCTCCCGATGCGAAGAGGCAGGAACAGAACAAAGAGCACACATGAATGCACGACACGAGGCGGCACTATACCACCCCGCCCTTTCCCCTCCACCGAGCTGATCGATCGATCCCGAGAAGATGAGTGCTACCAGCCAAATTTCACGTGCCTCTCCACCATCCTGATCGACTATACGAGTGTTGCTTTCTAAACATATTCCCACCCCTTTCTCCTCTGGTCGGCGTCGCCTTGCTGAATTCCACATTTCTCCCCTCCTCTTTCCCGAGCTCTCGATCTTCCTGCGGTTTCAGTTCTTGGATCGAGGCTTCCCTTTGTCTCTCGATTTGCTTTGCTTGGTGTTTGAGCAATGGCGGAGCAGGTGGTGGCGGACCTCCGAGAGAGGTGCGCGACGCCAGTGTCGCTGCTGCGCGACGTGGCGGCGGAGATGGCCGGCGAGATGCGCGCGGGACTGGAGAAGGAGGGTGGCAGCAGGGTCAAGATGCTGCTCTCCTACGTTGACAAGCTCCCCACTGGGTTCGTACTTCGTACATATACGTTCAGTTCTTCACTCCCTGTTTACTTGTCTGAATATCTGCTCAGGGGAAAGCCTGAAAAGTTCATACACTTCAATGTATTTACTGTAAACATACCACTACTTTGTGTGCTCGTTCTCACATCTTAGTAAGGGTTAACAGGCTGTTGTTTTAAACTTGAATGTCTTGATGGAGTAGATGTTACTATGTTAGAGCAGAGACTATGCTCATATGAACTGAGGGATAATACATATGCAAGGGCGCCCGTAAATGGATGAAAAATAATAGTCGGTGATTAGGAATTAGAAATATGGCTCCCTATCATGTTCATCGCACTAAAATGCCATCCATTTGTTGTCAGGCATTCAGGCTTCAGTTCAGCCGCTAGATATTTAACGATTGCAATTGCTCATTTCAACGGGCAATTGATGCTTGACCTTTGCACAGCTTTAGAATTATTGGCCCGCTTACTTTTGTGCTACTAAATTCAGGCGAGAGGAAGGTTTGTTCTATGGATTGGACCTAGGAGGGACAAACTTCCGCGTCTTGAAGGTGCAACTAGGTGGTAACGATCAGCGTATTGCTAACCGTGAGTCCAGAGCAGTCGCCATTCCACCCCATTTGATGTCAGGGAGCTCCTCGGTACGTTTACATGCTGAATTCACCAACTTAGCACTGATTTAATGTTAATATGTATTTGATTCATTCTTTGGTTATATTCATTATTTACGGTGCAGGAATTGTTTGGTTTCATTGCTTCTGAATTAGCCAAGTTTGTTGCTGATGAAAATAAGGGTAATAGCTTTTCAAGTGGCAAGAAACGAGAACTAGGATTCACATTTTCTTTCCCAGTGAGACAACACTCTATTGCATCGGGCACCCTTGTCAAGTGGACAAAGGCATTTTGTATAGAAGATGCTGTAAGAATTCCTTGTGCTCACAAATCCAGTGTATTTGTCCGTTACAGGATGTAAGAATGTTGCCAATAATTTGGCTCTTCGGAGCCTCACATTTCCAGTTGATTATAAACCATAATGGAAATGAAATCTAGGAATCACACTAGAAATTATGTTTTGGTAGACAAGCAGCATCATAAAAATCAAATAATAAACTGTCTATAAGATAATCTTCAAAAAGGTTAACATATCTCTCAAATCAGGTGGGTGAAGATGTGGTGGTTAAGCTGCAAACGGCTATGAAGAAGCAAGGTGTAGACATACATGTGGCTGCACTGGTGAGTGTCAATAAGTTCTTATATTGCACTATTCCTAAATTAGAGTATAATCTACTTGTAATCTCATAAAAATAATCTCATTCTGAGAGATCCGTTGGTGAAATAGATCAATGACGCTGTTGGGACATTGGCTGGAGCCAGATACTATGATGAAGATGTTATTGCGGGTGTGATATTTGGTACTGGTACAAATGCTGCCTATGTTGAGAAGGCGAATGCTATACCAAAATGGGAAGGAGATCTACCGGAGTCAGGGGATATGGTGAGGTTTAAAGGTCATACACTTCAAACCTAGTAGTACTCAAAGAATTTGTGCTGAATTCTTCTGGACTATTTTATTATTTTTCTAAGTTACTTTTGTACTACGTTTTGTCATATATCAGGTGATTAATATGGAATGGGGTAACTTCTATTCATGCCATCTTCCAGTAACTGAATACGATCAAGCATTAGATAAGGAAAGCTTAAATCCGGGAGAGCAGGCGAGTTTTTTTTTACATTCTGTCTGTTCATGTTGTTTGTTCGGCATTAACTGAACTATATATTTTCGTTCTTTCAGATCTACGAGAAGTTAACCTCAGGAATGTATTTAGGTGAAATAGTTAGGAGGGTATTGCTTAAACTGTCCCTGAAATCTGCAATTTTTGGTGAAATTGACCATACTAAGCTCAAAACTCATTTCCATCTGCGGTACGTTGTTTGGCTAGCTTTTTCGCAGTTGATATTCTGATGTGTGTAACGAATGTTCTCTTATTAATGATCTGGAATTCATGATTACATTCAAATGCATGTTCTTGTTAATTATCAGAAGCTTTAATCTTCTAATCATACATACCGTTCAGTGTAGCAAATGCTGCCAACTTCAAGCTTACATGGGAGGATAAGTCTGGCTTTATGTTGTATGCAGGACTCCACATATTTCTGCAATGCATCACGATGAAACACCTGATCTGAAGATTGTGGCAGAAAAACTGGAAGAAACCCTAGGGGTATGCTCACTTTGTGATCATTGCACGGCAGTCATCATCAAAACATCGTATAGTTTTTTTCTTATGCACACATTAAAGCGACATGGTATGCATACCTCCAGATTGCAGGCACATCCTTAGAGGCGCGGGAAATGGTCGTCAAAATTATTGACATTATCACAAGAAGGGCAGCCCGGTTGGCTGCAGCAGGCCTTACAGGGATCCTCAAGAAGCTTGGGAGAGATGGCTCCATCGACAAGCGTCGGTCAGTCATCGCCATTGATGGAGGACTGTTCGAACACTATGCCAAGTTCAGCAAGTGCTTGGCAACTACTCTAAGTGAACTGGTAGGAGAGGAGTTGTCTAAGTCAGTAGTCGTCAAACACGCAGATGAAGGTCCGGGGATCGGAGCTGCCCTGATTGCTGCTTCCCATTCTCAATACGGAAATGTCGAGGGGAACCCGGATGTTAAATATTAGGCAAGATACTTGTCAGACATTTTTAGCTGCCCGTTTAAATGGCAACTAGCTTCCCAACATGTGCAGTTTACCATGATGGAACTGTAAGCGGTTTGTAACCAAAATGAGGCTAGATGAGGTGTCCTTGGACAGTTAAGATTTTTAAAAAGGGAGCAGAGGTCTCATAACATAACTAGTACTGTACCTTTCTAATCACAAGTTCAGTTTTAAAAGCATCGCTCTGTTTCTGTACAAATTTAGCTGAACCGTATAAAGTTCAGGTTAAATTCCTGTGCTCCAGACACGATCAAACCGATCTATATAAAAGTTGTAGTGATAAGATACGATAACGCGACATGATCAGACTGATCTATGAGGCACTGTGGTGATAAGCAAGGATGACGACCCAATCGCACAAAGGTTTCAGACAACTGCTTGTGAATGTATCAGACCTCAGCAGGAAAAGAACCTGGGAAACATATTATTCTGCGCTAAATCCAGCACGTACAACGAAAAGAAAACAGAGCAGAGTTCACATCTTTAGATTTTCTCAAGCGAAAGTTTCCTAAAAACATGTCTCAATGATAGGATTCCTCCAACAAGAGCAGAAGCAAATAGCAGACAAATTTAACCGCATGACGGCAGAAGCACGAAAGAAAGCAGAGTTTCATGGCCTGAAATGAATCGTTGCCACCAAACTCCACTGCCTCAAGATTGTGGCCGAAAACCTGCATGCCTACGCCAGCAAGATGGGAGACATTGCGCGTCGCGAACGGGCCATGGGCCACTTTTGACGGTTCGTTTGGTAGCATGTGTGGCCTTTTGCGCGCCGGAGAAAGAACTCAGGCCCCATCGTTTGGTTGCCCGTTTCCAGCCCATTTTTCCCAGGTCATGCAGCCCATAGCCTGTTTGGTTGCACATAGCTCAGTGATGTGATAACCCCTTCATTTAGAGTGGTGAGGTTACCTAGTACTGAATAACAGCACACATGAGATTCAGTTCATCAGAAAAGATGCTGGTAATACACAACAACAAGTACTTAGTGGGAGATACATCACGAACGAAGCAACTACTTCGTGATGCATCACATGTTCGTCACGAGGGGTTAGTATATACCACCTCGAAGAAGTTCATCATTACAAACCGGGGATCAGGTTGTACCAAGCTACTGGAGGGATACAAGATCACCTCCCAAAATCAGCGGATCATCAGAAGGAAGCAGAAGCACTAGGCAGGAAACTGGTTGCGGAGCCAGGTCCTAAGCCAGCTCCTTCTCTCCGGTGGCTACAGCTTACGGTAGACGGCATACTCGGCTTCATTGTCTGCAATGAAGTCGATATCCCTCACCAGCAAGTTAGGCTGGAACAGCTGCGCCTTGCAAACGAACCGGGGAGTGAAGATCGTCTTCATCTGAGCATAGTTGGTGATCAGGGTGCCAACGTACTGACGGTGCTTCGGGTACCGCTGCAATCGACAAGGAACACCTGTTAGTGCGGACGACATTGACATGTATATATAGTTTCAGATCTAGGCAGGAACTCAATGAGGATTCGTACCGTCAGATCCAACCTGGAAAACCTCCACAACCTCCACTAGCGACAAAGGAATCTCCTACAATGCATTCATTCAGACCCCGGTTGTGTACCCATAATATCTAGATCTAAGGCTAGGGTTTGCACAAGCTTACCACAACCGAAGTCATCGACGTAGACGAAGAAGACGACCATCCTCCGCGGCTAGTAGCCGCCGCCACAGCCGCCGTCGCCACCGCAAGCCTCGCCGACCGTGCGGGTGAGGTAGAGCCGGCCATGTCGCTAGATCGGGGATGGTGGATGAGCTCGAAATGGGGGGAAATGTGGGATTTGGATTTGATGGTGAGAGAGCCGCCCTATATACGGTGGCGAAATTTCAAGCGCGGTGAGCGAATTCATGGCGCCCAGATTTCGCCATCCCGCGCGAGCTCCGCCATCTCCCGCGGTGGCTCTGCGAGGACGCCGCGTTCTCCACTTCTGCGGAAACGGGGTGGCTCGCCAGAAGCGGCCGAACCGGGCGTTCCTCCAGGGCTTGGCCCGAGGATGCTTTGACAACCGGTTCCTGCAAGAACGCGGCGTCGACCAGGCATCCAAACGAGCCGAAAAAAGTTGGGCCGATGCAAACCAAGGAGCATGCAACCTACCAAACGCGCCCTATACGTACCACCTATGAGCTGACCAACTTTTGCAGCGCCGAGACGAAACAACGGGCATTTTCGCTCTTGTCGAACAGCAATAGGAAAGCAGTGAAGTCAAAGAACCATCTGAAGTTGCTCTTATCCTGTCTTATTCCGGCAACTCCCTCGAGCACAACATGTAGAGTGTGCCATCCCCACCATATTATCCTCATTTATCATCAAGCCGTGCCAGCTGTAGTATGGAGGGAGCGGCGCGAAGCTCTTTTTCTGTGTTGACATCAAGTGACTATGGATCCATGATGAAAGTTGGAAGACGAGAATTTCATGAAGGCCGAAGGGGAGGACTAGCTAAGGATGGTTCAAGTCTCCGCGCTGTTGAGGGACTTGCTTGGTGTTCCGGGCTTCACAGCAGCGGTATGAAAGTGGGGTCGACAACACAGGTGAAGTTCAGAGTCCTACCTTTCAGGGTAAAAACCTAAGGTCTGGCCTTAACGACGGCGTTAGAGCACTGTTCCCTTCTTGGAGGCGTCGTTTTTGGAGAGTCTGTATTTCAGGTGTTGTCTTGGCGGTGGATGTATTGCTGTTGTTAGGCCCGAGATGCTGTAGCGGGACTTTTGTTTCTTAGTTTTTTTTTTTTTTTTTTTTTGGTTGTGTGCATCCGTAGTGCCATTAGGGTGGTGCGTTGTTGCAGAGGCTGAATGTAATTGATATCTTTTAATATTAATATATTCCCTTTATCGAAAAATGTCTTAATTTAGATAGGCACCCTTCACTCCTTCAGTACACTAGTAAGGAGTCGAAAATATTTTTGAAACCCAGTCCAACTTGTCAAACAGTCTTGTAATCTTCTTCAAAACACTTGAAAAAAGGACGTCTTCCTTACAGCACGTACCTTGGTTACAACTGTACTATACACATCTTTATGCTTTTTATTTGGCTTCCTTTTAGAAAAGAATTCATTCTTACCCTAGCAAAATCAATGGGAGATTTTTCAGTGAATGGTCAGGAAGCAGCTATACTGGATACCTTGTTTATGATAATTTGTTGATTTTTCTTGATGACTTTTATGTATATATGGTACTGCCGTACTGCGGAATATTGAACCTTGCTCCCTTACGCAATCTGCACTAGTTAAATGTCTGTGTGCTGCCACGGCTACTGGCCTTGTTCACTGTGGCACATGTAGATGAAAAATATTCAAGTATATATGGAAAAAATAACCAGGAAGTAGTTCGAAAATACTAAAATGTCCACTTCACATAATCCAATATCATGTGTATATAAATCAATCGACCCAATAAATCCTCCTTCACACGCTTCAAATATCCTCATACAACATCAGGAATGCTATCCTCAACATCATTTGCATGGTAATGGAGCATGCATATAAAATATTCTTCCTCAGCTAGTAGCCATCCTACATGAGCAGTCTATGCTCTATGCTGTTAACATGATTTCTTTTTCCATGAAAAACAAAATAATGTACAATAGAGAATACATGCCTTGCAAACTGGATTAACAAAAACTAAAGGCTAAGTAACTAGAAAGTCCATTAGGATGGTAATAAAATAAAGTGTTTGTAACTATTTTTTGAAGAAAGTCCGAGGTTTGTTAGTACTGAAACCCGTATGAAGGTAGTTACGTGGATAGAAATATATATAACAAAATTATATTTGCGTTGTGCTATTTAAAGAGCTTCACTTTGATAGAACAAGTAACTTCTTTCGATAATGAACGCTTTATTACTTTAGAGTTTTTCTGATAGAACGAGTACCTAAACATCAGCAATAGCGAGAAATAATAATGACCTATTAATTAGCACCACTTCCAAATGCAAATATATAAAATATATTTACTACAATTACATTTTCGAAGACACCCGAGAAAAAATAATGACCTATTAATTAGTACCAGTTACAAATGCAAATATATAAAATATGTTTGCTACCATTACATGTTCAAAGACACCACTAAGTGGATGAATAATGATAATAATATAAGTTGCTCAAATTTGGCCCAACGAACACTCAGGACTTCCTTGTAGACTATGTTCTGGGTGGTCGTTACTAAGGACTCGGATATTTTCCGCTTCTCTGAATCCTGGATTTGGTCCTTTCTTTTATCCTTGATGACGAGGATCTTAATATTGCTCTTTGTAGTGTCTTTGAACAACACCATGTAGCGCTGACAATGAGAGGATACCAGTTTCGGTAGTTACCCGCTAACAACCTGGATAGTCTAACCTTGCGCCTTGTTGATTATCGTGGAAAAGCTAAACCTGATCGGGAATTATTTCCTCTTGAATCTGAACCGGAACATGTTGTCATTGGAGGTTCATAGAGGTATTCGAGGAAGAGACACTCTTCATTTGGCGTGTTGTCCAAGCATGATCTTCGTGTCTATGGCGTTTTTGTGCAACCCACATACCACGAGCCTTCTGTCGTTACACATCCATGTAGTTAGGTCGATGTACCTCGGCTATACAATGGGGTTGTCTATAACCAGTTCAAGGGCGTGAAGGGAAATCTCATTAGTATTCGTTCATTGAGGAACTAAGGAGGGTAGTTGTCTTATGTATTATTGAATTATGGTAGATCTCTTCTCACAGAAAACATCATACGCATGTTTGTTACATCGATGTTGTTGTTTTTGATAGAGAGGATTGCTCGAGATATCATGTAACCTGTATTTTCCATATTGTGGTATAGGACAGGAAATGCATGGTTGAACAAATTCTTTATTTCAGCGACCTTGTGTGTCGAAGGCACCCAAATATCTTTGGGGAGCCGGATGTTTCCTCCCTTGTTAGTTTCCTTGGTGCCATTATCTACCCTAAACTGCTATTTCGCGAACCAACGGTCATTATGCACCCTCATGTTGGTGACGACCCTTCCAAAGGTATGAACTCCATAGGGTAGCGTTGATTATCTGACCTCGTGAACCTTTCCCGACTACTCGAAGCACCTGCTCGAAGACCTCACCGAACACGATAGTCTTTCCCCCTCTGAAAGGTCGGTTGCATCGCCCCATGATGATGTGCATGATCTTGTCTAGCGCTTCAATCGTCTGCCACTTTCTCATTGTGGCATCGTCTTAATGAGCGAAGCCATCTTCAGGAGTTTGGTTGTCTCATTCTGCTTGGTGAAGCTGCACAATTCCCCTTCTTCAATGTTTAGTGGGATATTCAACCTCGAGTGGGTACTCCTACATCTAGACATGATGGAAGTGGCAACGCCCATCATCGCAGTGGCCACCGTGATCTTTCTGCTGCGTCAAACTCAAGCGGGCAATGCCCTTTAGAGAAAAGGTCTTCCCAATGCCTCCCGGGCCATCGACGAAGAATAAACCCCGTTCGCATCGTCAACTACCGCTAATATTTCGTCATAGGTAAGTCCTGACTCATCATTTAGTAATTACTTTGTGGATTTTCCATCCTCGTCAACCTTGGTAGTGGTTTCCTCGATGACCTACCTTTTCATCAATGTATGGTAGAGGGAACAACTATATGTCCTAGCAAATGGATTGTAGCATGCCCCTAATATCAAGCCTTCTGCTCCACCGGGATTAGCCACGTGTGATGTCACATATAGTCATCATATATCATCTCAAGGATCCTATCCCGGCCAAAGATTGTGCACGCCGATAGGCTCACAAAATACCAATATCAAGGTATGGTAGAGTGAACGACCATATGTCATTGCCCATGGATTGTAACATGCCCATGATATCAAGACCTTCTTTGCTCCACCGGGATTAGCCATGTGTGATGTCGCATGTAGTCGTCATACATCACCTCAAGCAGCCTATCCCAAAGACCGCGCACGTCGCGAGGCTCACACAATACCAAGATTAGTACAAAGAGCCTACTGAAAGACTGGCATGGGCCAATGCTCGATCTCAGTAATACACTCGTCGAGCGTGTCATTGGCCACTATGAGACCCCTCCTCATGGCGGCCTCGCGAATGGTATCACATAGCACACCATCCACGGTTTTCAGGTATTTGAAGGACATCAAGCCTGGTAAGCGCTTTAGAATCACCCTCAGAAAGTACCGCTCCCCCATTGCAGCATCGACTGCCACGATTCGACTTACTTGGTAACCTCTTTCCCTTTTTTTTGTCATGTGAACCTTCCCAGAAAGTTCTTGTACTTAACATATTGAGCCCACACTTGCTCCTGGTTAGCCACAAAATACTCCATCAACATAGACTTTGATGTGTTATCACTGGCCACGACGTCATTGAGATTCTCTCCCGCTTTGAATGTGACCATGTGCATTTCAGGAGATGTAGCGATAACCGTGGTACCAACGTGTGGTTCTCACAGAGGGCGAAGCCGAATATCCTCCACATCGCCTCCATTGGAGTAACCCACCTGGCGTTAATAAACCTCTTGATCTTGTCTATGGTACCTTTGGCGTCGGGTTGGTAGATATTGAAGATTGTGGCCCTTGTATTACATAGGTACTTGATGGTCTTTATGCTAGAGCACACCTCCACGTTGATCACATATCTTTGTTGAATGACTGTAATTATCTCTGATAAACAGGGTAGGAGTCTTCTTATTATATGATAGTCTCATTGAACTCTCATGGGTACTTGTACTTGCAGAACTCCTCTTGCATGCACATGTTGTTGGGCTTCAGTACGTCGCGTGAGTCGTGAATCATATTCTTCACGGCCATGGTGTAGAGCTCCGAGTACTTATGCTTGTTCGAGAGATCGACAAATATGACACGGTTGTACTTCTCAAGCACGACAAGCTTATATCTCGAATCCATGATCAACATGAAATGGGAATGCGGTAAGCCCCTCTTCTAGAACTCTACAACATAGACACACTCCTTCAAAACCCCTAGGATATGATTCTTTGTTATTTATTTTATTGTCTCTAGGTTGGCCCTGAGATTTTGTCAGTCATGCGGGGTTGGCCCTCAAAGCAACAAAACATGTATATCTTGCCTGATTGGGTTGCAGGTTATCACCAGGAAGATATAAGGCTTGCCATACATACTCACCAATGTCATGGTGTTCACATATGCCTCCTCTTCATGTCTCGGAAGCCGTCCCTATAACGACCATGGGAGAACGATCCTAGTGCCAACACCACTCGCTCAGGTCTCCTAGTGGTTCCTCGTCCATTTTAACTTGTTGACAGTAGGACTATTTTCCTTGTGGTCATTCCATGGGCTTCTAAGACATGAAGCGGGTGCGTACAGACGCCATGACGTTGCTGCAGACGAAGGGCAAGCCTGACAATGACATGCAACCCAAACTGGTGGGATACACGATGAGCTTCTTCCAGGCTAAAGCTCGCATGACCAAGGTGTTTAGGGCTAAAATGGAGACAATGAAAGAGATGTTGACAGAAAATCGTATCTAGAGAATTGTGAAGACGTATGTCCATGTGGTAGAGTTCCAGAAGAGCGGCACCCTGCATACTCATTTCATGTTGGTCATTGATCTGAGATATATAAACTTGTTGTGGCAAAGTAGTACAATTGTGTCATATCTGTCGAGCTCTCGAACAAACATAATTACACATAGATCTACACCACAGTCGTGAAGCATATGATGCATGACCCATTCGGTGTACTAAAGCCCAACAATGTGTGAATATAAGAGGATCCTGCAAGTGCAAGCACCCCCAGGAGTCCAACCAGACCACCATATAGGGAAATGACTCCTACATTGTTTATCGGAGACGAAAAGACGACCGGTCAGCGAAGATCCATAGTCAGATGCTGAAAATATATATGGGTTGTAATGGACAACCATTAACTCTTGCGGTTGTTCAACCGCAGCATCAACATGGAGGTATGCTCCAGGATGAAGGTCGTCAAGTATCTATGAACGTACATATACAAGGACCATGACTATATCAACCAATACGAGATACATGTAACATAGACGAGATCAGGCGATTCATTGATAGGAGGTGGGTTGAGGATATTCGGTGACACAACCGACATGCTTACGATAGTCGAGAAAGGGTCACGAAATTAGATAATCGAGGCGACCGTGTGGAGTTCATTTCTTTAGAAGACTCGTCACCAAGATGAGGGCACATGACGACAAATTCTTCACGAAATACGTGTTGAGGTTAGGTAATGGAACGAAGGAAACTAACGAGGTGATGCCCGAAGATATTTGCATGCCTTTGACAGGAGAGATCGCTGGCATAGAGAAGGTGATCGACCATGTGTTTCCTGCCCTAGACCACAACATTGCCAATTTGGGTTACATGACATCTCGAGCAATCCTCCCAGCCAAAAGGATAACATCTATGTTATAAACCTGTATATGATAGCATTTCCCGATGGAGGAGAAGATTTACCATAGCACCTTAACAATGTAGAAGACGATCCACACAGTGCTACCCTCTCGAGTTTTTGAATGACCTGAGTCCTAATGCGATCCCCCCCTCACCCCCTTAAACTGGAAATAAACTACCATGTTATATAGGTTCTAGAGGGACACCATCGGCGTGGGGATCGTGCAAAGACAACACATCGGACAAAGGTTCTTTCTTCCTCGAATACCTCTCCGCCCCTATGATGACGACATGTTACTATGTAGATTCAAAAGGAAGTAGTTTCTAATCAGGCGCAGCTTCACCGTTACAATCAAAAAGGCGCAAGGGTAGACTATCCTGATAGTATGCGTGCTCCTACCGGAACCGGTATGCTCCCATGGTCAGCTATGCATGGCGTTGTCCACAGCTACCAAATTTAGCAATATTAATATCCTCACCATCAAAGACAAGGGAAAGGACCAGCCTAAAAATTCAAAAAATAGAAAAGATTTGAGTCTTTAGTAAGGACCACGTGGAACATAGTCTATAAGAAAGTCCTTAGAGCTTGATGTCGTTGGGCCAAATTTGAGTGGATTATAATATTATAATTATATGCATCCATTTGGTTGCGTCTTTAAAAATGTAATTGTTGGAAACATATTTGATATGTGTGCATATGGAAGTGGTGATAATTATTTGTTCTAGCTACTGCCTTTTAGATACTTGTTCTACCTAAAAGAAACTCTTAAAATAGCACAACCTCTGATATATATTTCTAGCCATACAAATGCCATATTATTTCAATATAACAAGACTTGCAGGTGATTTTCTTTGAAAATCATTACAAACACCTTATTTGACTAACGTCCTAATGATAGGTCATTCATTTGCATGAACTTGCCTTACTTATTCTTAATTTTTATTCTCATGGGATGGTAAAAGATTTGTTTATGTAGTTTGCATGGTGAGTATTCTCTATTGCACATTATTTCATCTTTTCATGAGAAAAGATGATGTTAACATATAGACTGTTCGTGCGGGGTGGCTACTAGTTGAGGAAGAAGTTTTTGATACACTCTCCAGTACCATGAAAATGAAATTGATGATAACGTTCATGATATTGTACGACGGTACCTTAAGCGTGTCAAGGGAGGATAGTTTAGTGAATAATAGATAATTTGTTGGATCATTGTTTTATATACACTTAATTATGTATGAAGTGGACATTTTAATGTTTTTCAAATACTACATGGTTATTTGCCATACACTTAAATATTTCCATCGCGACAATGAACAATCAGGAGCCGTGGCAATGCAAAATGCATGGGTATTTAACTAGTGTTCCACAAAGGTCGCATGGCCTTTTCGAAATGACCGCGAACCTTTCATGCAAGATATTATTAGTGGAATGCAAAGTACATACCTTTGAAATTACACAAATATCAACATTCTTGTCACTACCCAAGTCGTTGAAGATATCACTCCAGATTACTTCAGATAGAAGTTGTATTTCCTCCTCTCTCTCTCTAAAGAAAGTAACATAATAATTTAAATGTAGAGAAGTTGATATGACCTAGAAAAAAATGGAGAGGATAATTTTCTTGTGATGCAGACAAATAGAAAAGCAGATAAAATAGCACAACCATCTAATCCTATATTCGTTCTTTGTGCTGTTGGCATGAGTGAAAACTATTTGCACTCACAATCTGCCTCAAGTTATGATTCTATTTCTTCTAAATTGGAAGGCAATATACGTGCCGGTTTAGCGATTTTTTTTGCAGTTGCATATTATTGTGAATAAATATGATGTTATATGTGCACAGAACATGAAAAGGATGAAGGAAGAAAAAAATGTACTTGAACCAATATTGTTTGTTATTTTTCACAGGACACAAAAATGCATAAGCTTGTGACTCTTGTCATACCTGTTATAACCACGGTATCAGCTGCAGTTCCTGCTACATACAATATATTTCAAGTTGCCATTTGAGATTCAAGCGGCAGTACAAGGTGATCAAAGTGATCGCCCCTATAATCGACAGAAGAGCGTGCAAGCATTATATAACCTGCCGGCGTGCTATTTCGACTACCATTAGAATGAGTGCTCCCAAAAAGAAGGCAAGGTTAGAGCATCTCCAGTCGCGTCCCCCAAACCGTCCCCTAAACCGCGCCGGATTGGGCGTTTGGGGGACGTGTTTCGTTCGTGCCGCGTTTGGGGGACGTCGCTCCCCAGTCGCGTCCCCCAAACAAAATTTCGGAAATTTTGAACTTAACGAGATTCGATTAAGATTCGTCCAAACTTACATAGATTCGAACGAAACTTGACTAAATTTAAAATAAACCTAATCTAGAACCACTTGCGGTGGCCGGAGGCGTCGTAGTACTGCTAGAAGTTGTACATGGCGTCGGTGACGACCTCCTGCTTGACGCGCTCGTCGACGGGCTCGTCCTTCACCAAGCCGCTTGGTCCTGCCTCGCCGTCGTCGGTCAGGTCCACCAGCGGCTTGCCAGAGTCGCGGATGGACATGGCGATCGCCGCGTCAAGGTCGCCCTTCCAGGCGTCCTTGTCGTCCATGGACGCCAAGAACGCCGCCCGCAGCCCTGGGCAGTCCTCGGGGTCATCGCTGCTGGCGATGAGCCGCTGCTGCCGCTCGTACTCCGCCAGCAGCGCCGCCTGCGACGTTTCCTCCGGCTCCTCCTTCACCTCCGGCTTCGGGATGAGGAGGGCGCCACCGCGCCTCCTTTGCTGACGCCGGCTGCCGCTGCCGCCACGCCTCGTGTTGACGGGTGTCGCCGGCTCCTCCTTGAGCTCCCGTTTGGGGACAGTGTAGGGAGCCGACCGGTACGACGAGGACGGCGTCGATCGCGCCGGTCCTGAGGAAGAAGAGTGCGAGGAGGACGAGTACGTCGTCCTCCTCGGCTGCCATTGAGGAGACGACGGCGGTGACGACGGCGTCTCCAACCTTGGAGCGCCGTTGCGGATGCCGCGGATGACGTTCTCGAGGGTGCGCCCTGGAACGCCCCAGAACAGGGCGCGACCGTCCTTGTTCCAGCTGTTGGGGCCGCCGACGAGGCCGTCGGTGCTGTACATCTCGACGTCGTACTTCGCCTTGAAGTACGTCGTCCACCAGGCGTCGTTGTCGTCGACCGCCCACGTTGGATCCAACCGCTCCTCGGCGGTGAGTTGAGCCCGCCGGGCCTTGATGGCGTCCCTCCATTGGTCCGTGCCCGGCTTCGGCGGCGGCGGGACGCCAATGCCGTTCACGGCCATCTTCCAGCCGCCGCTGCTTGGCAGCCGCATGTCCGGCTGATGCAGCCCTGCCTATCGTCGACGCTACACCATGGCCAAGGAGTCCCCCAAGTGGACCAACAACACCAACCCCCGCCATATATGTCAAGGTGAACTCCTTCCTCTCGACACTCGACCTCGTCAATACCTTGGATGGAATGCTACCTCATGTCGGTGTGTTACATGTCATTAGGTACAAGAGTCATCGAGGAACCGGAGAGAAGGAACCCCCATGGTGCAAGGAAGAGAGAAGAAGAAGAATGAAGGAAGAAGGAAGGAAGAAGGAAGGAAGAGGAAGAAGAGGCGGGAGGAGGAAGGCCAGCCGGTCACAGGCCCGGTCTGACCGGGCTCCTGACCGGACCGCCCGGTCCCAGGCCCGGTCTGACCGGCCTCCTGACCGGCCCGTCCGGTTTTCGACCGGAACGTCGACCGGTGCCATCCGGAAGCAATCCCGGGGCCCCCGAAGCCCCGCCCGGTCACATCCGGCCCAGAATCCGGTTTGGAACCGGATGGCCCGGTCCCAGGCCCGGTCTGACCGGCCCCAGGACCGGATTCGTCGGGTTTGACCCACCAACTTGTACCTTTTCGACCCATGTCGCCTTGTATGCCTATATAAGACCCCAGCTCGCCCCCATAGCTGGTTAGACAAGATTTAGGCTTAAACATAACTTTGAGCTTTGTCTCCCTAGGGTTTCATCCCCTTTGTATCAAGGCACCCCATGTTGGATGATTGGATCTATGTGAGTGAGATTCTAGTGTAGCCCACTCTCTCTCCCTCACCTACCTCCATCCTCAACACCGATCTCTCACTCCGGGATTCTACCTCGAGTCTCTCCCGTGGTGATTCTATTGGCGTGGTCCATCGGGCCACGAGGGTAAGTATCGATTGTATCGGGTTGGTGTGCGTTGTGTTCTTCGTGTTCTTCGCCTTCTTCGTGTTCTTCCGCCTCTCCCTCTCTTTCCCCCTTTGGATCTTGGGTCATTCGCGAGATCGGGCCACACACGGGGTCTTAGACCTCATCATATGGTATCAGCAGCCTTTGGTTTCCGCGGATTTGACCCTCTACCCACCCAATTTCGTCTCTAAAAATTTTCCCCAAAAATCCCCAAAAAATAGCCCTAATTTGCCTTTGGATGGATCTGCGATTTGGTTGCGTTTTGAGTGGTTTTGGTCCATGGATTTGGTGTTGAGGTGCTTGATCTACTATTTCCCCCACTTTCTAGCCCCCAATTCCATCGTTTTCCTTCGATTTGGTCGATTTGGCTTCGTTTTTCTTCGATTTGGTTGAGCACCGGTTGACCGGGCCCCAGACCGGCTGGGCCAGCTCAGAATCCGGTCGACCGGCCGTGTGACCGGCCCAGCCGGCCCCAGACCCGGCCAGACCGGGCCCCAGACCGGGCGCCACACAGCCACCACCACCGCCGACCACCGCCACTCCTCCCCATCGCCGGCAAGCACCGCCACCCTCCATCCCACGGGTAAACACCGCCGCGGCCCCACCACCACCACCGCATCCGCAAGAGCATCGACACCACCCACCACCGGCATACCACCGCCACCGCCGCCAAGCTATTTTGACCCATTTCTTCCGCTAACTTGTGTTTGCTTGTTCCGGTTTGAGTGCCTTGTTTGTGAAACTAACCCGCAGCTCCGAAGCAAGCGACGACATCCTCGGCACCCCGGACTTGCAAACGTACTCTTGACACCACCGCCATCATCGCAAGTTGTGTGTTCATCACCGCCTAACATCTTAGGTATAACTTGCATCACCTTGTAACCCCTCTTCTTTTGCGATCTATCCTATCGAGCATTGCTTATCTAGTGTTGCGAGACATTGCACGTGGCCCCGATTGTGAGGTGTGTGTGTAGTGTGGAGTCAAGCTTCTAAGCAAAACTCGTGTGGCAAGTAGCAAAAGCAAGGCTAACGCTAACATAGTGCGAGAAAAAGGCCGCCAAAACACAAAAAGAGTGCAAGTGCACCATAGAGCAAAAGTGTACGAGTGCCATCATACATACAAATACACAAATAGTGTAAGTGCCACCAAACACAAAAGGGAAAAAGCTTTTAAGCAAAAGAGAGCAAAGAGAAGAGAGGCCGCGTGTGAATCTTGTTGTCTCATCGTTTGCAACCAAAGCTTTGCCTCTCCTTGTGTTAGTGTGACACCGAGCCACCATTGCTTTCGGGCTTCATACACGTTTCCGCTCATTCCTTGGTCGCACTAACCCCGCTTATCCCGTGTGTAAGTTCCATATCTTTTCCGTGTTTATAGTGATCATCGCTTTGACATTTGAGTTTTTGGATCTTACCCACCCTTAACAACAAACTTGATTTCGGATTTCATCTTTTGGCTTTCCACCATACTCACCTAACACCATATTTGCTAGCTTTTGCGTGTGTCTTTGTGTGAGTGCCCGATACAATTGTTCTAACTCTCGGTTTGTTGGATCACCCCAATCTTGTCATACCACGGTAAGATTGCGAGGTAGTGTTCTTCCACTAACATACACCATATAGATACCGTCTTGCTAACATGTATAGCGACGAAGGAGATACGGAGGAGTACACGGAGCACTTCGAGGAGGATACCTCTTCAAGCGCCGCGGATGTGGAGGAACATGTGGAGCTCTACACCGACTATGGCTCCGCAAGCATCGCCAACATGACCGACATCGAGGAGCTCTACACCGACTATGGCTCCGCGAGCATCGCCAACATGGACGACATCGACGAGCTCTACATCGACACTTGCTCAACAAGCATGGACGACATGGTGGAGCACCACCACGAGGACGACATCGACCCCACCATGTACACCGCCGATGCTCCCACATACCCCTACTTGGCCAATGGAGCTACATATGAAGATCGAGGACCTCCACGATGGCATCATCATGTGGATCATCAAGAGCGTCCCCAACATATTCGGCATCGACACACTTCTCCGAGCTCCACAAGGCGCCATCATGAGAGTGCCTATGCACAAGATCATCGACATCACGGACATCATATGGAGCATCAAGAGAGCCCCCAACATGAGCCATCACCTAGGCAAGGCAAGGACCGTCATCGACTCACACCATCTCATGATCGTCGTCGACCAACACCACCTCATGGTCTACATCGACATCCACCCAAACATGATCTTCGACGTCACCACTCAAGACATGGTGATGAGGCAAGAAGACGAGAGCCTCAACATGAAGACCTTCCTCATAAGGCGACTTCTACCTCTTGTGCCACCACCACAATGGCCCCTACCTCGTCATATGCCTATGGACTTCGATGCTACAAGTGCAAGCAACAAGGCCACCCTCCACGGGAATGTCCCAATCTCCTATGTGAGGTGTGCAAGGCCAAGGGTCACGTGGCATGGCAATGCACAACGCCAAGAGCCAAGAAGCTCTACTTCGACGAGCTCAATGCACAAGTCTCCAAGATGCCACCACTTGAGGACGACTTAGGAGGCGATGGAGTTGAGCATGGTGAGCATGGGATTCTCCCTTCACCTACGGAGGCGCATGGAGTTGAGATGGTTGAGCATGGGAAGTTCCCTTCAACCACGGAGGCGCATGCAGATGAGAAAGTCGAGCCTACTCCTATATGCTTGATTGATGAGTTGGTACCAATCCCATGTGAGCATGAGAGCCACTTAGCCCACTTGAGCGAGAGTGATAGTGAGTTGAGTGACTTCCACCCCATATGTGAGTTTGAGTGCTTCCATTTGGAGGACATGAGTGATACACAAAGTGAGTTGAGAGAGGTAGATGATAGGTCCATGGAGGACATTGCATGTGCTAACACATTAACCTCTCCCTCGTTTGTGTCTTCTTATGTTACACTAGGTTCGCCGGAGGACGAGTTCCCGCTCATGGAGAAGATGTACATGGTGCATGAAGATGATGATATCTCACCATGCTTGCTCCAAGATGGACATGTCGACCACATGGATCCTCCTACTTCCACAACACCTACTTCACATGAGTCGGCCTACAAAGGTAACAACATAGGTGTTGATGATGCCATGATCCCACTAGTGGACATGATAACTTATGAGCGCATGCATGATCTTGATGATACATTTGCTACGTCACTTGATTCTTTCATATTCCCATGTGATGCTTTGCTTCCTAACATTGTTGATCATGTGGAGTTGATTGATTGTGATACCATGAACATGCCATGCTATGAAAGTTTCATATTTGTCCCGCTTGCTTGCAATGATAATGATTATGCTCATGCTTGTGTTGTGACACCCTTGATGAACACTTGCTCTTTCCATAGGGTTGTCGACAACAATGATAACATTAGCTTTCACATATGCTTTGCCCAACATGTTTGCACAATTCCATGATCCTTGCATCCAAGATTGTGAACAATTGCTCTTTCTTATGCTTGGTATGCAAGAGTCCTTATTTCATTGTCCACGAGATGGACCCCATAGCCTTCTCTATTTTTGATGATCATGAGTTACCACATGCCATGAATGCACCTTCTTGCCATATGCACCATCGCCATGCATTTCATACTATATCTCTTGACACTAATGGTGATGTGCACAAGACATGGAACATCATGATGGATGATGTTTTCATCTACCACGCACACACGTTTTTTGTCTTGTTTCTTCCATGTGTAGGCACAAGGACGACAACTTCCACCGCCACGGAGCATGAGCTCACGAAACGCGCAATTGAGAGCTACCCCATCAAGGACCTAACCCGCGGGAATCACACCAAAGGGTATGTTCCCACAAGCCTTCGCCCTCATGTGTTTCCGACTTGGTTTGTTGAGTTTTCGGTTTGGTCCAACTCCTCGTCACTTCTTTTGCCTCTTATGCAACATATATTGACATATCTTGTTGGCACAATGGTTGTTGTATGTCTTGATGAGATCATCATACACTCCGAGAATCTCAAGGACCATGTCATACATGTGAGAGACACATTATGCACCTTGTGCCACATGTCACACCAAAAGTTGCTCTCCTTTGGATTTCTCATTTCATCTTTGGCAATTGCAATGGACTCTTTGACACTTGAGGATACCCATACTCGGCTCACGCCAACCATACTTTCCCAAGATAGAAGTCTCCATAGCTTTGCCATTGCACATAACAATTTTGCCCCAAATTTTGCCGCCGATACTTGCCTTTTGATTGTTCCATTTGTGTGGGACAATGCTACAAACAACATTTTTGACACCTTCAAAAGCAAACTTTTACTTGCACAAATTTTTGTCCTCCCACATTTTGGATACATCGACACTCTTTTGATCACCATTTTTGCCCAATGCCTTTTGGAGAAACGACTTGATGCTTCGTATTTGATTGAGAGCCTCTTGTTCGCCGGTCACCAAATTGACATCCACAAGCTTTCCTTTTGCAAGTTGTTTTTCCCCTTGTTCTTCTTCGACCGAGACTTGCCCCTCCACCACAACATGGGAGACCCGTTATGGACTACAACAAAGACGCCTGCACTACGACGAGCATCCATAAGGACACAAGGGCACCTATACAAGTCCTTCCCGTCTACCTCATCGGTGAGGAGGAGCAAGAGTCGAGGACGACTCTTCCCCAAGGGGGGGGGAGATGATGCAGCCCTGCCTATCGTCGACGCTACACCATGGCCAAGGAGTCCCCCAAGTGGACCAACAACACCAACCCCCGCCATATATGTCAAGGTGAACTCCTTCCTCTCGACACTCGACCTCGTCAATACCTTGGATGGAATGCTACCTAATGTCGGTGTGTTACATGTCATTAGGTACAAGAGTCATCGAGGAACCGGAGAGAAGGAACCCCCATGGTGCAAGGAAGAGAGAAGAAGAGGAATGAAGGAAGAAGGAAGGAAGAAGGAAGGAAGAGGAAGAAGAGGCGGGAGGAGGAAGGCCAGCCGGTCACAGGCCCGGTCTGACCGGGCTCCTGACCGGACCGCCCGGTCCCAGGCCCGGTCTGACCGGCCTCCTGACCGGCCCGTCCGGTTTTCGACCGGAACGTCGACCGGTGCCATCCGGAAGCAATCCCGGGGCCCCGAAGCCCCGCCCGGTCACGTCCGGCCCAGAATCCGGTTTGGAACCGGATGGCCCGGTCCCAGGCCCGGTCTGACCGGCCCCAGGACCGTATTCGTCGGGTTTGACCCACCAACTTGTACCTTTTCGACCCATGTCGCCTTGTATGCCTATATAAGACCCCAGCTCGCCCCCATAGCTGGTTAGACAAGATTTAGGCTTAAACATAACTTTGAGCTTTGTCTCCCTAGGGTTTCATCCCCTTTGTATCAAGGCACCCCATGTTGGATGATTGGATCTATGTGAGTGAGATTCTAGTGTAGCCCACTCTCTCTCCCTCACCTACCTCCATCCTCAACACCGATCTCTCACTCCGGGATTCTACCTCGAGTCTCTCCCGTGGTGATTCTATTGGCGTGGTCCATCGAGCCACGAGGGTAAGTATCGATTGTATCGGGTTGGTGTGCGTTGTGTTCTTCGTGTTCTTCGCGTTCTTCGTGTTCTTCCGCCTCTCCCTCTCTTTCCCCCTTTGGATCTTGGGTCATTCGCGAGATCGGGCCACACACGGGGTCTTAGACCTCATCACCGGCGGGACTGGATACCGGGCCTTGTACAGCGCCCACGCCTCCGCCACGGTGAGGCTGCCGCGGCCGAAGCCGTTCGCCGCGGCGATCTTGCGGGAGGAAGAGCTCGACATTTTTTTGGAGCGGCGGAGGAGAAGATCTGGGAGGGGGGAGGCGGCGGCGACGAGAAGGTTTGTGAGCGGCGAGAACTGCATGGCGTCTTAAAACAGCGGCGGCAGCGGGTGGTTGCACGCAATAACGCCGGCACGGACGGCCACGCGGCCTTGCACGACGAGACGCGTCCCTGCGCCGCCTGGGAAAAAAGGGACGCCATTAACGTCGGTTGACCAAAGGTAGGCGACAGGGTTTTAGCCTTCCGAGCCGTTGATGGGTCGGGCCCACGTCGGTTCGCCTCGCTTTTCGTTGTGTCCGGCGTGCCCGGAGCGTCCCCTGTGGGACGGGGACGGGCTCGGGGCGCCGGACACCGTATCGAGGCGCGCCGGACAAAAATGGGCTTTGGGGGACGCGGCTGGAAAGAATTTTTTGTCCGGCGCCCCAAATCCCTTTGGAGGACGGTTTAGAGGACGCGACTGGAGATGCTCTTAGAATCCGACATACGCGGAGACGAGACGGCAATTCGCAATCCCGTCGTACTAAAGCCATGGACCTTGAGGTCCTTCTTCTCCAGCGTGTCGTTCTTTCGGAAGAGATCTAAGCTGATCGCCCATAGGCCATAGCAGGGACATCCAGGGATCCAACCATTGAGTAACCCTACGCCGCCGCCATCGGAAGTGGCTATCAATCAGAGAACCGGAGAGGGGGGGTTGGATTGAATGGAGAAACGAAGAATCGGTTATACCTGATAAATGAGATCTAGGTGAGCAAGCAGGAGTAGCAAGACACGCCGAATGATCGTCGTCCCTCTCGCCGAATATGTAGCGATCGGGTTTGGGGAAGAAGAAGAACAAAAAATAGCATAGATCTTGGACTATGCAATCAGGCGCCGAAAAGGCCCAAGATTGTGTCGTTGGTGGGCTTAGTGTGTTTCTGGGCTTCGCTTGCGATAGAAATCACACGGGCCTCTGTATCAGAATCAGCCTAAGCCCGATCATTGATGTTTGTCCCTTTCTTGTGCAGGGACAGGTTTAGGACAATCATCGAGCAACTCAGTGTAAGTGAGGTCGATGGTGCTCAGAAATTTATAAAGGATTGTTGTTGTTGGTAATTAATAAAGTTCTGCAGCGGAATTCTACTGTTTCCTTAACACTAGGTAATGAATCTCTGATTTGAATATGTTGATGATATAAAAATCTTTGCTTAACAAAGTATTCTAGTGTAAGAAAAACAATTCAAGTGTCTTTATCGCAAAAGTTTACACAAAACGGGCACACAGGTAGGTGATACGTCTCCAACGTATCTATAATTTCTTATGTTCCATGCTAGTTTTATGACAATACCAACATGTTTTGTTCACACTTTATATCATTTTTATGCATTTTCTGGAACTAACCTATTAACAAGATGCCGAAGCCCCAGTTCCTGTTTTCTGCTGTTTTTGGTTTCAGAAATCCTACACAGAAAATATTCTCGAAATTAGACGAGACAAAAGCCCACGGCCCTATTTTCCTCGGAGGGTTCCAGAACATCGAAGGAGAGTCGGAGGCCGCCAGCAGGGGACCCACACCATAGGGGGGCGCGGGCCCACCCCTGGCCGCGCCGCCATGTGGTGTGGGCACCCCCTGGCTCCTCCGAGGCCGCCCTTCCGCCTATATATTCTCTCCATCGCGAAAACCCTAAAACATCCAGTCATATTCCACGAAGAGTTCCGTAGCCGCCGCCATCGCGAAGCCAAGTTCGGGGACAGAAGTCTCTGTTCCGGCACGCCGCCGGGACGGGGAATTGCCCCCGGAGTCATCTCCATCGACACCACCGCCATCTTCATCGCCGTTGCTGTCTCCCATGATGAGGAGGGAGTAGTTCTCCCCAGGGGCCGAGGGCTCTACCGGTAGCTATGTGGTTCATCTCTCTCTCCCATGGTGTGATCTTTATGAATATGTAGATGTTACTATTGTCTATTATGCACTCTAGAGGTTACTTTAAATATGAACTCCGGATTCACTCTCCACGGTGTAATGGTGACAGTGTGTGCATCGTGTGTGTTTCCTTAATGAAGTTGTGGAGCTTGTTTACTCCGGCTTGAGGGAGCTCTTGTAGCCCTACACAATGAATGGTGTTTGTTATCCAACAAGAGAGTGTTTGAGAGTAGCATTTATTTGTTCATCTATGTGATCATAGGCTTTACAATCTAGATGTCATATGCTATTCAAGTGTTTTATTATGTGAACTTGGGGTTACTGTGACCTCGCTGTGTGCGCCGTGTGTAACTCCCTTATGAATTGTGGTGTGTTAGTACCTCCTATGAATGCTCACGGTGACAGTGTGGGGTGTTCATTAGTGTCAACACCCGGATTTTTAGGTCCGGATGCCTATTATGTCATTCATCGCAATCCCAGGAATATTGTTGTTGCGAGGCATAATAGTTAAGTATCACAATCATCATTCATTACAAACCATAAAGTCTTACAACTTGGAATCACATGATCCAGATTACACAAATAGTTGATCTAATGATCAACGAACTGGTCAATGAACAAACACAAGTTCATAGCGGAAGCGTAAAGATACAAGGACTCTAAAGTCCACAGGCCAACGCTTGACGTTAGCAGACTCCTAGTTGGTGTAGACGTCCTGCTGACCGTCCTCCTCGCACTGCTGCTCCTCTTCATAATCTGGCCATTTGAATAGCCAGGGACACAGCCGTGAGTACTTTAAAGTACTCGCAAACTAATACTAGTGTAAGTACTATCAATTCTAGTAAAGGGGTACTAAGCTCTAGTTTCTTTTGCATAAAGCCAGTTTTAGTTCACAAGTATTTGAAATAAAGACTCTTCATGTACTAACTAACTCAAGTGGGAACATTAGTGTCATTCCCACAACTCAAGTTGTGATTCAAAAACAAGTCACCAATTCACCATTCATTTCATCAATATTTTCAAAGAATCTGACACCGGTAACAGTATGGCCTTTCCAACTGACCGTAACCGTGGACACGGCTATTCGAATAGGTTTACACTCTGCAGAGGTTGCACACTTGTGCCACAATATTTGATTTCATCCGTCGGGATAACCCCGAATCATCGTAACACCGTACGCGGATCATCAACCATAACCTTTCATTTATAAACTCTAGTATGAGCACCTCTCCCCATGAGCTTGGCCTCCCAGTGAAGACCAACCGTCAACCTCGGGAGCTGCACGAGGCTTGGCCGTACAATTCACCTCAATTCACATCACTCATCAACCACGGAGGCAGCCTCGGCATAACCCCTATGATGTGTGTTCGGAGGGAACCCATACTAAGGTACATAAATTTCTAGTTAAGCCCTTACCCATAATCAGGTATTGTGGGGGTACTTATGAATTGGAAAGGTATCGCATCCAAACCAATATTAGTTTTTAATCAAAAATCACTATCTTCTCTTGATCATATTCGCCTTCAAAAAATTCATTCAATGGAATGTATCATCATTCCAAAGTTTCAACATTCATTTCAAGTCACATGTTCCCATCTAGAGTAGTCAAGTTTTAATATTAGCACTAGCATCTAGTCATGAGGGGTGCTAACTACTTGTAATGCTAGTTAGGTTAAGTTGGATACTCTTGTACTAATCTAACATTAACCCCATTGAATCATGAATCAAAAAGTACTTTGATAAACCAAAGCAATAAAGCTTGCAAATAAAGCTTGTAGTAAAACTTGGGATAGGTTCATGATTCATAAGAAAAGATGAGAGTGCCTTGTTCTTGGTAGAACTTTGCACTTTGCAAGAATATTAGCTTGCAACATTATAACTTGCAATAGTCTAGCTTGCCTTGGTCGTTGATGTGGTCAAAGTTCTCTTCTTCTTCGGGGTAGAATCCTTCCTCTTCTTGGTATTCTCCGGTACTAGCGTCTATACACGAATACGAGGATACAATCACTCAACAGATCAAGAGCTATACTAAGCACACACATAAATCACACAATTTATTCTAGTGCTAACACATTGCCATCATGTTGGTTGGTATTGTTTGATTCTTAAGAAAAATAATTTCCTCTCATTGCATATATTAATGTTTCTATTTAATTCATGGAAAATAATGTCCTCTCATTATAGATGTAAATGATAGTTCCCTTTTGTCCTTGAAGAATAATTTCCTCTCATTGAATCTTCTTAAGATTTAATTTCTCAAACAATTCTTCATGAGTTTAGGTTGACCTAAGTCAACCCTTCATCCTCATTATTTGAGAAAATGATTTAAATGAGGTAGACCACCTCATACCATTTACTAATCCTACACATGAGTTAAATCTCCAACTAATTCATATAAGAGTGTTTGGACCAGGGGTACGAACATCACATGAATTCATTTGGGACAAGATTTAAATGAAGCATAATACTTCATATGATTTACCTAATATTTATGGACAATACTACTTTAATAAAATAGCCATATTGTCCACTATTTTAACTAGGGCATGATCATGCAAAGTGACCACACCATTTTATTGCATAATAAATTAGTGTAAGTCAAATGGGAGCTAGAAGAGTTGGAATTAACTTAATATCTATTTTATTTGATTTTTAATACTTATTTGAATAGGGAAAAGTCCCTGCCTTCTTCTTTTTATCATTTTATTTCCACAACAGATCTTGAGGTGGGACCAGTGGGGTTGGATAGATATTTTTACAAGCTTTCCAACAATATAAAGTTCATCAAATTTGGTTGGGTAGAAAAGAAACTATTTAATTTCTAAGACGGGACCAGTAAGCAATTTGATCTAAACCGAAAATTCGAAATTCAAACTTTTGGGCCGCGCGGGAAAAGCTATCGGGCCGAAAGGGTTTAAACGGGCGGATCCAGCCCACCACGCGTCCAACACGCGTGGGCTGCTGACAGGGTGGGCTCCACCCGTCAGCCTCCCTTTAAACGCGAAGGGGTACGGGGGCGTGTCAACCACACGATTAGATGGAGATCCGACGGATCTCATCCATCGTCGTCGCCAGCGAGAGAGGTCCTCTAGCGCGGCGCAGGTAGGGGGTGGGAGGCTCACCGGCGGCAAGGAGAGGGCTGGCAGTGTGCTTGGTGAAGGTGTAGTTGACGGCGAAGCTCCAGGTACTGGCGGCAGCTCCGGGGATGGCTCCAATCGACGGCGGCGAGATGCGGTACTGGCGGCCTCCGGCGGTGAAATTGGCTAGCTCTGGTGGCTAATCGAGGCAGTGAGGTGGTCGAGGAGGTCGAGGGAGGTGCGGCGCGTGCTGTGGTGTGAAGAACTCGTCGAGAGGGGGTCTCCTTTTATAGGCGCGGAAGGGGCCGTGGGTGCTGCGGCGAAGTCGACATGGGCGCGGGTGTTCCGGCGAACTAGAGGGGTAGACGTTGGCGCGGCGGTGTTCAGCACGTCGTGGCGGTCCTCTGAGCGTCAACGGCGCGGCGAGGCGAGGCTTAACTCGGTCGAGCGCGTGCGTGTACTGGCGCGGCAATGGCACGACGCGGTCGTCGTCTCCGGCGGCGGCGGGCGCGTGTCTGCGTCGTGGGCGTGTCTAGCGGTGTCGCGGTGTCGCGGCGATGCTCAAGGAAGAGAGAGGGGGCCGGGGGTGGCGCAGAATGTCGGGCGACGCGTGCACCGTGGTGCGCGCGGACGTGCACACGACGACGTGGCCATGCCGCTCGTGTCGCAAGGGACGTCGTGGGCGCACACTGGTCCGGTGCTTGTCGCCCACCACTCGACAAATGGTGCACACCGGCGTGCTCAGGAGGTGGTAGGGAAGCGAGTAGGGCATGGTGGTGAGTGTTGGGATGGAGAGAAGAGAGGTGAGGCATGGTTGCATGCAAAGTGGCCGGCATGCCATTGGCATGGCCATGCTTGGCCTCCTCCTAGGGTTTCCAGGCAGGGGTGAGGTTGAGAGGGGGCCAGGGAACATGTAGGGCACAAAGGTGAGTAGGGTTGGGCCAACACTTATTGAGAATAGTGAATTTGGGATTTGAATTTGAATTGGATCATCAAGTTTTTGTCCAATTGCCTTGTGCATGCAAATTTGAAAAAATGATGATAGGGATGGATTGGACTTGCTTCAGATGGTCCACAACTCACCTTGGTGGTGGTGGTTTTCAAAAATAACAAAAAATTGCAAAATTTCAATTTGAATAGAATGTTGCATGTGTTAAAAAGTCTCCACTTTGCTTGAGCATAACTTTTGATCTAGGATGAATTTGTACTTGATGGTCTTTACCAAAATTGTTCACCTTGATGTGTACTTGGATGAGGTGCAAAGAGTTGGAATTGTTTGGTTTGAAAATCTTTAAATACGAGAGGCTCAAAGTGGTGACCAGATTATAATTGGCAGATTTGACCAATAACATATGTGAGCCAAATTTGAAGTTGAAAACCATTTGATTTGTGTTTCTTTGATTCCAAAAGTTGTAAAAAGTGTTTAGTAACATTGTTCAACTAATGATGAAGACCAATTTGGTATAGGGTCAAAATTTATAAAAATGGCATAAGCCATATGTGAGGGTTTTGTGATTTTCTAACTTTTATTCTTTTATTTTTCTTTGCTTCACTTTGACAAGAGTGAGGTTTATTTGGTGTTATATTGACTTGGGTAAAAGGTTCAAACCATTTTGGGGTACTGATGCGCGTTGATGTACATGTCTGTTGGGAACCCCAAGAGGAAGGTATGATGCGCACAGTGGCAAGTTTTCCCTCAGAAAGAAACCAAGGTTTAATCGAACCAGAAGGAGCCAAGAAGCACGTTGAAGGTTGATGGTGGCGAAATGTGATGCGGCGCAACACCAGGGATTCCGGCGCCAACGTGGAACCTGCACAACACAACCAAAGTACTTTGCCCCAACGAAACAGTGAGGTTGTCAATCTCACCGGCTTGTTGTAACAAAGGATTAACCGTATTGCGTGGAAGATGATTGTTTGCGAAGAAAACAGTAAAGAACAATTGCTGTAGATTGTATGCGATGTAAAGAATAGGACCGGGGTCCACAGTACACTAGAGGTGTCTCTCCCATAAGATTAAAGCGTGTTGGGTGAACAAATTACAGTCGGGTAATTGACAAATAGAGAAGGCATAACAATGCACATACATGATATGATAAATATAGTGAGATTTAATCAGGGCATTACGACAAAGTACATAGACCGCCATCCAAGCATGCATCTATGCCTAAAAAGTCCACCTTCAGGTTATCATCCGAACCCCTTCCAGTATTAAGTTGCAAGCAACGAGACAATTGCATTAAGTATGGTGCGTAATGTAATCAACAACTACATCCTTAGACATAGCATCAATGTTTTATCCCTAGTGGCAACAACACATCCACAACCTTAGAACTTTCCGTCACCGTCCCAGATTTAATGGAGGCATGAACCCACTATCGAGCATAAATACTCCCTCTTGGAGTTAAGAGCAAAAACTTGGCCGAGCCTCTACTAATAACGGAGAGCATGCAAGATCATAAACAACACATAGGTAATAGATTGATAATCACCATAACATAGTATTCTCTATCCATCGGATCCCGACAAACACAACATATAGTATTACGGATAGATGATCTTGATCATGTTAGGCAGCTCACAAGATCCAACAATGAAGCACAATTAGGAGAAGACGACCATCTAGCTACTGCTATGGACCCATAGTCCGGGGGTGAACTACTCACTCATCACTCCGGAGGCGATCATGGCGATGAAGAGTCCTCCGGGAGATGATTCCCCTCTCCGGCAGGGTGCCGGGAGGCGATCTCCCGAATCCCCCGAGATGGGATTGGCGGCGGCGGCGTCTCTGGAAGGTTTTCCGTATCGTGGCTCTCGGTACGGAGGGTTTATCGACGAAGACTTTAAGTAGGCGGAAGGGCAACGCGGGGGCCACACGAGGGCCCCACACACTAGGGCCGCGCGACCAAGACCTGGGCCGCGCCGCCCTCGTGTGGCGGCGCCTCGTGGCCCCACTTCCTTTCCCCTTCGGTCTTCTGGAAGCTTCGTGCAAAAATAGGACCCTGGGCGTTGATTTCGTCCAATTCCGAGAATATTTCCTTACTAGGATTTCTGAAACCAAAAACAGCAGAAAACAGCAACTGGCTCTTCGGCATCTTGTTAATAGGTTAGTGCCGACATATAATGTGCATAAAACATGTAGATATCATCAATAATGTAGCATGGAACATAAGAAATTATCGATACGTCGGAGACGTATCAGCATCCCCAAGCTTAGTTCTGCTCGTCCCGCGAGGTGAAACGATAACAAGGATAATTTCTGGAGTGACATGCCATCATAACCTTGATCATACTATTGTAAGCATATGTAATGAATGCAGCGATCAAAACAATGGTAATGACATGAGTAAACAAATGAATCATAAAGCAAAGACTTTTCATGAATAGTACTTCAAGACAAGCATCAATAAGTCTTGCATAAGAGTTAACTCATAAAGCAATAAATCAAAGTAAAGGTATTGAAGCAACACAAAGGAAGATTAAGTTTCAGCGGTTGCTTTCAACTTATAACATGTATATCTCATGGATAGTGTTAATGTAAAGTAATATAACAAGTGCAATATGCAAGTATGTAGGAATCAATGCATAGTTCACACAAGTGTTTGCTTCTTGAGATGGAGAGAAATAGGTGAACTGACTCAACAATAAAAGTAAAAGAATGGTCCTTCAAAGAGGAAAGCATCGATTGCTATATTTGTGCTAGAGCTTTTATTTTGAAAACATGAAACAATTTTGTCAACGGTAGTAATAAAGCATATGTATTATGTAAATTACATCTTACAAGTTGCAAGCCTCATGCATAGTATACTAATAGTACCCGCACCTTGTCCTAATTAGCTTGGACTACCGGATCATCGCAATACACATGTTTTAACCAAGTGTCACAAAGGGGTACCTCCATGCCGCCTGTACAAAGGTCTAAGGAGAAAGCTCGCATTTTGGATTTCTCGCTTTTAATTATTCTCAACTTAGACATCCATACCGGGACAACATGTACAACAAATAATGGACTCCTCTTTAATGCATAAGCATGTGGCAACAATTAGTGTTCTCATATGAGATTGAGGATATATGTCCAAAACTGAAACTTCCACCATGATTCATGGCTTTAGTTAGCTGCCCAATGTTCTTCTCTAACAATATGCATGCTCTAACCATTAAGGTGGTAGATCTCTCTTACTTCAGACAAGACGGACATGCATAGCAACTCACATGATATTCAACAAAGAGTTGATGGCGTCCCCAGAAGCATGGTTATCGCACAACAAGCAACTTAATAAGAGATAAAGTGCATAAGTACATATTTAATACCACAATAGTTTTTAAGCTATTTGTCCCATGAGCTATATATTGTAAAGGCGAATGATGGAATTTTAAAGGTAGCACTCAAGCAATTTACTTTGGAATGGCGGAGAAATACCATGTAGTAGGTAGGTATGGTGGACACGAATGGCATAGTGGTTGGCTCAAGGATTTTGGATGCATGAGAAGTATTCCCTCTCGATACAAGGTTTAGGCTAGCAAGGTTATTTGAAGCAAACTCAAGGATGAACCGGTGCAGCAAAACTCACATAAAAGACATATTGTAAACATTATAAGACTCTACACCGTCTTCCTTGTTGTTCAAAACTCAATACTAGAAATTATCTAGACCTTAGAGAGACCAAATATGCAAACCAAATTTTAGCAAGCTCTATGTATTTCTTCATTAATGGGTGCAAAGTATATGATGCAAGAGCTTAAACATGAGCACAACAATTGCCAAGTATCACATTATCCAAGACATTTTAGAATTACTACATGTAGCATTTCTTGATTCCAACCATATAACAATTTAACGAAGAAATTTCAACCTTCGCCTTGAACATTATGAGTAAAGCCTAAGGACATATTTGTCCATATGCAACAGCGGAGCGTGTCTCTGTCCCATACAGTGAATGCTAGGATCCATTTTATTCAAACAAAAACAAAAACAAAACAAACCGACGCTCCAAGCAAAGTACATAAGATGTGACTGAATAAAAATATAGTTCCACGAGAGGAACCTGATGATGTTGTCGATGAAGAAGGGGATGCCTTGGGCATCCCCAAGCTTAGACGCTTGAGTCTTCTTAAAATATGCAGGGATGAACCACGGGGGCATCCCCAAGCTTAGAGCTTTCACTCCTCTTGATCATAGTATATCATACTCCTCTCTTGACCCTTGAAAACTTCCTTCACACCAAACATCAAGCAAACTCATTAGAGGGTTAGTGCACAATTAAAAATTCACATGTTCAGAGGTGACACAATCATTCTTAACACTTCTGGACATTTCACAAAGCTACTAGACATTAATGGATCAAAGGAATTCATCCAACATAGCAAATACGGCAATGCGAAATAAAAGGCAGAATCTGTCAAAAACAGAACAGTCCGTAAAGACGAACCTGAAAGGGGCACTAGACTTGCTCAAATGTAAAAAATCAAAACTAATGAAAGTTGCGTACATATCTGAGGATCACACACGTAAATTTGTAGATTTTTTTGATTTTTTTACAGAGACTTCTACTCAAATTCGTGACAGACAGCAATGCTGTTTCTGCGCAGCAATCCAAATCTAGCATCAACTTTACCATAGAGACTTTACTTGGCACAAAAACATGATAAGGAGAGGTTGATACAGTAGTAAACAACTTCCAAGACTCAAATATAAAACAAAGTACTGTAGTAAAAACATGGGTTGTCTCCCATAAGCGCTTTTCTTTAACGCCTTTCAGCTAGGCGCAGAAAGTGTAATTCAAGTATTATCAAGAGATGAAGCATCAACATCATATTTTGCTCTAATGATAGAATCATAAGGTAACTTCATTCTTTTTCTAGGGAAGTGTTCAATACCTTTCTTGAGAGGAAATTGATATTTAATGTTACCTTCCTTCATATCAATGGTAGCACCAACGGTTCGAAGAAAAGGTCTTCCCAATATAATGGGACAAGATGCATTGCATTCAATATCCAAGACAACAAAATCAACGGGGACAAGGTTATTGCTAACCATAATATGAACATTATCAACTCTCCCCAAAGGTTTCTTTTTAGCATTATCAGCGAGATTAACATCCAAATAACAATTTTTCATTGGTGGCAAGTCAAGCATATCATAGACTTTCTTAGGCATATAAGAAATACTTGCACCAAGATCACATAAAGCATTACAATCAAAATCATTGACCCTCATCTTAATGATAGGCTCCCAACCATCTTCTAACTTTCTAGGAATAGAAGTTTCAAGTTTTAGTTTCTCTTCTCTAGCTTTTATGAGAGCATTTGTAATATGTTTTGTAAAGGCCAAATTTATAGCACTAGCATTAGGACTTTTAGCAAGTTTTTGTAAGAACTTTATAACTTCAGAGATGTGGCAATCATCAAAATCTAAATCATTATGAGCTACAGCAATGGGATCATTGTCCCCAAGGTTGGAAAAAATTTCAGCAGTTTTATCACAAATGGTTTTAGCAGTTTTAGCAATTTCAGGCAGTTTTGTACGCTTTGCACTAGGAGTAGAAACATTGGCAACACCAATTATTTTACCATTGATAGTAGGAGGTGCAGCAACATGTGAATCATTATCATTACTAGTGGTGGTAATAGTCCAAACTTTAGCTACATTATTCTCTTTAGCTAGTTTTTCATTTTCTTCTCTATCCCACCTAGCACGCAATTCAGCCATTAATCTTATATTCTCATTAATTCTAATTTGGATGGCATTTGCTGTAGTAGTAATCATATTATCAATATCCTTATTAGGCATAACTTTCAATTTTAATAGATCAACATCAGAGGCAAGTCTATCAACTCTAGAAGCAATAATATCAATTTTATCAAGCTTTTCCTCAACAGATTTGTTAAAAGCAGTTTGTGTAAT
This sequence comes from Lolium rigidum, assembly GCF_022539505.1. Taxonomy (NCBI): domain Eukaryota; kingdom Viridiplantae; phylum Streptophyta; class Magnoliopsida; order Poales; family Poaceae; genus Lolium; species Lolium rigidum. The sequence continues at coordinate 338,674,343 of NC_061513.1, read as the reverse complement.
AATAAATTCTTTAAGCATGACTTCTTACACTCCTATTATTGTTGTAAGAATTCCCATAAGAATTACCATAACCATTACCATTAGCAGAAGGATATGGCCTATAGTTATTACCAGAATTGTTCATATAAGCATTGTTGTTGAAATTATTATTTTTAATGAAATTCACATCAACATTTTCTTCTTGAGCAACCAATGAAGCTAAAGGAACATTATTTGTATCAACATTAGATCTACCATTCACAAGCATAGACATAATCACATCAATCTTATCACTCAAGGAAGAGGTTTCTTCAACAGAATTTACCTTCTTACCTTGTGGAGCTCTTTCCGTGTGCCATTCCGAGTAATTTATCATCATATCATCAAGAATCTTTGTAGCCGCCCCCAAAGTGATGGACATAAAGGTACCTCCAGCAGCTGAATCCAATAAATTCCGCGAAGAAAAATTTAGTCCTGCATAGAAGGTTTGGATGATCATCCAAGTAGTCAGTCCATGGGTTGGGCAATTCTTTACCAAAGATTTCATTCTCTCCCATGCTTGAGCAACATGTTCAGTATCTAATTGCTTAAAATTCATTATGCTACTTCTCAACGATATAATTTTAGCGGGAGGATAATATCTACCAATAAAAGCATCCTTACATTTAGTCCATGAATCAATACTATTCTTAGGCAAAGATAGCAACCAATCTTTAGCTCTTCCTCTTAATGAGAAAGGAAAAAATTTCAATTTAATAATATCACCATCTACATCCTTATACTTTTGCATTTCACAAAGTTCAACAAAATTATTAAGATGGGCAGCAACATCATCAGAACTAACACTCGTAAAATTGCTCTCTCATAACAAGGTTCGAGTAAAGCGAGGTTTAATTTCAAAGAATTCTGCTGTAGTAGCAGGTGGAGCAATAGGTGTGCATAGGAAATCATTATTATTTGTGTTTCTGAAGTCACACAACTTAGTATTTTCAGGGGTATTCATTTTAGCAACAGTAAATAAAGCAAACTAGATAAAGTAAATGCAAGTAACTAATTTTTTTTTGTGTTTTTGATATAAAGAGCAAGACAGTAAATAAAGTAAAACTAGCAACTAATTTTTTTGTGTTTTGTTTAAGTGCAGCAAACAAAGTAGTAAATAAAATAAAGCAAGACAAAAACAAAGTAAAGAGATTGGGAAGTGGAGACTCCCCTTGCAGCGTGTCTTGATCTCCCCGGCAACGGCGCCGTGAAAACATGCTTGATGCGCGTAGATGTACACGTCCGTTGGGAACCCCAAGAGGAAGGTATGATGCGCACGAGTGGCAAGTTTTCCCTCGTAAAGAAACCAAGGTTTAATCGAACCAGGAGGAGCCAAGAAGCACGTTGAAGGTTGATGGTGGCGAAATGTGATGCGGCGCAACACCGGGATTCCGGCGCCAACGTGGAACCTGCACAACACAACCAAAGTACTTTGCCCCAACGAAACAAGGTGAGGTTGTCAATCTCACCGGCTTGCTGTAACAAAGGATTAACCGTATTGTGTGGAAGATGATTGTTTGCGAAGAAAACGATAAAGAACAATTGCAATAGATTGTATGCGATGTAAAGAATAGGACCGGGGTCCACAGTTCACTAGAGGTGTCTCTCCCATAAGATTAAAGCATGTTGGGTGAAAAAATTACAGTCGGGCAATTGACAAATAGAGAAGGCATAACAATGCACATACATGATATGACAAATATAGTGAGATTTAATCAGGGCATTACGACAAAGTACATAGACCGCCATCCAGCATGCATCTATGCCTAAAAAGTCCACCTTCAGGTTATCATCCGAACCTCTTCCAGTATTAAGTTGCAAGCAATAGACAATTGCATTAAGTATGGTGCGTAATGTAATCAACAACTACATCCTTAGACATAGCATCAATGTTTTATCCCTAGTGGCAACAAGCACATCCACAACCTTAGAACTTTCGTCACTCGTCCCAGATTTAATGGAGGCATGAACCCACTATCGAGCATAAATACTCCCTCTTGGAGTTAAGAGCAAAAACTTGGCCAGAGCCTCTACTAATAACGGAGAGCATGCAAGATCATAAACAACACATAGGTAATAGATTGATAATCACCATAACATAGTATTCTCTATCCATCGGATCCCGACAAACACAACATATATTATTACAGATAGATGATCTTGATCATGTTAGGCAGCTCACAAGATCCAACAATGAAGCACAATTAGGAGAAGACGACCATCTAGCTACTGCTATGGACCCAAAGTCTAGGGGTGAACTAATCACTCATCACTCCGGAGGCGATCATGGCGATGAAGAGTCCTCCGGGAGATGATTCCCCTCTCCGGCAGGGTGCCGGAGGCGATCTCCTGAATCCCCCGAGATGGGATTGGCGACGGCGGCGTCTATGGAAGGTTTTCCGTATCGTGGCTCTCGGTACAGAGGGTTTCGCGACGAAGACTTTAAGTAGGCGGAAGGGCAACGCGGGGGGCCACACGAGGGCCCCACACACTAGGGCCGCGCGGCCAAGACCTGGGCCGCGCCGCCCTAGTGTGGCGGCGCCTCGTGGCCCCACTTCCTTTCCCCTTCGGTCTTCTGGAAGCTTCGTGCAAAAATAGGACCCTGGGCATTGATTTCGTCCAATTCCGACAATATTTCCTTACTAGGATTTCTGAAACCAAAAACAGCAGAAAACAAAGAATCGGCTCTTCGGCATCTTGTTAATAGGTTAGTGCCGGAAAATGCGTAAATACGACATATAATGTGCATAAAACATGTAGATATCATCAATAATGTAGCATGGAACATAAGAAATTATCGATACGTCGGAGACGTATCAGGTACTGGGGGTGCCTAGGTCAAGATTTGAGATTTTGGCTAAGTACCACATATGCCTGTATGCATATGTTTGATTTCATTTTGTGTCTCACTTGAATGGGTTGGTCGGTGCTTGGTTGAGTGTGTTGAGGTATTTAAATTCATCTACTCAAGGTAGACAAAGCAAAGCTCAACATTTTCAAAAAGTAGCCATAGGCTTGCATATGCTTTTTTTTCTTAAATAAGATCTTTTCCTTTTATTTTGTTTTTCCAAAGATTTATGACAAGAGGGATGAGGTTTAGGGTTTAGTAAGTTTTGCAATGGTTCACCACCATTTAGCAAAGTAAGAAAGGTAGAGTTCAAATTTTACACATTAGGGCTATAGGCCCACCTATATCTTTTTCTTGAATGTAGGTTTCTCAAAATAGATCCAAATGATTTTCGAGAAGGTTAGGGTTTAGGGTTTTTCTTATTTGATTTCTTTCTCTTTTCATTTTTATTTGGTTGGTGATCTTCACTTGATCACTTTAGGGTTTTAGGGTTTATCACATAAGCATAATAACACTCATCATGGCAAAAACACAAGTAATAGGTATGAGCACTATGCATAGCACTCTATATAGGAAAAGTTTTTGTTGGTTCTCATTTTTGGAAAAAAAAAGGAATTTCATTTTCTGTTTGTTTTAAAATTTGGGATGTTACAAACCCTTCCCCCTTAAACAAATCTCGTCCCGAGATTTTAAGAAAAGTTAGGTTCCTAAGAGAGATTGGGCGATATGATTTAACGAGAAGACATACTTGGCATGGCCTGAGGTGCTTCTTGGGCTTCTGTGGCAGTCACGTTGTAGAAGCGGCCGTTGTTGTTCTGGTTCTTTCTTGCGGCAAAGCGGCGTTGGTTCTGAGCAGGTGCAGCGGTGTTGGCGGCAATCTTGGAGAGTCTCTTGGGGCACTCATTGGAGTAATGCCCAACCACTCCACACTCATAACAAGTGATGGTGGCCTTGTCCTTGTTGGCGACGGGGATGGCGTTGCTTCCAGTCCTAGGGCCAGTGTTGTTGCTGTTGTTGTTGTTGTTCCCGTTGTTGTTGGTGTTGGGGTTGTTGTTGCTGGTGTGATTGTTGTTGTTGTTGCCTCCGGGCTTCGGGGGTCCTCCCTGGTTACTGGTGTAGTTTGGGCGGTAAGTCTGGGCAGTGGGCTTGTTGTATTTTGGAGTAAATCCTCCAGATGAGTTGTTGCGGTACTTCTGGGCATTGTTGGACCCATGCTGGTTCATCATCCGGCGTTTGCGGTTCTCGTTGGCTTGGTGAAGCTTCCCTTCCATCTGGATGGCGGAGTCCACCAGGGCTTCTAGATCAGCAAAGGGAATGTTGACCAGTACAGTTTGCATCTCGTCATGCAGTCCGTTCAGAAATCTCTCCTTCCGCTTCTCATTGGTGTCGGTTTCGTTCGGGGCATACCTTGACAGAGTAAGGAATCTGTCGCGGTATTCTACCACGGACATTCTGCCTTGCTTGAGTTCGCGGAACTCGTCTCTCATTTTCTTGATCAGTCCTTGGGGCACGTGATACTTGCTAAACTTCAGCTTGAAGTCTTCCCAGGTCATCATTTGTCCCGCATTCATTGCGCGGGCACTCGTCCACCAGGCTCTGGCAGGTCCTGACAGGTAGTGGGTGGCGAACAGTACTTTCTCTGCGGCTTCAACTCCCGCAACTTCTAAGTTGTTTTCCATAGTCTGGAGCCAGTCATCCGCGTCCAATGGCTCTTCAGTCTTGCTGAACATTGGAGGGTTGGTGTTCTGAAAGTTCTTCAGTTTCGACCCAGGGTGGTCGTGGTTTCCATGGCTGTTGTTGTTCTGAGCGATCTGCTGCAGTGCAGCGATGTTGGCTTGGCGTTCAGCTCTTTCGGCTTCTCGGTCAGCCATCATCATCTCTAGCATCTGCATCATGGCGTCTTGGTTGGTGCTGCGGGTTGGTGGGGCCATCTGATTATCGAGGTAGATGATAAGATAAGAGGGAAATTTCTATGGTTTGTCTGAGTTAAAGTTCAAAAAGTTTCAAAAGTTCAAAGCTTGAAAACTTGAGTGGTGTTGAAGGGGTAAAACCAACAACACTTTTTCATTCATACCAAACATCACACATTACAAATCTAACACACCGTTGGTTTGAAGAATCATTCATTCGCTCTACGATACAAAGGGGTCCTGATACAAACTCACACCTACGATAGTGCTTTAGTGATACTACTCTTCATTTTCATGGGTGATGTGCTTAGCGACCAGCGCGGGCGTTGTCCAACTCCTTGCGGGTCTTGTGTAGCAGGAAGTCCAGGCATGCGACATAGTAGTTCATCTCCAGGTGCGGTGGCATGGTTAGTGGTCTTCCCATGGGGTCATGTCTTGGGTAGTAGACAAAGCGAGTGTTCTTGATCTTGTTCTCATTTTGTCCGCACAGACGGGCAATTGCTTTGGCTATTCCATCCTTCCAAGTGTTTCCCGTTACAGAAAACCAGATGGTTTCCCATATTGGGGCTCCAAGTTTTCCTCTCAGATCTGCAGTAACTTCCCACCGAGGTGGTCCTCCTGACGGATGGTTGAGGGGTATTCCGAAGAACTCGGGATACGGGCGTCCTAAATATTCCATTAGTTGCTTCAAATCCTTTTCGAACTTTAAGTGTCCTCCGTGGCCAAGCTGGTAGGATTCACATTGGTATTCCATCTGTGAGAAATTTAAGATGAGTAAGTTAGAGAAGTGATCAAGTGTGCAAAATTTTATGTAGATTTACAAGGAAAAGTAGAGTATGGATCTCTTATTTTGGAAAATATCTCAAGGATAAGAGAGTGAATAATTTTTCAGAAATATTCACTTCATTTGTTTTTGAAACTAAATTTTTCAGGACGTCCATTCTAACTAGGGTCTCCTAAGGTCAAACAATGGCTCTGATACCAACTTGTCAACACCCGGATTTTTAGGTCCGGATGCCTATTATGTCATTCATCGCAATCCCAGGAATATTGTTGTTGCAAGGCATAATAGTTAAGTATCACATTCATCATTCATTACAAACCATAAAGTCTTACAACTTGGAATCACATGATCTAGATTACACAAATAGTTGATCTAATGATCAACGAACTGGTCAATGAACAAACACAAGTTCATAGCGGAAGCGTAAAGATACAAGGACTCTAAAGTCCACAGGCCAATGCTTGACGTTAGCAGACTCCTAGTTGGTGTAGACGTCCTGCTGACCGTCCTCCTCGCACTGCTGCTCCTCTTCATAATCTGGCCATTTGAATAGCCAGGGACACAGCCGTGAGTACTTTAAAGTACTCGCAAACTAATACTAGTGTAAGTACTATCAATTCTAGTAAAGGGGTACTAAGCTCTAGTTTCTTTTGCATAAAGCCAGTTTTAGTTCACAAGTATTTGAAATAAAGACTCTTCATGTACTAACTAACTCAAGTGGGAACATTAGTGTCATTCCCACAACTCAAGTTGTGATTCAAAAACAAGTCACCAATTCACCATTCATTTCATCACTATTTTCAAAGAATCTGACACTGGTAACAGTATGGCCTTTCCAACTGACCGTAACCGTGGACACGGCTATTCGAATAGGTTTACACTCTGCAGAGGTTGCACACTTGTGCCACAATATTTGATTTCATCCATCGGGATAACCCCGAATCATCGTAACACCGTACGCGGATCATCAACCATAACCTTTCATTTATAAACTCTAGTATGAGCACCTCTCCCCATGAGCTTGGCCTCCCAGTGAAGACCAACTGTCAACCTGGGAACTGCACAGGGCTTGGCCGTACAATTCACCTCAATTCACATCACTCATCAACCACGGAGGCAGCCTCGGCATAACCCCTATGATGTGTGTTCAGAGGGAACCCATACTAAGGTACATAAATTTCTAGTTAAGCCCTTACCCATAATCAGGTATTGTGGGGGTACTTATGAATTGGAAAGGTATCGCATCCAAACCAATATTAGTTTTTAATCAAAAATCACTATCTTCTCTTGATCATATTCGCCTTCAAAAATTCATTCAATGGAATGTATCATCATTCCAAAGTTTCAACATTCATTTCAAGTCACATGTTCCCATCTAGAGTAGTCAAGTTTTAATATTAGCACTAGCATCTAGTCATGAGGGGTGCTAACTACTTGTAATGCTAGTTAGGTTAAGTTGGATACTCTTGTACTAATCTAACATTAACCCCATTGAATCATGAATCAAAAGTACTTTGATAAACCAAAGCAATAAAGCTTGCAAATAAAGCTTGTAGTAAAACTTGGGATAGGTTCATGATTCATAAGAAAAGATGAGAGTGCCTTGTTCTTGGTAGAACTTTGCACTTTGCAAGAATATTAGCTTGCAACATTATAACTTGCAATAGTCTAGCTTGCCTTGGTTGTTGATGTGGTCAAAGTTCTCTTCTTCTGGGTAGACTCCTTCCTCTTCCTGGTATTCTCCGGTACTAGCGTCTATACACGAATACGAGGATACAATCACTCAACAGATCAAGAGCTATACTAAGCACACACATAAATCACACAATTTATTCTAGTGCTAACACATTGCCATCATGTTGGTTGGTATTGTTTGATTCTTAAGAAAAATAATTTCCTCTCATTGCATATATTAATGTTTCTATTTAATTCATGGAAAATAATGTCCTCTCATTATAGATGTAAATGATAGTTCCCTTTTGTCCTTGAAGAATAATTTCCTCTCATTGAATCTTCTTAAGATTTAATTTCTCAAACAATTCTTCATGAGTTTAGGTTGACCTAAGTCAACCCTTCATCCTCATTATTTGAGAAAATGATTTAAATGAGGTAGACCACCTCATACCATTTACTAATCCTACACATGAGTTAAATCTCCAACTAATTCATATAAGAGTGTTTGGACCAGGGGTACGAACATCACATGAATTCATTTGGGACAAGATTTAAATGAAGCATAATACTTCATATGATTTACCTAATATTTATGGACAATACTACTTTAATAAAATAGCCATATTGTCCACTATTTTAACTAGGGCATGATCATGCAAAGTGACCACACCATTTTATTGCATAATAAATTAGTGTAAGTCAAATGGGAGCTAGAAGAGTTGGAATTAACTTAATATCTATTTTATTTGATTTTTAATACTTATTTGAATAGGGAAAAGTCCCTGCCTTCTTCTTTTTATCATTTTATTTCCACAACAGATCTTGAGGTGGGACCAGTGGGGTTGGATAGATATTTTTACAAGCTTTCCAACAATATAAAGTTCATCAAATTTGGTTGGGTAGAAAAGAAACTATTTAATTTCTAAGACGGGACCAGTAAGCAATTTGATCTAAACCGAAAATTCGAAATTCAAACTTTTGGGCCGCGCGGGAAAAGCTACTGGGCCGAAAGGGTTTAAACGGGCGGATCCAGCCCACCACGCGTCCAACACGCGTGGGCTGCTGACAGGGTGGGCTCCACCCGTCAGCCTCCCTTTAAACGCGAAGGGGTACGAGGGCGTGTGAACCACACGATTAGATGGAGATCCGACGGATCTCATCCATCGTCGTCGCCGGCGAGAGAGGGCCTCTAGCGCGGCGCAGGTAGGGGGTGGAAGGCTCACCAGCGGCGAGGAGAGGGCTGGCAGTGTGCTTGGTGAAGGTGTAGTTGACGGCGAAGCTCCAGGTACTGGCGGCAGCTCCGGGGATGGCTCCAATCGACGACGGCGAGATGCGGTACTGGCGGCCTCCGGCGGTGAAATTGGCTAGCTCTGGTGGCTAATCGAGGCAGTGAGGTGGTCGAGGAGGTCGAGGGAGGTGCGGCGCGTGCTGTGGTGTGAAGAACTCGTCGAGAGGGGGTCTCCTTTTATATGCGCGGAAGGGGCCGTGGGTGCTGCGGCGAAGTCGACATGGGCGCGGGTGTTCCGGTGAACTAGAGGGGTAGACGTTGGCGCGGCGGTGTTCAGCAAGTCGTGGCGGTCCTCTGAGCGTCAACGGCGCGGCGAGGCGAGGCTTAACTCGGTCGAGCGCGTGCGTGTACTGGCGCGGCAATGGCACGACGCGGTCGTCGTCTCCGGCGGCGGCGGGCGCGTGTCTGCGTCGTGGGCGTGTCTAGCGGTGTCGCGGTGTCGCGGCGATGCTCAAGGAAGAGAGAGGGGGGCCAGGGGTGGCGCAGAATGTCGAGGCGACGCGTGCACCGTGGTGCGCGCGGACGTGCACACGACGACGTGGCCATGCCGCTCGTGTCGCACGGGACGTCGTGGGCGCACACTGGTCCGGTGCTTGTCGCCCACCACTCGACAAATGGTGCACACCGGCGTGCTCAGGAGGTGGTAGGGAAGCAGTAGGGCATGGTGGTGAGTGTTGGGATGGAGAGAAGAGAGGTGAGGCATGGTTGCATGCAAGGTGGCCGGCATGCCATTGGCATGGCCATGCTTGGCCTCCTCCTAGGGTTTCCAGGCAGGGGTGAGGTTGAGAGGGGGCCAGGGAACATGTAGGGCACAAAGGTGAGTAGGGTTGGGCCAACACTTATTGAGAATAGTGAATTTGGGATTTGAATTTGAATTGGATCATCAAGTTTTTGTCTAATTGCCTTGTGCATGCAAATTTGAAAAAATGATGATAGGGATGGATTGGACTTGCTTCAGATGGTCCACAACTCACCTTGGTGGTGGTGGTTTTCAAAAATAACAAAAAATTGCAAAATTTCAATTTGAATAGAATGTTGCATGTGTTAAAAAGTCTCCACTTTGCTTGAGCATAACTTTTGATCTAGGATGAATTTGTACTGATGGTCTTTACCAAAATTGTTCACCTTGATGTGTACTTAGATGAGGTGCAAAGAGTTGGAATTGTTTGGTTTGAAAATCTTTAAATACAGAGGCTCAAAGTGGTGACCAGATTATAATTGGCAGATTTGACCAATAACATATGTGAGCCAAATTTGAAGTTGAAAACCATTTGATTTGTGTTTCTTTGATTCCAAAAGTTGTAAAAAGTGTTTAGTAACATTGTTCAACTAATGATGAAGACCAATTTGGTATAGGGTCAAAATTTATAAAAATGGCATAAGCCATATGTGAGGGTTTTGTGATTTTCTAACTTTTATTCTTTTATTTTTCTTTGCTTCACTTTGACAAGAGTGAGGTTTATTTGGTGTTATATTGAGTTGGGTAAAAGGTTCAAACCATTTTGGGGTACTGGGGGTGCCTAGGTCAAGATTTGAGATTTTGGCTAAGTGCCACATATGCCTCTATGCATATGTTTGATTTCATTTTGTGTCTCACTTGAATGGGTTGGTAGGTGCTTGGTTGAGTGTGTTGAGGTATTTCAATTCATCTACTCAAGGTAGACAAAGCAAAGCTCAACATTTTCAAAAAGTAGCCATAGGCTTGCATATGCTTTTTTTTCTTAAATAAGATCTTTTCCTTTTATTTTGTTTTTCCAAATATTTATGACAAGAGGGATGAGGTTTAGGGTTTAGTAAGTTTTGCAATGGTTCACCACCATTTAGCAAAGTAAGAAAGGTAGAGTTCAAATTTTACACATTAGGGCTATAGGCCCACCTATATCTTTTTCTTGAATGTAGGTTTCTCAAAATAGATCCAAATGATTTTCGAGAAGGTTAGGGTTTAGGGTTTTTCTTATTTGATTTCGTTCTCTTTTCATTTTTCTTTGGTTGGTGATCTTCACTTGATCACTTTAGGGTTTTAGGGTTTATCACATAAGCATAATAACACTCATCATGGCAAAAACACAAGTAATAGGTATGAGCACTATGCATAGCACTCTATATAGGAAAAGTTTTTGTTGGTTCTCATTTTTGGAAAAAAAGGAATTTCATTTTCTGTTTGTTTTAAAATTTGGGATGTTACAAATAGTACTTGGGAATACGCCTTTGAGGTGTGCTTTTGCACACTTGCCCAATGAATTTGATTTCTTTATCCAACAGGAGAGTAGTATGATGAAGTGATTATATTTATATTCAATTATGATTGCAATGTTGAGAGTGTCCACTAGTGAAAGTAGGATCCCTAGGCCTTGTTTCCAAATATTGCAAACATCGCTTATTTACTATTTTACTGTATCTTTACTTCCTGCAATATTTACTTCAGATCGCAATTACCGTTAACTACCATCTATACCACCTGTGTTTTACTATCTCTTCGCCGAACTAGTGCACCTATACATCTGACAAGTGTATTAGGTGTGTTGGGGACACAAGAGACTTCTTGTATCTTAATTGCAGGGTTGCTTGAGAGAAATATCTTTGACCTCTACCTCCCTGAGTTTGATAAACCTTGGGTGATTCACTTAAAGGAAACTTGCTGTTGTTCTACAAACCTCTGCTCTTGGAGGCTCAACACTGTCTACATGAATAGAAGCGTGCGTAGACATCAGTAGGGCACACAGGAAAAAAATTGCAAGACAAATTATATTGCTATACTATCATCCAAACTAGTTGAACATAGCCTGATCTACCATCTCCATGTGGTTGTGCCAAGTGAATAAATAATCCGCATCCCCATAGATTTCAATAATCACCACATACGGATCCAGATGTAGCCATAAGAAGAACCTTCATATAACTGAAAGAACTATTTTTTTTAAAATGATGTCGTTGCAATAATTTCACAAAACCCAACATATAGGAGGATTGAATCCATAATTGTATTTTTTGTCTGATATCTAGTTCACAAACATATTTGTAGCTAGCTGGTGGAGATGTGTTGGATGTGAAAAACATAATAGCAACACTTCTTACTACCATTTTGATTTTATATGTTTCACAATATTTTATTTTTTTCAAACTACCCCTCAACAAAAGTAGCAAGAAGTGGCATCTTGCTCTTGTCTAAGGAGGATATGCTTTAAAGTAACATGTAATTGTACCTTGAGTTTCCAAATAAAGTTCCTGTGAAAGTTATGATTTCCTTTTTGTCATATAAATAAACATACATTTTACCAAACAAAAATGCATGCAACTTCCATACTTATGGATCTTGTTAAAGGAGGATAGGAATCAATGTTTAATCATATTTAACTAAGACGTCGTCTTGTTCCCGCCTCAATAACCATCATAATGTATCATTTAGCCGTCCTATTAATAGACATCGGGCACATACATATTTTTTATCGTTGAAAAATATTGTATAATGTTGGATATTTCTCACACAAAGGATTATCTCCTTGTTAATTTTACCCATAAGCATGTGTTGGTACCATTACCAGCAATAAAAGCACCTTTGCCTAAAACTCTTCTTTTCCAATCATCAACCCTTTGCAAAAAAGATGGCAAACCATATGGTTTTAACACCACTGTCCAGAGAGTCTTTGAATGGATATATCTGTGGCCTAGCTGCTCATGACATGCATCACCTTCGTTTAAATACTGAAACAGCAATTTGTTGAGTAAAAAAAATGTTTACAAAAACTCCATCTTGGTATTTTGGCAGCAGAAGATGCTCCATTTTTTGAACCTATTTTTTTGTTTTATGTTCAACATTTTGTGAGAACAATCATGACATATATTGCTCGATTCTTTTTTGCACCCCTTTTGGACAATCATGATCTACAACTAGCGAGAACAATGGTGATCGTCATAAGGCGGGCACCATAGAATGCGAGTTCGCTTCTAGTTGAGCCTTCTTGTCTCTTTTGTACCTACATGGATCATGGATCTCATCTCTACAATCGGATGGTTGTTGGTGGTGACCTAAATATAGTTCTAGCTTAAGGTGTCAGGTATGTTTGGATTGTATCCAATATGTACCTTACCAAATTTTTGGTCATGTACAAAATGCTGATCATTGTTTGGATGGTGACCAAATTTTTTGGCAAACCAATGCCCCTTTGCCTTCTCTAGCGTGGGGGCTACTCGCTTGGCTTCAATAAAGGAGGTGGCTGTATGGTCCCTCTCAAGCCAAGCCGAAGATCTTCTTGACGCATGTCTTCATTGACATGGCTAAAGTTTCGTGTTTCGGAAGGCTCCGACGGTGAACTTCACTGGGTGAGTCGTGCCTGGAGATTGCTGGATCAGATAAGATTCGGTCGCGTGCAACCACATTTTTCTGTTGTTTGGTTTCCGAGGGAGCGATGCGAACCTCTGTAGTTTGTTGCCATCTCTGATCCATGTATTTAATTCCATGGTGATGACAGTGGTGGAGAATGACATGGAAACCGAGATCTGGGGACTAATAACGGTGGTTCGAGTCATGGCTTGGTGTTTCGTGACTTGTAGCAGCGGCAGCGGCAAGTGGGACGCGACAACACATGAGAAGTTTAGAGTCTAATCTTCACGGTGAGAACCCAAGGGCTTACCTCGATTGGTTGTGTCTGGCAATGGTTTTGTTGAAGCCATTGTTTTTTCGACCGCGGACCTTCTCCAGGGTGAAAACCTTTGATCTATGATCAGGGAGACGACGCCAGTTGTGCACTATTCTTTTTTTGGAGGCGTCATTTATGGAGAAGATGAACTTATAGTGACGTCTTGGTGGTGTCAAGTTCACATAGAAAAAACAGTTGGCAAGATCAAGTTCACATGTATTTGTGCAATTCCGCTAAGAACGTACCGGTGTATATTAGATCATCTAGCGGAGAGTTCTAACTAGACGTACACAAGCATCCAAAATACCACCACCAAACATCATGCCCCTCAAAATAGCTGTAGCAACAGTACACACGGCCCTAATTACAGCCGTGATCTCATCTTCATACGTACATAGACGTAGGTAGCATCAAAACAGGATCGACTAATTCGCGTCAAAAAAGGCCTTTACAATGCAGATATGCGTCGTCGGCCGAGTTCGATCTTGACTCGATCAGCAGTCGGCCGCAGCCGGCCTCTTTCTGCTCCCTGCTGCCAGCTGCGAAGAACAACAACACGATAGCAATCGGTTCAGTGCTGAATTGTTGATCGATCGCCGTCACTGTACAGGTTTCAGTGAAGAGTCAAACAAAGAGACTCACCGACGAGGCAGGCAGATCGGAGCTCTTGAGCACCCGCAGCCTCTTCGCCGTGGCGATGAACATCCTGGGTGCACAGATTGGTCAGATCGACATCGACCAAAGCAAGCACGGTGTAAATTTGATGGCGACTCAGTATGGATATTACGATTTTCAGAGATGAGTAGTTCTGTAGTTACTTACTTCCATGGGACGTCCCCGACGAGCATCCTGTCGCCCTCGTCGTCCTCGTACACCAGCGTGTACTCGCCGCCGGAGATCGCAAAGAGCTTCCCGTCGGCGGAGTCAGCCAGGTCCCTTTGAGCTGCACGCGGAAAGATGTTCTTTTGAATCAGACCTACGTGATTGGCACTCCAAGGTACATGGTGTATGCAAAGCACTGGTATTTTACCTGCGAGCAGGCCGCGGAAGAGGTTGTCGACGGCTGCGGAGAGGTCGGCGTAGCTGCCGTGCTCCTTGAGCTCGACCTTCCGCCCGATCGGGACGCCGTCCATGTTGATCTTAACGAACTGGCCCTTCCGGAACACGCGTTCGTCGCCGGCACCTGCCTTGAGCGCGACGTCAACGTCTTGGTTTTCCCTGCCGTCCTCCTTGGACCTGGACGGTTTGGAGGCGGCCAGGTTCCGCCGGAACGAACGCACCGGCGGCCACCCCACGACCGGAGCAGCCGCTACTGCCGGCCTGCAGGTCGGAGAAAGCGCCAAAAATCAGTATTTTTTTTTTCTAAAGAAACGGAAGGATCAGACATCGCAACTGAAATAAGATTCGAGGCCTACTTGGCCTTGTAGCCATTGCTCCCTTGTCCGTTGGGTTGACGAGCGAAATCGCCGCCATCGAAACCTGACAACACCACAGAGAAACCATCAAAACATGGAAAACTTAACCACACTACCACACACAAAACAAACAAATACAACTACACTAGAACAAGAACAAAGCATGACCAAGTAGTAAAGAACAAGAAGAAAGAAAACGCAGTGGCAAAGCAGACCTGCTGCAGCGGCCACCGGCTTGGTGAAGTAGGCGGGGAGGCCTAGACGGAGCTCCAGGCCGCTCTCCCCCGCCGTCTCCCTGAACCCGCTCCACGCCATGAGTGAGCAAAAGCTCGCCGGCGAAGCTACTAGCTAGCTGTTCGCAGCTGAGGCGACAAGGAAACCAAGAAAGTGATTGCGAGAGGCGGGCTAGCTCCGACAAGTTCACAAGCCCAACACACACGTCTCTAGTCTCTCCTCCTCCGCAGTGAGACAAGCGGTGGTGGGGGCGAAAATATATGGAGGGAGAGATGACACCAACCAAGCGAGGAAACAGTGCAGGTGCTGGCCGCTCGCCCACCTGAGACGGCGCGGTGCCCGGGGCGGCAGCTAGAGAGACCAAAAGGCGGCAGGGGGTTTGGGAGAAAGGGACAAGGGTTTGAGCGTTTTGAGGGCGCGTCTTCAAAGCGAGCGAGCAGGCAGAGCAAGGCTACGGCGCGCGCAGCAGCTGCTGCAACCTGCAACCTGCACCTAGGTTTGCTCCAACAAACAAAGCTCTCTCTTGAATGCCAGTACTCCTATGATACGAAGCTAGGCTAGGAGGGGAGTGGGAAGAAAGGCAGCGAGAGATTCCGGTGCAGGAAGCAGCGGCTGGCCGTGAAAGGAAAACCAGAGCATCCAAAGCTAGGCCAGCGAGCAACAACGGCTGCCTACTTTCTCTCTACTCTCTTTCTTCTCTCTGGTGCAAAGGTCGAGCTAGAACAATGGAGTGTGTGTGCTGCGGTTGCGGTGCACTTCTTGCGCTTATAAACGGGAGGAAAAGCGGAAAGCGCTATGTTCATTAAGGAGTACCACCCACCACAATTTCATTGTTATTCTTATGTTATCTGCTAGCTTCATGATGATTCCCTCTAGGGGCGCAAACATATCTCCATATCCCAATCTGATCCGGCTAATCCCATCATGGTCGGCGCACCTAGCTCCTCTCCTCCATGTGTTTTTGTTGTGCGTATAATATGGTGTCCTGAAAAATTGTTCTCCATCACGTTCCAAGTGTCTCTGATTAAAAACATATTATTGTTAGCCTCGCTGTAGATGACAACAGTTAGGGGAAAATGCTGTCTTGGAATCTTAGTTCCATATCACCAAAAAAGGAAGAAAAAACAATCAATGGCTTATCCCAAATGTACTAGTGACACACAGTGTCGCAGTGCCGTCGTTTTCAGCAATGCCATCGTCGTAGTGGGCAGCGTGGGCCGTGCTTGATTAGCGGTAGATTCATCCGTGAGAGTGACAAAATTGCCGGTGTTGGATAAAGATGGTGAGAAAAGAGGGTCGGATAGGATAAGCTCGGCACTGAATTATTGTTACTGTGTGTCTCCCATACCTTTTTCTTTCACAATCATGTCATTGCGAATCACTAAGTGGGCTTGAATTAACTAACAGTTCC
The DNA here is from genome assembly GCF_022539505.1 of Lolium rigidum. Lineage (NCBI taxonomy): Eukaryota > Viridiplantae > Streptophyta > Magnoliopsida > Poales > Poaceae > Lolium > Lolium rigidum. Next base: position 338,658,124 of record NC_061513.1, on the reverse strand, counting down.
AAGTGATCTCGAATGATCTCATGCTGGTTTGGTTAATTATAAAATTAGCATGCTCTAATAAGGGGGGATGAAATTGGTTGTGTTGGCCCCTTTTTAGCTAGTGCTCTTCGGTTGTTGGTGAACCACGTATGGCAAAAGGAAATGTATGGCGAGGGGAAAGCGATGGGTCCTTATTATGTGTACTAGTACAAATGCCCGTGCGTTGCCACGGGAAAGAATAATATATTTTTAGTCAGTCTCAGATTGTTTATTGATTCTCTTGATGATCACAAAGCCATTTTTTTTTACTTTCGTCCGTCAACATCCTATTTTGCATCATTGCTTGTTGATGCGACAACTATGACTCCTTGCATTATTTCACTCCACCTAGCAAGATAAATAAATATTTATATAGGTAAATTCACACACAAAAACACACGTGTAAAACATGATGTGCTCGCAGTTTGTGATTATATTACAATTCCCGACATGTTTTCTTCATCTCTGGAGGCAATTGGAAATTCGCAAGATGTCTTGTCCTCTACCGGTGCCTCGCTAGGATACTACACTAAACTTGTTTCTCATCATTCCATGCCTTCTCATGAGACCTCCCCAACCCCAATGTTTATGTGTTCTTGTTGCAGAGTATGATCATTCAGACTCCGTGTCCTTGTTGCACTACATTATCATCCGGACTCCCTAGTGTGTGCGAAAGAAGCAATGCAAAGAAAAAAGTACACTTTTGTTTATATAATCTTGATAGTCAAAAGTCAATATCTCACATTCCTGAATAGAAAAGACATACTACCAATAACATAAAATTAAGAATATCCTACAGGTTGTTTCTCAAACCAAAATATTATGAACTAATTGGAAAAAAGCATCTTAAGAGACAACAAAAAGGATGGCGACATATTTGATGAATCTACTGTAATACTATATGTTGGGGAGAAACCGGAGAGCATAAATTGTCTGAAGTAAAATATCCATAACACTCTATTCTTCTGTGATAATTGATAAATTTGCCTACCTAATTTTGAGTAAACCCTCTCACATACATAAGATCCTTGTAGATAAAAATGGTTTGTCTTTCTTTGAAGTTGAAGCAGAAATTCCGGCGTCAGTGAAAAACCTAACATTCATCTGGCAATATTCATAGCTACTCACCTGCGTCAACGGTGACCATGGCAGTGACAAACACCCAGATACTGCAGCAGTAGAATCCCAACAGTATCCCCATTTCTGCACTTGTTTTAACATAACATTTTTTTACACATTTTAACATCACGTTGACAGATAATCAGTTAATCACCCATTCCCTTGCAGGAAATGTCAATGGTGTATGGAAATCTCTAGGTTGTAGTGCTGAGTGGAATCGAGCACCCATACAACGTTAAGCTGAAATTCTCAACAATCACAATGCATACCTATTATCGGATAACCAAACCACCAGGAAGCGAGAACAAATTCTTAACAAGCGGGAGGCGTGCTCCACCTCCAGGTTGTCAAGCGCCAAGTGGCGAGTACTCGTCGTCCATCTTCTCCAGCTCCACCTGGACCATTGTTGCTCCGTCCGCCAGCGAGCCATTCACCTTCCCCGCCTCGGCGAGCTGCGTGGCCATGAAGATGGTGTTGCCGAGGTATCCATCCGGGAGCACCGACTGCAGCCGCTGCCGCTCTCCTGCAAACATTTGAGAATTGCAACATGTGGTGAGGGGAAATCCAGCGCGACAATCCACCACCACCGTTGTCTGTGAGCTCACGATGCGGAGGTAGCCTCAGCGACCCGGAGGATGGCATCCGCGGCAGCAACATGGCTATCACAAGTGAAATAGCAAGCATTTGTAGAAACTGAAGGACCTTATCTTCTCGTCTATAACCATAACACAAATGCCACATTGCAAGATATTTCTAAGAAATAAATATTGCGCATTCAGGTTTAAGAAAGTAAATATTGCACAAACTTCAGTCAAGATACAAGGAAGTAAATATTGCACATTCAAGTTATTTTTAAGAAAGTAAATGTGTTACCAGTGATTTGTTGATGCCTCCATGTGAAGCTAATTTCTCCAGGTCCTATGCGTCTGATGGCCCTGACTTCTGTACGGTATAAGAGAAAAAAAAAACATGGATGAGATGGAATAATATAAGAGAAAAAATCATCTACACACCACAGAATCAGACTCACGTTTTTGTCTTGTTCAGAATCATGTGCAATCAAAAATTCAGGAAGAGCCGCATGTGCACCTGGAAATCCACAAGAACCCGGTCATGGGCAGCAAGTCTCTGCATCTGGCGGCAGCTCCATAGTCAAACTATGAGTGTGGTTGCCGATCTTCAGACCAACGTGACAATATCAGGTCACAATTGTTTCCATGTCGCTACATAATAATCAACACCCAGGGAGCAAAGAGATGAGACAGTTACATGAGAACATCTCAAGGCATCCAGCGTCCTCGGCGCTGGCTTCAGGGGCTGCTAATATCGCGTGGAGGAGGCCACCAGCCAGAGTTGGTGAGAAAGATCCCGGCGACCTTGGCCTTGCAGCGGTGCTGTGCTTGACAAATAACATTTTAAATTTTATCATCTGAATGTTAATACACACAAATATTGAAAGATCTTAAATTCAACAAGACAATAGTTTACACATATTCAGCTAACAGTAAACACACATGGCTAGAAATACATCTTTGGAAAAAAAAAGATAATATAACTACATCTATTAAGCTCTCGCTCTCGTTGATGCCGCACTCCCCAGTAGTGCCATCTTGAATGAAATTTTGCTTAGGCATGATGCACATCCACTACAAAAAGTGTCCTAATTAGTACAGAATTATTTGCTAGGCTAGTGGCAGGACCACATCAATCAAACATATAAAATCTAGGTCCTAACACAAAGCAACCTGCTAAACCGAATATGAAAACCTTAAAAGCGACAACACATTAAAATCTAGAAAGTATGAACTACTCCGTCCACAGTCACACTGCCGCCAAGGCCATTCTCCTGAGTCTTGAGTTGATATTTTGGGGTTCCGGTAGAGGCACAGAGCACAGGGTTTACATACGAATTATCAGTCTAGGTAAACAGAAAATCTTAGCAACAGTAATCAGTTACATTACCAAGCAACTCAGTTGATGATGCAGGTCCTTACCAAGAAAGTTCAGCAAGAAGGCCGAGTGCTCTGTTGCAATGCCCAATCCCAGCAGCAGCAGCTGACCACTGAGGAAGCACACTCCCAGAGAAGGGGTTAGAACGCTTGAAGCAAAAGTAATGCATAAAATAGTAAAACATGAAGTAACAAGATACATGTGGTGGATAAGCATCCCCCGATTATCTAACCGATGATTCAGAAGGCGTGGACCGAATGAAAGATCATGAGCATTTGGATCTGTTCCCGTTAATGTTCGAATTGGTATACACCCCGTGCTAGTGCTGGTCATGCCCCCGCCGCTGGTCGTCGAGATTCACGATGATTGGTCATCGGCGATGAGATGTGGGCTCGGAAGGCTCATCTGGGCTGGCCGGCGGAGGTGGGACGGTGGCAAGGACGGCAGACGGAGGACGGGGAGAGGATGATGGCGCGCAGGAGACGACGTGGGAGGGGATCTCTCAGCTGAGGTGAGCGGCGGCGCCGACAGAGAGAATCATGGCGAGCGTGCGGGAGACTGCGGGAGGGTTTCCTACCTGCATCCGGATGTACCACTTGTCGGCGTGCAGATTTGTTTGAGTAGGTATAAAGTGAACCGGTACCATGGCATAGCAGTATTATAGTATTTGGTGGGAGGGCAAAATGGTCGGACGAAAATATGTAGGACGAAACCTTTGACCGGAGGAAACAAAACCAATTCCTCCTTTTTATATAGTAGAGATTACTGTATAAGCCATTGTATGTACCTTAAGAGGCTCAGGGATGCCCTCTGCTATTGGAACCTCAGGATGCCCTGCTCTGTCACACAGTCCTTTGAAGAGAGCATTGCGTGTAGCATATTGTGACATTGCCAAATATGGTTGTCAGCCTAATGATCTTAAATGAAAAGTATTGTCTATATTATGCAACATGCAAGCTCAATAATGTTGCATATGAATTAGGAACATATAAGAATTATTTTTTAAATTCGTCTAGCTTCCTAAACAAATAATCACCTAAGCAAGAACGAAAGAGTTCAGTCCTAAAAAAGTGTTCAGGCCATAACTACTAAATAAAGCATTAGCAAAAACCAATTATTAACTGCCATGCAACACGACACCCAGACAGGGACCAGAAATGCCAAAAAAAAAAAATAAGTCAGAGACAGTAATTGGGGTTCTCCATGAAGTAAACCAATTCAAACCCAAGAAACATGAAATTCTGAAAGTGATGTCCAATAGCCAACTTTTGTCCTCAAACACAAGAAAAGCAAATTATGCTTCTTATTCGAGTTGAAGCTTATTACAGGTAAAACAAGAGCTATCACAAAATAGGCAGGAACAAGCTAAGATTGCATATGCAAGACAACAACTTATGATATTGGACCGTCAAGACAACAAGTAAAAGTAGAGCTTATTGTTTTAAATAAGCTATACTGAACAAATATAGTCCACAGCGGAGAAGGCCGAACAATCCTGCAGAACCAAATATAATTTCTCCATTATTCTCTAAAGACCAGGGAAACATGAATGATCTTAGAAACCTCCAATTTTAACAAGTCTAGATAATATCACAACAGTCAGTATGATGATATAACTTATAAGTAATAGTTTCATTAGCATACTTGCCTCTTGCGCTAATAGTGAACAGCTCGTCATTTTGATTCACCATAACATGATCGAATGGACAGTACTTCGGCCCAGTTTCTTGGTCATGTAGAAGCAAATGTCGTTGACTAAAAGATCCCCTTTGCACATCTTGTCCACTTAGCCTAACATGGTTGCCTTCGTCTATGGGTGATGCAAAATCAAGGGCTTCAGCCATAGCCCAATCAATACCTTCACCACTTTTACACATTGCAGTGTGTTTCGGAAATCTGTTTCATGTAGCTTGGCAAGGAAATTTTGCTCAAAAATATTCTTCACATGGGGCTTGCAGCCTTCAGGTAGAGCAGTAATTGCTTGACAAGCTAGCACCTTTCAGTACCTCAATCTTAAACCTGCAAAGCAAGCATTTCAATGATGATGGATGATATATTGGTTGAATACATAAGTTACATGATCAACACAACTAATATTCTTACAAGGTGTTGCAGACACGTGGAATTTTCTTAGGTGACTTAAAGGTAGTATGGTAATCTGTGAGACAATCCCTCATGTTGCAAACATAATTTGTGCTTTTAGTGAAGTCTTCATTGTGGATTTGGTTCACTTTGTCGTGGATCCTTTGAACATCTTCTTTGTTGACTTTGCATGTTTCACGCATTTTCTCAAAGCTTCAATAAATTGGAATGGATCTTAATGACCGCCCAAAGAATAATTTTCATTAGAAGTACACACCGGGCTGGAATCGTAAAGCATAAAATATCAGCAAAAAAACACAAGTATGAAAAAAAAGGAATTGAACACAAAACATGAACATGGTAGAAAGGGTAATTAGGAGCAGCTAAAGAAGAAATGAGCGACAAGCTGTATACTACACTGGGTAAGAAACTTTGTAGACATGATCTGTAATGCGGGCATGGCCGTGGTGCGGCACCAAGGCCGCCACAAACAACCCGCGACGACGGTCGACGGTGCCAGACATCCGCATTGGGGAAGGACATCGTCGCCATTGCCCGTGGCCAACTTCAGCGCGCCGAGGCTGCCACAAACAACTCGCAGTGGATGATGCCAGGCATCTGCACCAGGGAACGGCATCGTCACCATTGCACCTTGAATAGTGTACCAGAGAACCATAATTTTGTATACAACTTACGATTTTGAGCAGGGAATCATGCTCAAGTGTCTTCGTCTTGCTACATGATAAAATGTCATTCTCCTTTTCTTCCCCCAAAATAAAGTATACCTAATACGTAATATAAGTATGTGATCCATATGATATAATTATGGATTATCTACAAAGCAGAGTAAAGTGCAAATAAAAACTGACTATTTCCTGTAATTCTAACTATGGACGCCATAGTGATTTTTAATCAAATTATTAATGTGATTGCTTTTCTCTCTCAACTATACCTTACCACGTTTGTTTGTTCAATCAACACTGGAATAAGTGCATAACGGAGCAGGTCTTGTCAGCCTATTCTTGCAATGAAACCTGAAACTCAGCTCATCTATCGGAAAGGAATCACTTTGATCTACATCAAAAAAAATCTTAATAAGAAACACCAGTGACGCAAGGTCAAGAAATTTGGAAGAGGAAAGAATAAAGGACATGTATGATTGTAAACCCGTACTGGGTGCAGTATGCGCCGATGGAATTCCGGCGAAGTGGCTAGCATACCGTGTTGTACCAGGCCATGTCTCGACGGTTGATGTCGCGATGGGAGGTGAGAGACCTGTGCCGCGCCGCCGCCGCTTGGAACGGGAAGCTCTGCTTGTAGACATCCTCCTCCCCAACGTCGCCAAGCTGGTTAGACCCTCCGCTCGAAGATCTCCTCCTCATAGACGGTCGCCTCGTCGCCCTCCGGAGCGGACCCGGCTGCCTGCCCGCTGCCGTACAATCCATGAAACGCAGATCCCTCCTCCTCGTAGACGGCCGCCTCGTCGCCAATCGGATTTGCGGGAGGCCGCACGTGCACAAGCAAGACCTTCGGTTTTGGCCCAGTCCAGCAGCTGGTGTTAACTTTCGTGGACCAAGCGATTGAGCCGGTGCCGTCAAATAGAGCGAGGTTGCCGTCGGGCGTGATGGCGAGCCGTGACGAGGATGGATCGGAGACCGGCGTGTCGCGGTTGGCCACCCAAACCAGCGTCTGAACGGCGATGTTGTGGTACCAGATTCCCATGTAGCAGCTTCCGGCGGCTCCTCCGTCTGGCAGAAAATAAAAGGAACATAGCGATAAGTATCACATCACACCGAACATACACGGTCGAGCAATGTCATGCAGATATGCAGGGACGAAGCTAGAAAAAATTACCACTGGGTCAGCACTATAATCTCTCCAGCTCACTGGTGTCATTCTTTACAAATTAACAATGGCTAATACAAATTAGTGAAGAAATTTGTATTTTCTATGGGTGTCAGCTGACACCAGCACTGTCAAGGCAGCTCCGTTCCTGCAGATATGCATCGTGGACTCACCAGGCTGGAAGAACTTGCGGCCGTGAGAGACGAGGGTCTGGCCAAGGGTGAGAGGGCGGGCCACGGCGACCGTGTCCGCGGCGCGCACGGCACCCACGCAGAGCAGCGCGAGAAGCACGCCCAGGGGAAGAGCGCCTGATGCCATCTCATTGAATCATTAAAACATCCGTGCTGAATAGACGAACTTGTCAGACTGAATCAACTAAGCATTTGGTTCATTGGATTTGCAGAACACACATACAGACATACAGTACGTAGCATATGCGGATGGATCCTAGACCTCAAACGTCCGCAGAGGAGCATCTCGTTGCTGCTGGATTCACTGCGTGGCAGAAGAAGCATCTCTCGTTGCTTCACATCAGTGTTCCTCCCATTCAAATCGACAAGTAGGAGCTCCACGGCACTCGGCGCATCGCGAACCTCGACTATGATGTCTGAAGAAAACTGAAGATTCCTAGCCGGCCGCCGCGATCGTCGCCGGGTCCGAGCTGCCCCGTCAGGTATGAGCACGGAGCACCTGACTGGCTGACTGACCGCGGCATCTGCTGGATGGATGGCATTGGATCTGGCACGTTACGGGCGGCGAATTGAGCAGATTCCGAACATTGTTTTTGGAGTGGCCTGCTGGTGGCACATGGGATCCGGTGGGCGGCCAGGTCCAGCCGTCCAGGACGCCCGCCCGGACGACGACGTGGAGGGTGACTTGGGCTGTTGGGCAGCAGCGGCGGCCTCCGTGTTCCTCCCTTGCCGTCGTCCCTGCCGCCCAGGGAGTTGCTGAAGAACCAGAAGTCGTCGAGCAGGTCCAGCGCCGGGACCTCCTCCGCCTCGGGCTGGTTCTTCCCCGGCCGCCATCATATCCTGAAGCCTGGAGCCGATCTGGCCGATTCAGCGACGACAAGACCAGATGGGGCTGCTGATGGCGTGGATGGATGGAGTATTTAGGTTGACTTGGTGACGAGATGTGTTGGGTGGGATAAGATGGGCCAGGCCCATCTGGCGTCGTGCGGTCGAGCGGAGGGAGGGGGACGACGACGAACGTATCGTTGTAGTGGCAGAATAAGGAACAGGTTCCTCCTTTTTAAGTAGTGTAGAAAATTAAGAGTTTGAGGTGATATCGAATGATCTCATCCTAGTTAGTTGTTTTTTTTAAAGAAAAAAAAAATGCTCGAAGGGGAAATAAAATCGGCTGTGTTCGGTCCTTTTTAGTTAGTGCTCGATCTTTGCTTGTTGGTTAACCACGTATGGCAAAAGGAAATGTATAGCGGGGGCAAAGCGATGGGTCCCAGTTTGTAGGATTATTACTTCCAGCTCGGTCGAAAACGAGACATAGACATGTTAACGGCAAAGAGTGAAAAGAAATCCCCCAGCGGAAGATACATGAAGATGCCGCGAATGTTATCAAGCATTCGTGATCAGTCCTTCTAAGCAGTGACCACATGGCAGGTTGCCGGATATCGGTAACGAAGTTTATAGTAATCTCTCAGTCCTATAATATAAGATGTTATAAATAACTAATATATTTTTATATTGGTTGCAATAATATGTTACTACTATAATATAGGATAGAGGGAGTAGCTAAGTGAACTACTCCTGGTTCTTATTACAGTCACATGACCAATCACCAGCAGAATCTTTGAAGTCGAATATAGCAAAATGGAAACCGTCACACAAATGCATCAAGACTACAAGCTTAAGAATACAGGCAAAACACAGATCAGTTTTTCAGTCTTGCAGTTATCCAAACCTAGCCATAGATCTTTATAGTCATACCTAAATAAATCTCAAACATTTGATCATCATAAGAATCCAACATATTAATTGTTAGATGGTGTTTCTTTGTAGGGAACAAAATCTATGCTTGGTTTGGATGTTTGCATGATATTGTATTGCGTTGAATGTCCAATAAAAAGGATATTGATACTGAGAGCGAATGCCAATATTTCGGTTTAGATGTGTTAGATATTCAGAACGCAGACTTGTTATTGTAATTGAATGCCAACTGTTGTTTAGATGGTAAAGGTGATGAATTCAATCCTACCAGAATTCGATCATTATATTGTGTTATATATGCAACAACAACAACAACAAAATTGTAGTCACATCAACAAAGCAGATAGTATATTGAGAACACTACATACCGAGCATAATTTTGTCCAATAGTTGGACAACATAATATAAAGTTCCATTCATAATACATCATAAACGACATAAATATGATATAGGCCCCAAGCATACCGAAAACTGCAAACGGAGACCGAGCTACATGTACCCTTTATTTTCAAAAATTCAAAAATCATAGTTTTAAGTTTAAAAAAATCCTAGATGTAGACAATGATGAAATCTATAAACGTGCAAACTCTCATTGTGAAATTCTTTGTATTGTAGACTACACATAAATGACAAAATCTGACAGATTTTATAGTTTTGAAATGTACACTATTCACTGTTCTCAGATCCATACATTTTCATTTTTGTGTATCCTACTACTAAGAATTTTACATTGAGATTTTATATGTTTGTAGATACCATCATTGGCTACATCCAGGATTTTTTCAGAATTTTTTGAAACTTAAAAGTATGATTTCGAATTTTTCAAAATAAAAAGCTACATGTAGCTTGGCCTCCATTTGTCCACTCTCCAATAGTCTCACACGTGGGATTACAAATTCTTAGTCTAGCAAGCACAATAAATCAAACCAACATCAACAATCATTCCTTTCTAACCTCCATGGGAAGCTCCAAAACTGCATGGAATAAACGTTCCCTAATGATTTGCTTCCCATAAGCTCCTAGCTTGTCAGTTTGAGACATCTTAGGTATGGCTTCAAGTGTAGCAAATATCAATGAATGAGGAGTAATCTGGAGCATTTGTAATGGCTCATTTGACTTCATGGCATCATTGAAAGACGTCTTCATATATATCCAAGCATGCACATAATTGCTTCACCATTATGTGCCTCTTTGGTGATAGCCAACAACTTCGGGAGAGATATCATTGGCTTTTGCTGCTAGTTGTAATACCTTAGGCTTGGTCTCATCGCTTGTCCTAGCACCTTGGCTAGTGGTCTGGTATTTTGAGTAAGTGGTACGTATAGATTTCATTCCAATTGTGGATTACCATGATCTTGTATGGAGCGGCTTTTCCATTAGATGGTCTGCAAACATACAAAGTGAAGATACATTGCTAAGTTTAAATAAAAACTAGAATAAGCAATTGACATGTCACGTACCCGCACATATTTATCCCACACTTCATCACTCCTAAGATGTAAGACAATTTTCCCTAATCCCAACCAAATCCACTCTAAGAAAGAATTTTGCTAACTATATAATAATGCTTGTCAAAAATTCTGCACCCTGATTTTATTTTCTCCTTTGTGACATCGACCCCATACTTGCCGCGCACAACTTTGATATATAGCATTACAGTAAACATGTGACATCCATCAATTTTGGGCATGATCATCATTGTTGTGTTGCTCAACAAAAACGTCCAATAAAGCACATTCCACCTTGGGAGTCCATTACACGTAATTTCTACTAAACTTCTTCCATGTTGCTCCATCCATGGACCTACACAAGTAAGCAGAAGGAAGAACAATAGAAATAAAAGCAAGATCATATCATATATTCTCTCTATCACAATGATGCATGTACAAAATACCCAAAAGGCACCATATACAGCTTACTTCGAGCTAGCTGTCACCAAAATAACACCATCAGCTAGCTAACTCACGCACCCTACTAAACCTCTAGTTCTGCATGGGCAACAATGTTGGAGGTATGCCCAAGAGGCAATAATAAAATGGTTATTATAATATCTTTGTGTTTATGATAAATGTTTATATACCATGCTATAATTGTATTAACCGAAACATTGATACATGTGTGTTATGTAAACAACAAGGAGTCCCTAGTAAGCCTCTTGTATAACTAGCTTGTTGATTAATAGATGATCATGGTTTTGTGATCATGAACATTGGATGTTATTAATAACAAGGTTATGTCATTAGTTCAATGATATAATGGACACACACCCAAATGAGCGTAGCATAAGATCAAGTCATTAAGTTCAATTTGCTATAAGCTTTCAATACATAGTTGCCTTAATCCTTCGACCATGAGATCATGTAAATCACTTACACCGGAAGGATACTTTGATTACATCAAACGTCATTGCGTAAATGGGTGACAATAAAGATGGCATTAAGTATTTGGAAAGTGTGAGTTGAGGCATATGGATCAAGAGTGGGATTTGTCCATCCTGATGACGGATAGATATACTCTGGGCCCTCTCGGTGGAATGTCATCTGATTAGCTTGCAAGCATATGAATAGTTCATAAGAGATCACATACCACGGTACTGAGTAAAGAGTACTTGTCGGTAACGAGGTTGAACAAGGTATGGAGATACCGATGATCAAACCTCGGACAAGTAAAATATCGCGAGACAAAGGGAATTGGCATCGTATGTAAATGGTTCAATCGATCACTAAGTCATCGTTGAATATGTGGGAGCCATTATGGATCTCCGGATCCCGCTATTGGTTATTGCTCGGAGAGGAGTCTCGACCATGTCTGCATAGTTCACGAACCGTAGGGTGACGCGCTTAAGGTTCGATGTCGCATAAGTAGATTCGGAATATGAGATGGAGACCGAATGTTGTTCGGAGTCTCGGATGGGATCCAAGACATCACGAGGAGAGCCGGAATTGTTCTGGAAGAATTCTGCTGTTTTGTATTTCAAGAAAAGTTGTTCTGGAAACATTCTCGGAATTGGACGAAATAAAAACAGAGGTTCTTATTTTTCTGTCACGTAAACAGAGTCCAAAGGGGAGAAGGAGAAGAGCCAGGGGTGGGCCAAACAACAGGCCGGCGCCCCCCCCCAGGCCGCGCCAGGGTGTTGTCTGGGCCCACCAGGCGCCGACACTAGATGGGTTTTGTGAAACCCTAACCCTAGTTCCCGAGTATAAATACTGGGATAGTTTGGCCGGCCATTGCTGCTCCGTACGAAACCCTAAAGTGCCACCTCTCCTCCCTCCCGCTTTCTCTGCTCCGGCTTAGGCGAAGCCCTGCAGGAATTCTTCTCCACCACCACCACCACCACGCCGTCGTGCTGCTGGGATTCCGTGGAGATCTACCACACCTCCGCTGCCCGCTGGAACGGGGAGAGGAAGGAGCTTCATCGACACCGTACGCGCGACCGAGTACGGAAGTGCCGCCGGATTGCAGCACCGGGGACGATCGTCTACACCAACAACGAGATTAATCTCGTAGGCTTTGGAATCTTCGAGGGTTAGTCTCATCTCCATCTCGTTGCTTAGATCTAGTAGATTGGATCTTGGGTGTTCCATAGATTAGATCTGTTGGTTTTATTCGCTTTGCGGTAGGAAAATTTTTGTTTTCTATACAACGAACCCCATCAGTGGTATCAGAGCCACGTCTATGCATAGATCTGTTGCACGAGTAGAACACAATGGTTTTGTGGGCGGTGATGTTTTTGTTGCTTTAGTTTGTGTACTTTGCTTCTTGCGGGATGGTGGGATGAAGCGGCCCGGGCTAACTTTACATGACCGCGTCTCATGAGACTTGCTCCACGCTTGACATGCAACTTGTATTGCATAAGTGGCTTTGCGGGTGTCTCGTCTCTCCCACCATAGTGAAGATTGTAATTTGCACTTCTATTGTCAACACTAGTATCACCGTTGTGGTTCATGTTCGTAGGTAGATTGGATCTTGCTCGAAAACCCTAAACCACGTAAAATATGCAAAACAAATTAGAGGCGTCTAACTTGTTTTTGCAGGGTTTGGCGATGTGATATGGCCATGATGTGATGATGATTATATTTGATGTATGAGATGTTCATTATTGTATTATGGCAACCGGCAGGAGCCTAATGGTTGTCTTTAATTTTTGTTAAAGACCCGCATGTCTATTCATCATGTAATAGCTTTATTTCAAGTAGTTGTTATAGTAGCTATAAGTGATGGACAACCATGAAGCGGCGCCACCGACCTTGACGCCATGCCGGTGATGATGGAGATCATGTCCGTGCTTTGGAGATGGAGATCAAAAGCACAAGAAGAAAGGCCATATCATATCACACATTATGAATTGCATGTGATGTTAATCCTTTTATGCATCTTATTTTGCTTAGATCGCGACGGTAGCATTATAAGATGATCCCTCTCACTAAATATCAAGATAATAAAGTGTTCATCCTTAGTATGCACCATTGCTAAGACTTGTCGTTTCGAAGCATCTCGTGATGATCGGGTGTGATAGACTCTACATGTGCATACAACGGGTGCAAGCCAGATTTGCACACGCGGATACTAAGGTTGCCTTGACGAGCCTAGCATGTACAGACATGGTCTCGGAACACGGGATACCGAAAGGTAGAGCATGAGTCATATGAATGATATGATGAACACTTTGAGTGTTCGCCTTTGAAGCTACATCTTTTCTCGTGAAGATCGGACTTGGTGTAGTTGATTTGGTTCGTGTAATCACTAAGGCAATGCGAGGGATGTTGTTTTGAGTGGGAGTTGATACGTCTCCAACGTATCGATAATTTCTTATGTTCCATGCTACTTTATTGATGATACCTACATGTTTTATACACATTATATGTCATTATTATGCGTTTTCCGGAACTAACCTATTAACAAGATGCCGAAGTGCCG
>NC_061513.1:338604038-338644150 GCF_022539505.1 Lolium rigidum | reverse complement strand
CTTCACAACACCACCAACCAACTTCAGGCGCAACTTTATGATGTTTGGAATCAAAACTGTGAGTATGAAAACAGGTTTAAACGCAATAGCTATGCTCGCTAGTTTCGTGATTCCCGAGACCAAGACATCGTTTGTTGATGGAGAGCCTCTTCCTTGGAAGTCTGATGACGAGAAGAATCCACCATCATCGCCACCGGAGGAGTAATTCATCATCGGTATTGGCATCCCCTTGGTTTGTTCCAAGCTTGGGGGAGTGCCGCAGTATCACATCATCACTATCTTTATCTTTTTACTATCAAGTAGTGTCATATCATGAGTAGGGAAGTTATCATATAGAATAGTTTGCAGTGTGGAAGTATCTCTCTCTTAGTTCGTTATCTATGTATCCGTTGGTGTGAGTTATCGTTATGGAATATTAATGAGAAGTCTTATCATTTACTTTTTGCACACCTTATTTTAGTTTGCAATTTCTATTATATGATCACTCTTGACATTAGTATTGATATCACTTTGGGAGCATCAAGTAAATCTATTTGGTTTTGGCAAACTTAGCATTGGTCAGTAGCAACAATACTTTGATGTTTAAATAGAAAAGGGAAATACATGTAGATATATTGCTTTATTATCTTTATGCTAATGAGTTTAGTATTCTGAAGTTAAAATTGCTTGTGCTTAAGAGAAAGATGCATGATTGTTTCTATCACATGTATATTTGTTTGTTTCCCTCAACCTTTATGCTTGCTACCCAACCTTGCTAGCCAAAGACCTATATTGAGAGGGAATGCTTCTCATACATCCAAAGCCCTAGACCAAACCCATGCCATTTGTGTCCACCATAACTACCTACTATGTGGTATTTTGCGCCACTCCAAGTAAATACTTCATGTGCTACCTCTAAATAATTCAAATTATATTACTCCTTATTTGTGTCAATGTTTTATAGCTCATGAGGAAGTATGTGGTGTTTTATCTTTCAATCTTGTTGGGCGGACTTTCACCGATGGACTAGCGGCACATCCGCTTATCCAATAATTTTGCAAAAAGAGCTGGCAACGGGGTTCCCAGCCCCAATTAATAACTTTCATTAATAATTCTCTTCACATGTTTTGCCCTGATTTATCAGTAAGCAACTTAATTTTGCAATAGACACTCCTCCATGGTATGAGAAATGTTGGAAGGCACCCGAGGATTCGGTTAGCCATGGCTTGTGAAAGCAAAGGTTGGGGGGAGTGTCATCCATAATAAAACTAAATACATGTGTAAACAAAAGAGAAGTAGGATGATCTACATTGCTGGTAGAGATGACGTCCTCCATGGGAGCCGCTCTTGGAAGGTCTGTTTGGCAAGGGGGTTAGAGTGCCCGCTACCATTCGTTGACAACAACAAACACCACTCAAAACCTTACTTTTATTGCTCTTTATATGATTTCAAAACTTGCAAAGCTCTAGCACATGATTTAATCACTGCTTCCCTCTGCGAAGGGCCTATCTTTTACTTTTATGTTGAGTCAGTAAACCTATTTCCCTCTATCTTAAGCAAGCAATTGAGTTGTTGTGATCCAACCATTTATGCTATGATCTACTTAATCATGTCTTTTATGCTTTCTTGTTTAGTACAAATTTTATCTGAATGAATATGACTTTGAAAGTTATCAATGATTATGAGGAGATTGTTATGATTAAGGATGAGAGCCCTGCCATATAAATTCTGATATGAAAGCTTTGTTTAGAAAATAAGAACAATCCGTTAATAGTTCTCTGATCAAGAACAAAGTTTGCCATAACCGTTTATGATTACCTATGCACCTCTATTTGTGATTTCTCTTTACTTATTTCAAGTTGAGTTATATGAGGAGGATGTTTACTAGAATATCTTGTGTGAATCAATATGATGCTTCTTGTCCGTATTTTATTTATCGACTCTTCACTCCATAAACATGTGGTCTTGTTTATTGAGCTCAGTTTCGCTTGAGGACAACCGAGGTCTAACCTTGGGGGGAGTTGATACGTCCATTTTGCATCACTATTTTATATCATAATTTGCTGTTATTTATTGATATATTTCATATTTAGAGATGATACTTATGTTATTTCACCTATTTTGCATGTTTCATGATTATTGGAGAATTATTCACCGGAGTCAGGATTCTGCTGGAAAAAGCACCGTCAGGACACCATATTTCGGAAGATCAACAATTGATGGAATTTATACGAAAAAACCTATTTTTCCAGAAGATGAAGGGAGCCAGAAGGAGGATCCGAGGATGGCCGCCATGGGCCCCCCCATAGGCCGGCGCGGGCCCTGGCCTGGCCGCGCCGCCATGTGGGGAGGGGGTCCACAGCCCCCTCTGGCCTCCTCTCCTTCGCGTACATCTTCGTCCCGAAAACCTAAGGAACGGGGAGTTACGGAGAATTGACAGAGCCGCCTCTGCGGGGCGGAGAAACACCAGAGAGAAAAGAGCTCTCCGGCGGGCAGGAATCCGCCGGGGAAATTCCCTCCCGGAGGGGGAAATCGACGCCATCGCCACCGTCATCGAGCTGGACATCATTGGGATCATCATCATCATCACCTTCACCATCTACACCGCCATCTCCACCGCTGCATCTCATCACCGCTGTAACATCTAGGGTTGAATCTTGATTGTTTGATAGGGGAAACTCTCCCGGTGTTGATTACTGCTTGTTATTGATGCTATTGAGTGAAACCATTGAACCAAGGTTTATGTTCAGATTGTTATTCATCATCATATCACCTCTGATCATGTTCCATATGATGTCTCGTGAGTAGTTCGTTTAGTTCTTGAGGACATGGGTGAAGTCTAGATGTTAGTAGTGAACTATGTTGAGTAATATTTAATGGTTTGATATTTAAGTTGTGGTGTTATTCTTCTAGTGGTGTCATGTGAACGTCGACTACATGATACTTCACCTTTATGGGCCTAGGGGAGTACATCTTCTATTCGTTTGCTAATTGTGGGGTTGCCGGAGTGACAGAAACCTAAACCCCCGTTAGTATATCGATGCAGGAGGGATAGCAGGATCTCAGAGTTTAAGGCTGTGGTTAGATTTATCTTAATTACTTTCTTGTATTTGCGGATGCTTGCAAGGGGTATAATCACAATTATGTATTAGTCCTAGGAAGGGCGGTGCATTAGCATAGGTTCACCCACACAACACTTATCAAAACAATGAAGATTAATCAACTATATGAAGCGAAAGCACTAGACTAAAATCCCCGTGTGTCCTCAAGAACGTTTGGTCATTATAAGTAAACAAACCGGCTTGTCCTTTGTGCTAAAAAGGATTGGGCCACTCGCTGCAATTATTTCTCTCGCATTTTATTTACTTGTACTTTATTTATCCGCTATATCAAAACCCCCGAATACTTGTCTGTGAGCATTTACAGTGAATCCTTCATCGAAACTGCTTGTCAACACCTTCTGCTTCTCGTTGGGTTCGACACTCTTATTTATCGAAAGTACTACGATACACCCCCTATACTTGTGGGTCATCAGCTGCCTTATGGTGAGGGCGCCTCGGCCTCCCCCCGACGCTCCCCTCTCGACTACTTAAGGCCTCTGACCTAAAAACGCGAGGGGGTTCGACCACTTTTCCAGAAGACATCCAGAACTCCGCCGCCATCGCGAAACTCAATCTCGGGATCAGAAACTCCGTTCTGGCACCCTGCCGGATGGGGAATTGGAGGAGATCATCACCATCATCGCCATCGATTCCTCTCCATCGACCATCCATGATTCCCCCATCCATGTGTGGGTAATTCCCTCGCTGTAGGCTGAAGGGGATGGTAGGGATTGGATGAGATTTGTCATGTAATAGTCATAAGATGTTAGGGCATAGTGCCTAGTATCCGTTGTTGGTATTTTCATGATATTGTTGCAACTTGTTATGCTTAATGCTTGTCACTAGAGCCCGAGTGGCATGATTTCAGATCTGTACATGTTATTGATTCATGAGGATATTCATTATTTATGATCTTACCTGCAAGTTATATGCACATATTGCTGTCCGGAACCCGAGGCCCCAAAGTGACAGAAATTGGGACAACCGGAGGGGAAGGCTGTGATATGAGGATCACATGTGTTCACGGAGTGTTAATGCTTTGCTCCGGTACTCTATTAAAAGGAGTATCTTAATTACCAGTAGTTTCCCTAGAGGCCCGGCTGCCACCGGCTGGTAGGACAAAAGATGTTGTGCAAGTTTCTCATTGCGAGCACGTACGACTATATACGGAACACATGCCTATAGTTGTTTAGTACTTGGATACCATTTTATTATTATCTGCAAATGCCTAGCCTTGATTATTACATGAGTTATCTTATCCATGCAGCGCCCGTTCATCCATCCCTATGCCTACAGTATTTTAATCCTGCTGTTTACTAAAATCACTACTGGTGTCTTTATTACACTGCTGCTTATATTTCACTACTGCTACTGCCATATTACTGTTGCTACTGATAAACTACTACGAGCAAGTTTGTTTCCAGGTGCAGCTGAATTGACAACTCCGCTGTTAAGGCTTACAAATATTCTTTGGCTCCCCTTGTGTCGAATCAATAAATTGAGTTTTACTTCCCTCGAAAACTGTTGCGATCCCCTATACTTGTGGGTCATCACATGTGCAGACTTTATTAAAGAGAGTGAGTGAAAGAATGATGCCCTCGAAGTCCTCGCATGAAAGAATGCCCGGTCTAGCGCTTTAAAAAGGGATGTCTGCATTAGTAGATTCACTATATCAAATTGCAATAAAAACAAGGGGCCACACTGTCCCAAGCGTAGTTTTGAGAACCTTTCTTCCCCAGATGGAGAATGGGAAAAGCCGGTCCCTTGTTGTCTCTGAAAGTGCATTTGCTAGTTCGAAAGAAGATGAATCCGGGTGCAAATGCAAAGGCAACTAGCATCCCTTTCCACTGCGCATTTTTTTTTTTGAAAAAACAAGCGTACTACAACAAAGCTCACCAGTGGTGGTAGACCTTCAGTGCGATCTCGCGAAGGAGTGTGCGCCGTCGATTCTTTGCTTGGTGGAGACTCAAATACAAAACAAAGACTAAATATGATGCCTCGCATTTGCGAGTGCCACCATGCTTGTTGTTAAGTCTTAAACGACATTGAAACAATACATAGTAAATCTAGCCACATAAACGTGCGGGTAAGCGTGCTAATTTTACGAGGAAATAACAATAAATGAGCATTTCAACCAGTTGAGAAAAAACACTAGTCCCCATGATATTCTGTGTATTCTATCATTTATATTTAATATATTTGAAAGTATTGGTTCTATGTACTTACACGTAAAATAGACAACCATCACACTAGAAACATCTATGAATTTTTTAGGCATATGCCATGATATTTAAGGAAACAAATTACACACAAACACATACATATAATTGTAATTTATCTAGGTGTCGTAGTTAATTTATAACAACAAGTGTTTGTTCTTTTCATTTTCATCGTAGATGAATTTGGGTTAAACATTGATTTTTAAGGGATAGGGACAACTAAACTAATTTTCCTTGATATATACTTTCACACTAGTGCAAATGCAACTTTCATGGTTGATGCTGAATTTATTTGCGCTGTTACCAGATTAATTTTTCAATGTATAATATAAAATGGCGTCAGTTGAGATTGTATCTCGAGAGAATGAGTTATACCTGAATAAAAAAAATTAGTATAAATAATTGATATCCATCTAATGAAACAAACGAGTGTGCTTCTTCATATCAGTATTAGTAAAACAGAGAAATGATGTGACCATCGAGCTAGCTGTTTTTTGTAACATCGCCCTAGAACTCATTTTTTATGTTACTCAAGGCAGATGTCCATTAGCTCAAACTCCAAATTATGGAAGAAGATGTGGTCTAACAAAGCACCGGGGAAGATGAGCATCACATTGTGGAGGTTTGCACATGATTATCTACCGTGTGGCCACCAGCTTCACAAACAACATATCCCAATGTCGATAGCTTGCCCTTTCTGCAACCAGCATGAGACCGTTGAACATGCTTTGTTATTCTGCCAATTTGTCAGAGAAGTGTGGCAAGATGTTAAATCAGAGAATGAGGTTTATCTCAAGAGAAGTACGTTCCTTTCACCAAGGACCTGGGTGATGGACTTTTTGAATCGTTCCTCTGATGTTCAGATCACTACTGTTATTGTCACACTTTGGCATATTTGGGATGCTCGCAACAAGGTTCGAGAGGAAGGCGTCCTGATGCACCCCAAGTCAGTTGCTACAAAGGTGAATGCTTACATTGATATGATTCTTGTTCATCTGTATAAACCAAAAGCCAACCACAATCGTGAATCCTCTTCTGTTGCTAAATGGATTCCGCCGCCAGAGGGCAAGATTTTGGTGAACGTTGATGCTTCTATCTTCACCTCTTCTAAGCAAATGGGGGCTGGTATTGTCATTCGTGATCACATGGGTCTCTGTCTTGCCGCTTGTGTAAGCGCACTGATAATGTTACAATGCCAGAAATGGCGGAGGCGCTGGCCATCCGTCGTGCTATTATCTTCACTCGGGAGGAAGGTTTCTCGGACATCATTCTCGCATCAGATTGCTTATCCGCTACAACGTATAAATTCTTAAGTGACTGATCGTTCCCCACAGGATCGGTGATTGAAGACATCAAGTTCTACTCCAAGAGTTTTTCTTCTTGTGAATTTCAACTTGTGGCACGTGTGCTCAACGTCACTGCTCATAAATTAGTTAGAGGGTGTGTTTCTTCTGTTAATTTTGTGTGGTGTGGTGTCTCTCCGGATAGTATCCGAGAGGCTCTTTGTAATGATATTTTGATTAAGTATCAATAAAGCACACGTTTCCCTAAAAAAAGGCAGATGTCCATTTTCTATGGTGCAAGCAGATACCTACTACGTTGGTGCCACCCATCCTCGATGCTCCGTCATACTTTTGCCATGTGCGCAACATCCGCAATGACGACCACCATGGCTAGCGTCATAATTTTCCAAAATTAAAGAATCATCTTGTGTCGCGTAGCTAACATAGAGAAGGTCAAACAAAACTTGTGATATACTAGTGATTTAATCTTTGGTGCTATGATAGAAAACAAATGCATGTATTAATATAAACTACTTATTAATCTATGTTAAACTGGAAAATTAATGATTAAGTATATCTATATCCTCTTTGATGAACAAAATAGTAATCTCTTAGATGTGACCAAGAAAAGGCTACCTTCTCAACATTAGTGCCCTCTTATTCAACATAGAAGAAAGTCACGCATGTATACATCTCTAAAAGAAGTCTTTTTTTTTTGAACGAGGAACGGGTCCAGAAGGACCCAGTTGCTGCATATATTAAAGCGATGGGATTACAAATTGCATGGAGGTCCAAACTAAAAGAAAAAGTGCAAGTATGACCTCCATTTTTACACAGAGCACCCTCGAACAAAAAGAGAAAAAGCAATCAAGTCCTTCGAGCCTTCTCCACCGCAGCTTGACGAACTCAACTTCGCAGCCGTCAACACCGACGCCGGGGACGAGACCACTTGGCGGAGGCGTGACGAAGAACGCCGTGACGGAGCCGTGGAAGGGCCTCCTACTTGGCACACCGGCCTGGAGGTTGAAGAAGCCACGATTCCCGCAGGACCGCAGCGCGGAGTGGCCGCCTTGACCGAGAATAACAGCGGCGCCAGCTCGCCGCCGTTGAGGAACTCCGCAGATAGCAGCAGCAAATCCCCACCAAGAAGAAGCCAGCCGAACTGCACGCTTCCAATCCCCCCTCCATCTCCTTGATGGCTGCAGCAGATAGGAAGAACAGCCAATCCAACTTTCTCCTCCCCGGCAACGGCCTCCGGATCGAAATCAGAAGGCCAGGCACCGAGCTTATTGGCAGAGGATCTTTGACAAGCCTCGACGGCCGCGTCTGGCTCCCACCGCAGGAGCACCACGGCCAGGGCGAGGCTCGCCGCCTGCAGGCTGCAGAGCAGCCAGAGCACCCCAGACATCGACATCAAGCCAAACTCCAGCAAAAGCAAAGAACCTAGACCTAAATCTACAATACTGCTGTACAAGGGGAGGGTCCCTCACCACACCACAACGCCGGCGAACGCCGGAGAAGGGAGGGGGAGGGGCCGGCCGGCCCGGATCTGGAGGGGGGCGAGACGGAGAGAGATGGGGTGGGAGCAGCGGAGAAAGGAAGGAGACGACCCAAACCCGAATCCACAGATCTCTAAAAGAAGTCACCACACTATTGTAGATACATGCAGCTATGGATATTTTAAAACAATATATTGTTATTATTATTATTTAAAAAACTAGCACATTGGTCCGCACATATGAGCATCCAATGAAGATTTGCCCATACAAAATTTAAGCATAATAAGGGGAAATAAATCACTGTATATTTGTATTAATATTTCTATCACTTATGTTATCTCCATTGCACTTATGAAAATTAAAATGAAGGCTACTTCCCTGATCAGCCTCACATGTTAACTTAAGGACCAATAGCACGTCAATGTTCGTTGATAAGCAATCATGTAGCTCCAACGACTACCACTAGTGATGTGAGGCAACAACAAATACAAGGAAGATTATATTGACAGAATCCAGACAACGTCACAAATAAACAGAGCATGCTTGAAAACACAACCTTGCATTGCTTCTTAGTGCTTTTCTGCACAATTACAAAATATGAAATAAATAGCCTAAGAATATACTTATTTGAAACCATTTTGTTTCGTAAGTTTTTTAGAAACATTTAGGTGATATTTCTTTCTTGAAACTTATGGTATCTTTGATTTGTGAGGTTCAAACAAAAAAGGAATCATTTCAGTCATGTTGAATTCACTACCATTAACACATTACATTTTTATAAAGATTGAAAAACCACATGAATTGGATTAAACATTGGTCTACACCACATGGAAAACAAAAGAATTATAACTAGCGGTTCCAGTGAATCAACATTTTCCCGCAAATTGGGTGCAAGAAATCCTTAGACAATTTCAAAAATAGTTCCAAACTTGTGATTCCAGCGACCTAGTTAGGAAATATTCCTAAGTTTCAAATCTTCAAAAACATAGAAAACTCTTTTGGATCAAAGGAGCACTTGTATTAGGTGAAATTTTACTATAGCTCAACGGTGATGATCGATTAGCGTGCAGAAAAAAAAAGGCGCAATATGAGAATTGTCACGCAGTACGTCAGGCCCTGGCCTGGGCGTGAGCCCGCCGTCGGCCAATGAGGAGACGAAACGTAGCGCGTGTTTTCTGTCGTTGTCAGTGGATGGGCCACATGGCTGGAGGTGACTGGCGATGGAACTGGACGGGCTACGACGACTGGCTAGCTGTGTCTTCGTCGTCGTGACTTGACTTGCGCCACCCGACCAGCACAAATCTAGCCTCATCATTTCCGCTACCACAGCAAGCAGCTAGCCGCTACATCTACATATAGCCACGCACCGTAGCTCAAGAGAAAGAGACAGAGAGATGTCGAGCGGGGAGAGATTCCCTCTTTCTTCTTTCTCCTAGTATTGTCTGATGCGCCGTTTTGTGCTACACCTCCCAAGATTTGCCTGCCCAGAATTACACGGCAGGTAACATTGTAGCATGTGCTTTCGACATTCTTTTCCTTTGTCACGGAAAAGGTAAAACGAAAATGGAGTACTCTGATCCCCTTGTTTAGCAGTGGCGGTAGACGTGGAAAGTGAAAACAATATCATGTAATTTTGTGCAAGAGTGCATATGCTCCGGTTTACATTTTGATCAGATTAGCATCATCAAAGTCCTTGTAAATTGGCTGTCGTTGTCACTCAGCCAAGCTAAGCCCTAAGCGTGGATGCTTAGCTTCAATGGAAATGCCCCCTTGAAGGCAAAATCCCAAACCGTGGGAAACCGGTTGAACCCGTCTACGAGGTCTAGTTCACTTCCTTTCACATTTTCAATCTTCACTTTCAGATTAGTACAAAAAATGAACTAAGCCTAAACCGCTCAAGCCGCCAAACCGTGTTTGCACACCCGTACCCTAGAGAAACAGAGATAAGAGGCAATAAAGGAAACAACAACAGAAGTGAGTTCCATAGAAAAAAATAAGTAAGGACCTTAGGGCTTAATTGGTTCAAATGGGTTTCATGAAATCTTGGAGGATTCCATTCGTTTGAAATTTTCCTAAGTATAAAGCTTGTCTACTGAAACCGCCGGACACTATTTTGTAGTCCACTTTGCATGAAATTTCATAGGAACATGTATTGCAATTTTGAATTTTCCATGTTTTCAGTTGTTGTAGGATTCAATGTGGCATGCCTTTATATTTTTATGTTTGTATATTCCTACATTTTCTTAAATCCTTTGAACCAGACATGGCTTTAATAGATTTCCTAAGGAACTCCAGAAGGATTGTAATCCTTTTTTCTTCTTAGGAGTCATTTGTTTCGCAGAATTGAATCCATATGAATAGCCGGCACTCACTTGCACTAATTCCATAGAACTCCAACCTTTTTGGACGAATCATATATTTTTCCTTTGCACAAAAAATTGTCCACACAATCTTGTTGTATTGAAAACGTCATGATGACTATCTTCTTTTTTTGTTCCGCATGCTATTAGAGAGGCCCTAATTATGAAAACTAGATGTTAACTGAAACTCGAAAAGTTAAGAGTCACTTCATCTTTAAATACAAGGGCACTTCATATTTTGGTTCTAGTTTTGACCATTGTTTTTACAACTCTAATGTGAGCTATATGCCACAAGTTATAAGATTTGTTTCACATTTGAAATTAGTTCTTGATAATATGCTAATTGTGACATATAACCCATATTATGTCGATCAAAGTGTTAGTCAAAGTTAGCCACGAAATATAAAGTGGCATTCTATACATAGACTGAGGGAGTAGGGTTTAATAACTAGTACAGAGTATGTACTAAACTTGGCCGAGATAAGACCTTGACCAGAGATCCGTTAGTTAATTAAAAAAATTATTTCCATATTATATATATTTGATATTATGGATGTTCGTTTTTTATATTTTTGAGAGGGAGTAGCTATTTCATTAATAATTGTTTTTACTCCAAAATGTTTGGTTCTCTAAAAGGAAAACATTAAAAGTTTTTCGAAGTAGACCTGATCCTACTATTTTTTTTAACATAATACATGTTTTCAATTTCAGGGCTAATATTTTTTTTGGAAATTTACAAAATTAATACAGTCTCGGCTTGGTCCATGCCGATAAGTACTTGTTGGTGTTGGTGAAGCGATTAAGTATTTATCAGCGTCGGCGAAGCCAATAAGTGGCTAGCGTCTGCATGAGCCGGTAGTTACATGTCGGGGTAAGCCACACCTAGGCTGTATTATTTATGAAATTTTCTAAAATCGTGTTTTAGTTCTAAAATTTAATAAAAAATATTATATTTAAAAAATTAGCACTGATCCTAGTGGATATATAACGTAGGCAAAGAGTGAATAATTGGATCACTGTAGCAACTAGCTTCATATACAAAGGCTTCTCTATACGGGCCCAACAAAGTATTTTTTTAATAAAAGACTACTTTATTATTTAAAAAGTTTAAACATTACACACGGTCTCAGCGAAGTACTGTTGGCATGTTATTCCCTCCGTGTCGGTTTAACAGCCGGGCACATAGTTTAAGACAAATTTTGACCACTAATTTGGTTAATAAAATATAAATTATAATCTACAAAATATATATCATTAGATTATTATTTAAATAAGATTTTCAACGATATAATTTTTGTGACATACATACTATATTTTATTAACCAAAATATTGTCAAAATAATTTTTTGAATTAAGTGCGCGCCCGTTAAATTGATCTAGAGGGATTTGGTGGTTCACACTTCTGTATGGAAGTATGTAGTGCACACGGTTCTCAATCGACGGCCCGAACTCTTTTACGGCTCTGGATTTCGTTCACACTCACTTCACATGGTAACGTACTGACAGCAAAAGGAGAAAAAAAAAACAACTGCAGCGATTTTGCCGTGGTAGTGCTACCATTATCTATCGCGTCAGTCAAAGCAGCAAAAAAAAAAACTCCAACAAGTTCTTTGTACTATGGCACATGAAAATTAAACGGAACCGATTCTGCCGATCCACCGATGAATGATGCCTTTGAGAAAGGCGAGGAAGGACCATGTAAGAAGGATCGGAGAAACAGAAACGCCATTATCATCACATCCATCATGACCTGCACGCAGCGCGGCACGCCCTCTTTCGCCAAGCCGTCTCCTGGAAAGAAAAGTTAATCTGCGGCCGCGCGACCTGGATCGGACCATGTCTCCGTTGCAAAGCTGAAGAACACGCGGTTGGTGCGATGCGAGGAACGCTGGAAAATGCAGTGGCTACTCTTCTACGCATGTCATGTGGCGGCCCCGGCCACCGGCATCGAATCCACCATCGGGTCGATCGATTCTATCTGGTTTCTTTCTGGGTTGCCGCACGTTTCTAGATCGGCGAGCTTGGTTCAATGCACCACATGCCGCAAAGCCCTTTGCTCTTTCTGTCCTTCCGTAGTTAAGTGTTTAGCTGATGCCTCACTTACGTCATGTACAATGTTAAGTGTTTAGCTAGATGCTTATAAAAATAAAATAATATTTTCATAAGCATTAGTGCTTATTTGAACGGTAGAGGTGTCTAGTTAGGTATCTACCTAGTGCAAATAAGCAGTTCAATTTAGAGTTTTATATAAGTTAGAATTCAGGAAATAGCTCAAACTATCTATTTGGGTAACATAAATGATAGCTTAGTTTGGATGTGGGAAGGCAATGAGTTGTACAGTATGAAATCCATGTATGCTGTAGTTAATTTTGGAGAAATTAAACCTGTTAATATTCACTGTGTTTGGAAGATTAAGGTACCTCCAAAAATTCATTTCTTTCTTTGGTTGCTCTTCCACAACAAGCTGCTCACTAGAGATAACTTGGTCAAGAGGCAAAATGTTGATGATTTAACTTGTGTTTTTTTGCAATTAAGTGGAATCATGTCAACATATTTTCTTTGATTGTGTGGTTGCATCAAGTCTTTGGAAAGAAATTGTTGCAGTTTTGGGTCTTAATTTTAAGATTTCGAGCATGCATGACATTACATCTTTGTGGAATGAAAAGAAAAAGAACAATAGTTTCAATATGCTCTTTGTTGTTGTATTGAGAATGATCTGGATTACCAGAAATGATCATATTTTCAATCGTTCTCAATGGACTGGTATGCGGGGCTGTGGAGACGCTTGGCTTGCACTTGTGCTCAGTGGAAGATCTTGCTGAAGGAAGAAGGAAGAGAAGAGCTGGCGACGACGTTGGGCAAGGTGCAGAGACTAGCTCAGCTGCCACCACTTCTATTGTGGCCGGAGCCTGGTTGACTCTCCAGAAGAAGGCAAGAACCACTCTGGAGGTCTGTGACATGAACAGCGTGAGAGGTTTTGGCCCAATGCTGATCACTGCCGAGGATCTGGAGAGGACCCTGAAAGCTAATGATCTAATTCTGGTGGGAGATGGCGCAAGCTTCAAAGTCCTGGACCATCCTTGAGTCCCTGGAGGTTGCTGGTGAGCTTGGGTTTCAAAAAGTTGTAAAACTTGCGCTGGTTTGCATGTTTAAGTCCGTCTAGTCTGGAGGAGGCCTAGCTTTAAGACTATTGTTGTTTTGGTTATGTGCTGTATGCTAAGTAGGTTGAGCCTTAATGCAAAAACTTGTATCAAAACCTGGATGTTGTGGGTTGGTTGTTTGGTTTCAATATAATTGAAACCAGGGACGTTGCCCTGTTTCTCTAAAAAGTTTTATATAAGCCCTTTGAGAAAGGAAAATGCTTATGATCCGGCGACCGATCGCTCGCCAGCGATCGGTCGTCCGGCCTCGCTCCGGCTTCGGCTTAATGGGCTTTTTTTGGGTCCAACATTGGTTTTGCTGCAAAACACATGAGTGAGATGATGAACTATTTGTTGTAAAAAATTCGCAATTTTTGTAGAATTTGTTGTTAACAATTGTTGTAAAGAGACAACATTTTTTTTGTTGATGCTAATAAAGTGATTTTTTTGTTGTAACCATTTGTGACTTTGGATAAAATAGTAGGTGATTTATGTTGTAATTTAATCTGTAGCAAATTAAATGTGGCTTGACCACTTTGCATCATGTTTGCAAACATATTAATTTTTTATTGTAATCATTTGTGAATTTTTGTAAAAAAAAGTTGGTGACTTTTGTTGTAATTCAATATGTAACAAATAGTTTTCTTCTTTTTTTGCAAACATATGGATTTTTGTTATAATAGTCTCGGGTTTTTGTTAATAATAATGGCTACTTTTGTTGTAAATTGATCTCCAACAAAACAATTTGTTGGTTTAACCATTTTATTTGTGACATTATTTTTTAAAAATGTTGCGACTTTTTGTTGTAATAGTATATATTTTTTGTACGTGGAGAGATGATTTTTGTTGTAATACTCTTCACATTAGGGAGGTACTGCGGGTTGGTTTCCAGAAAAAGGAGGGTGGCAAATGTAAAACTGCATTTAAACTATTATCTAAGAGATATAGTATTGCGGGTTGATTTTTCAGAAACCGGGGGCTGTAATGTAAACTTCCTAATGCGACTGATTCTGTCCATCGGATCGCCATCGGACGGCGCGGAGAACGACCGATTTTTAGCCCCAGATCCGCCGCCCGACGCTCGTAGCGTTCGCCTTTGAGAAACCCCGCTGAGCAGAGGCTACCCCACACGCACCCCTCACACACACTCTCTGGCAGTTGCCATCGAGGTGCGCGGTGCTGCCGTGTCCATATCTCCGTCCGACATGATGCCTCCATCCGTAACCCTAGCTAGCTTAGCCGGTACTACTCCGTTTCCCAGCACCAAACCCCGACCCTGCGCGCGCCGTGATCGTGGCGCACGGCGCGCGCGCCGCATGCGCGTGCCGTGGGCAGGCACAGTCGGCCGATTGGACTCCGAGTCGGTATTCCACCACGAACGTGTCATGCATGTGTGCGAGACTGCGGGCGCCAGGACGCGCGTGATATTTTTGCTCCTGGAAAGAAAAAGGAAACATCAAAGGAAGATGTGAGGCCTGAGGCGATGGATTTAACCGCCCAAAAGCTTCCTCCCCTGCTCTGGCGCCGTTGCTAGTGCCTTTTCTGTGTTCAACTGCGCCGCCTCAGACAACACTTTTTCCCTGGCTGCCCAGCGAATCCAAGATTTGGTGTGATCGGTCATCGGTGATCTTCATAACCAACGGTTGATTTGGCCAGCCCAACGACCGGTTAGCCAAATGATACTAGCTCTCATGTGTCTCAAACGTATACCTAATTCAGGTCAAAGCATGTGCACTACCTCTGTCCCTTTTTTAACGACGCGTGAGATGCACGTACATAAGCTACTTTGTCTGTACCGCGTGCATCAATTTAATCCGAACAGAAGGAGTACATATTTGTAAGAGCCTATGTTTCGAAAAAAAAAAGCTCGCACGTTGCGATCGCATCCACCCGATCTTTTCCTCCCGAAGGAAGAGAAACACCTGAGCCTCGTAGAGAGATAACACTTGCAAGTTGCGCACGAAGGCCATATCACTATATCAGCCAGCGGGATCATTCCATTACCCATCGCTCTCTGAAGAGAAAGTAGTGACGGCTGCACTAGCTCACTCGCTTTTCATGGAATCCACATCTTCTATCAGCACTCCATCGCCCCAAGTGAAGGACACATCGTCGTACTCTAAATGCTATGCTAATTGGAGCAGCTAGCATCGATCGTACGTGACCGATCGCTTTAGACGGATAGATCAGCCGCGCATGCACATCCACGATGCCGATTAGGGCATCTCCAGCGGCGACACGCATTTCGGACGCCAAAATTATCCGCTGGTGTCCGTTTCCGTCGCCTGGCGGACGCCAACATGACCGTGAGGGGCCAAATGTCCGTTTGCGTCGGGGGCTACCTCCAGCGGGCCGACGCATTTTGGACACGCAAGTTTTTTTTTTGGTGCTACTTATTTTTAATTTTGTTGAATGATCAAGTTTTAAACGCGAAAAAGTTGTACTCAATGATGTCATGTTGGTCCAATCGAATAGATTATAGCCTAAACAATTAACCGGATACTTCAATCGACTAGATTCAAGCATATTTAACAGAAAAAAGAAGAGGAAATTTAAAACATATAAACTAAAACTATTTTTTGGCCTTCTTGTTAGAAGGCCCTGCCTGACCGTCGAAACTCCTGCGCCTCTTGCTTGTCACCTCCTCGTCGGAACTGGAGGACGACGCGCCCGTTGAGGAGTTGAAACTGGAAGAAATGGCGTCTTCGTCGTTGTCGTCGTCTAACGGACGACGACGCGCTGCCCGCGCCAGCGCCCTGGACTTCTTCCTTGCCGCCGCCTCCTGCGCCTCCAACCGGGCGAACTTGCTGTCGGCGTCCTCCTCCTCCTCCTCCTGGCCCTCCTCCTCGTCCTCGGCGTCGCTGTCAGCGCCGCCTCCATCCTCCTCCTGGACTTCGCTGCCATTGTCGCCTCCGTCCTCGTCGTCCTCACTCAGCGTGGAGGCAGGGTCGCTGGCCGTGGAGCCCAGATCGCTTGGCGTCGTAGGGGATTCCCACCAATGCAGAAATCCGGGCGATTTGCCCTCGCTCTCCGAGTCGGACGGCAGCGTGTAGTCGCTCATGGCGTGCCGGTGTTAGAGAAGAAGAAGAAGAAGAGGAAGAAGAAGGAGGCGGTTGAACTTGAATTACCGTACACGCGGGGGTTATAATGTGCGCGGATTAACGGCGGCGCGTATAACGAAGAGGCCGGCGGTTGCTCTTCCGCAGCGGTTCGGCGCTCCATTGCGACGGTTGCCACACCGGCGCGCGTTGTGAATTCGAGGGCGATCGAACCTAGGTCGTTGCCATGAGGGCCGGTGGGGAAGCGAGCGGACGCTCCGCGCGACCGCCGAACGTACGCGGAAACGCAAACCTGACGCATATTTGGTCCAGGTTTGCGTTTCCGCGGACGGCCCAGTCACTTTGCGTCGTCCCGCTGGAGGTAGTGTCCCCTTACTTAAAGAGGATCAGATCGATGCTCAGCCTGCTGCTTGATCGCACTGTTGCCTGTCGTTAGCGTGCGTGAACAGAAGCGTGCCGACAAGCCGCCAGTTTTGCACGGCCTGCGGAAGAGAGATCCGTGGATGGATAGCCGCCAAACGGCATGCTAGTTTTGCACTGTTGACTGTCGTTTTCTGAAGTTTGTCAGCGAATCATCATAGTTCTCATAGGGCGCGTTTTGGTCGCTGCATTCCTCCTATCGGATCAGCAATTTTCGATTTGTTTGGTTGCCTAGGTCGAGTCACGTTGTTGCATTGCAGGGTTCTCAAAGCAGCGTTTTGACTGTATCTGGAGAAACATGCGAATGCACATTTTCGTCACAGCCAGGCTCCCACTTTGGCTCCACCGATGCAATACCTGCACGAGCTTTTGCTTAGGCTCACTTTTACTTAGGCTATTCCACACACCCTACCCTCCGTCTAATCAACATAAACATAGTCCGAATTCAAATAAGTTGTACACTTAAAAGATGCGTGTCGATGATACGAACCAATTCCCACAATCGGTTTCGAGTTTCGTCGGTCCTAAATCGTCAATTTCGTGTACGAAATTTTAAGCCTATTTTGTCAAATTCTTCTCACACGCTCAACCGTTTGAGATTTCCTTTCAGGAGTAGGTTCACCTCACCATTCCGCATGACTTTCATGTTGACATATTTTTGTTTCGATATACATACGCTGATACATAATTGACTCACAAGTATACTACAATATGTAGGTACGTGTGACTAAGGTTTGGAGTACTTTTGCTCAACTTCTCGCTCGCCATTTTCATGGACGGTGACGTGGTGATGATAGGTGAGAAGTGAGAGGTGATAATCCATGGTGGTAGAGTCATGGTGGTGTTCGTCTTTGTGGTCGGCGACGTGTTGTGACCAACGGTGTCATGGTGATGTTTGTTTTTGTGGTCGGTGACGTGCCCATGCTTGTGACCGGCGTGACCAGAGGTGTCCTGGTGGTGTTCGTCTTCATGGACGGCGACATGGTGTTGCTTGTGACCGGCGTTACCGATGGTGTCATGGTGGTGTTCGTCTTTGTGGTCGGCGACGTGCCCATGTGTGTGACCGGCGTCATCGATGGTGTCATGGTTGTCTTTGTCTTCGTGGTCAGCGACGTGCCCATGCGTGTGACCGGCATCACCGATGGTGTCATGGTGGTCTTCGTCTTCGTGGTCGGCGACGTGCCCATGCTTGTGACCGGCGTGGCCGACAATGTCACGGTGGTCTTCATCTTCGTGGTCGGCAACGTATCATGCTTGTGACCGGCGTGACCGGTGGTGTCATGGTGCTCTTCGTCTTCGTGATCGGCGACGTGGTGATGGTTTTGACTGGCGTGACGGTGGTGCCATGGTGGTGTTTGCCTTCGTGATCATCGACGTGCCAAAGATGTGAGAGGTAAGGTCACCATGTGGATAGATGATGAGGCTACAACTGGGCTCGTATGTAACCAAACGACGAGGCATGGCTCCTTCTCTAACGTGCAAAAGGTCGCACAGCCTACCAAACAAATCGGCTTTCATAGCCCATGACCCGTTCGCGACACGCAGATGGCTCACGATTTCGATGGCAGACAACCAAACGCGCCCGCTCAGTTCAACACCTCAGAGCAAGTCTAACAGACCCCGTATATTTTCGCCCCATATAACACGAGTAAAGGGCCCTGTATCCAGTTTTCGCCGGCCAAAAACTCGGACGAGCTAGCAGAGCCCGTATCCCCACCCCGTAAAACAGAATATTCTGTTTTACGGGGTGGGGATACGGGCTCTGCTAGCTCGTCCGAGTTTTTGGCCCCTCAAAACAGGGTTTTAGACAGCAATTTGCCGAACAATTTCACATCGAACATAGCACATCCAAAATATGTGATGCATAATTCATAGTTTTAACATCACAACACGATCATAGGCAATGTTCAAGCCACGAAATTCCCAAATGTGATCAACCATCAAAGGATCCATCACCACCGGCGCCACCGCTCGCCGGAGACTCACCTTGATCACGAGCTTGACGCGCAGCCTTCTTCCTCGCAATGATGTCCGCCTTGGTCTCCTTCCACCACGCCTAGCTGATCCTCGTCCATGCCGTCGGTGCGCATCATCATGATTTCCCTCTCCTCGGCCAAGAGCTCCTTCATGGCCTTGGCTTCTTTGGCTGCGATCATCTTTATGTCAAGCTCCTTCCTTGCTTGCACCTTGGCAAGCTTCACCACACTCTTCTTGTCGGTGATGAGGAGCTTGGTCTCCAACGTCTTCATTGTCAATGCCTCCTTGAACTTCATGAGTTGATCCAACTTCTCCCGGAAGCTAGCTGCTTCTTGTTCTACCTTGACCCTCTCCTTGGCCTTCTTGTTGCCCTCGGGCTTGCCGGTGTTTCTCCCACTCATGTCCTCCGCTTCATCATCCATGGTGAGAAGTGCCTCCTTCTTGCACTTTGGCTCGTTGTCCCTCAACTTCCACTTAGGAAGATGTTGAAGGATGTCAAAGCAATGTTGGAATTGAAAGTCCTTGTTCTTGGAGCCGGCCATTTCCTTGTACCTTTGTTTAGCATACGTGGGCTGCTCAACAATAGTATGAGGAGATGTTTCCACATCATGAACACATAATATGGATAGCTTGCATCATCAACACAAGGAAAACTTACATAGTCCCCCGGCACGCATCCACTAGGGGGTTGTCGGCCACTTGATCCATGGCAGCACTCCAACGAGAACAAGCCGGCTTGATGATGTTCCATCGGCCTTCAAGTGAGCGGTAGGATCTGTCCGCCATGCTCTTCGTGCGAGGCTTCGACTCGGTGGTACATATCCTCAATGCGCTGCCGCAGCGCTTGCCGCCTTGGTCCACTCCGGTGCACGCATCCATCCCCACCTTGCTCCAAGCTCGGACCAAGATGGTGTCTTCGATCTCGCTGTAGTTCGCCGTGCGTGGCTTCGGCGTCGACGAAGAACCGGCGGCAGCCGGATCAACCTCAACCACCTCCTCCTCGTCACCCCTCATCCTCCTCCTCCTCATCAATCTCTTCGACGTTGCACTCGGCATCGAATGCATCCATACCGGCGTCCAAATTCACCGCGGATTCGTTGAGCATGTCCATGTAGGATGTTGTGGACTCAACATCGAACACCTTGTCTACGTCAACGGTGGATGGCGGCGGCGCGAGCGGCGCATTGGACGGAACGGAGGGAGGAGAGGGCGTGGCCTTGGAGGGCGGTGGAGGCGCGAGGCCGATGCGGTTGATGGCCTTTGTCCGCACCTTGGCCGGCGCGACGCCCTCGGCCCGATCGCTCTTGGTCTTCGCCCGCCCCTTCTTGGCAGCCCGGCGGGGCTTGGGCCGGAGAAGCTCGCGGCCGGCGCCGCTGCGGCCGCCGGCGCAGGTGATTCGAAGAATACCTTCGGAATCCTCTTCCTCTTCGACGGGATGGTGGCGGAGATCATGGCCGACACCGCCCGGCGTTCGGCGCGCAGCTCCGACGGCGACATCGACCACCGCGGGCGGAGGAGATGCATCGCCGGCGGCAGGCGGCTCTTGCGCACGGTCCATGGAAGCGGGATCCGGCCGGGAAGGACGCGGGGAGGAGATCGGTCGGCGGCGGCGGCGGTTGGCTTCGCCGAAATGCTTCGCGCGCTCGTCGAGTGGGCGATGCTGGTTTCACCCACTATCCCCGCTCCCACCCCGCACAAGTAGGGGGCGACGACCCGCCCCGTAGTCCAAAACAGCAAAAATCGATGCGGGGGACGTTTTTACGGGGCGTGCTAGACGGCCGGGTAGATGCGAAACCCTCAAATCGGCGGTTATTATATGGGTTTGCCCCTTTTACGGGGTCTGTTAGACCTGCTCTCACAAAATTCCTTACCGCATCCAAAGCCCAATATCCCATCGTCTTGCTTCAGCCGTGGCGCCCAAATTGGTCACAGGCTCGCACCTTGCAGGGCCGGAGTATGTTTTTTATCATGCGCGATTATTTTGGACAAAGGCACTTTGCTGCTGCGTACTGTGTGTTCCGAACAGATCAATCGGTCTAGCAAATCGAGACAGCTTTGTAGCCATTTGCTCTCCGCGAAAGAGTACTTCGACGAGTCATCGAGTACTCAGAACTGAAGTACTGAACATATGACGTAATATGCCTGTCTTACTGATTACCCGGCCGGTCACCCGGTGCAAACAGATATGTTGTGTACAGAACCTTTATGAAGCTACGACGTTGAAACGACAAAATAAAATACCGGCATTATGCATCAAAACTGCGCCAGAATATCGGTTCACGCAATAATATTTCAGATCAGCAGAAGACTGAAGTAGTGCAAGATATATAGCTAGGTTAACATGCATCCCTTCACTTGTTGAGCAAGTCTACATTTTAGTAGCTCCTGAGTCCTTCAACCCCCCGCTCAAAGAGCAGCCATCCAAGACCCATGCCAACAACACAGCACAGGCCATCGCTCACGCGGCTCTTCAGCCTCAAAAGTTCCCCCAGCCGGCTTCCAAAGAGGAAAGAGATGCGTGTTAGGATTCAGTAGTGCAACGAATGAATCAATCGGACGACCGATATATCTTGTTTAGTGCCTCACCGGAATTCTGGAATATCGAGGCGGTCGGCGCTGGCAGAAGGTTTGGTAGACGTTGCCTGCAAGAAGACAGTTAGAGTTTGAATCGTTAAAGATGGGATGGGAACTATTGTAGGCTGAAAGTTTGGTGAGTAAAAGTAGCCACCAGCAATTGACACTATATTGCTAATAAGTTTGTTTAAATTCATGTCGGCATTCAGGCAAATAAAAGGATAGATCCGCTTGCGCAGCATGGTGGTTGCATCGATCAAAGATTGCGGTAGCAGTGATGCAGAACGAACCAGAGGCGGAGAAGGAAATAAAGCTATTGGCAGAATGATATAAATTGTGTTCACATTTTTGAGTGCATATAAGAAATTGCATGCAAGGAAATAAAGCTATTGGCAGAATGATGTATTCATCCTTAGTATAGAAGCCCACAAGTATTTACCAGCCTAGCCGTTTTAGTTGATCCAGTTTATTGTACATATTACAATCAAAGTGATATATCTATGTTATTTCACCTACATTACATCATTTAGCCACCATACCGGCGCGGCGCGCCGATCATTGCTAGTGTGAATATTATTCGTGATCAATAAAGACGGCAGCAAACCTTAAAAACTAGAGAAATTCAACTATAGAACAATTTGTTCCCCTGAAAAATATAAAAAAATCCATTCCCTTAAAGAGGAATATACAACAGTTCATAGTGGTGATTAGCGAACAAAATCTGTAGAAGGAAATAATTCCATCTAGATCGCCATGGAAACATAGCAGTTATAAAATCTACACTGACATACAAATTGACAAGCGAAGACGAAAACTACAGCCAGAACATTTGTGTACTTGCTACCGAAGTTGTGCTTTTTGGCATTTCTAGGGCTCATCCGGTCGTGACTGCAAAACAGACGTCATAAATACATACATACTGCAGATCAGAAATTCTTCAGCAAGGCCTCACGCCTCATAATGCATTTACATGCTATTTACAAAGAGAAGCAAGTATGCGCCGTGGAGGCTCGAAAGACCGCCGAGAGTGCAGGACCGCCCAGTTGTCAATGAGAAGAATGTCACCTTTCTGCCACGGAACGGCGACACATTCCTCCTCTAAGATCTTCCCACATTCTTCTATGACATCGGCAGGCAAGGGTGAGCCGTCACCAAACGTGACAGCCTTAACAGGATCGTTCCGAGCATCCTTCCACCCGGTGTAGGCAGCAACCATGCTGTTGAACCATATTTTCCTCATTCGGACCTCGTCCCACTTGACTGCGGGTATCGGACCCATTAATGTTTTAACTCCGTCGTCGGTCCATTCCAGCTTCATTCCAAGCTTCGCAGCCCTGTAAAAGAAAGCCAGACCCAAGTTCAGTGACAACATAGTAAGTCAGCTACAGTTCTCGATGAAACTGTATTTCAAATGTTATTAATAAAAAGTTTTAAGCATTTTTTGGTCGATGCACTGCACAGATGACAAGATGAAACATAAAAATGCAGTTCTCAATATCATGATGGCAGGCCATTGGAATAATCCAGCATGGGCAGAATAACTGAAGGCCATTCATGTACTTGAAATTATTTAAACCTCCTACTACTCTATAATAGGCCGTGTAATATAGCTCTAATCAACATTTAGCTGTTAGTTCAATATTCAGCTCTAGATACACCTTGTTATCAGCCCCTAATCAAAGATCAACATCCATCCCAAAAATTTAGAACCCAAATGGTGCTATTTCTAAATTATGATTATACCATAGACTACAACATTTATGTGCATGCATATTATGGTAGAAGAAGCGCATCTATTTTTCAAATATCAAGTGGGAGCAGCTTTAGAGAATTGATCAACTGACCGCATGACTGATTGAATAAGTTCCGCCAGAGCCACTGGTACAGGACTGGTAAGTTCCAATCAATTGCACTAGCTATTCAGAACTAACCAGTTTAGTAGTGATTGGATTTCAGAAACTTTCGGCTTGCTATATATGTTTCGGACCGCCAGAAGTTCTGCCGTACCATTTTTTACTTGGTGAAGTGATGCACATTATCTAGTAATGTTACAGTAGATATTTGTATGCAATTTTTCAGAAGTGATAGTAGATCTATTAGTCTACCAGTTTGTAAAGGAATAAGAGAGCATACCTTTCCTCGGCAACGGCTTTATCTTTAGTGAGAAATGTAGAGTGCCATCCACGGCCGATTGGAGAAGATGGGTCGTCACCCTCTCCTAAGACCCGCGTGTATATAAGGCCATGTTTTTCCAATTTTTCCACAAATTCCGGAAATTTTTCGTTCATCCTCTTATAAACATAATGGCTGAGCACTATTGGTGTCTCTCCACCACTCCTCGGTTCCACTTCACAGAAGAAGAACAATTTCGCTGGGAATGTTGGAACCTAAAGAAAGAATAAATCCGGTGAGTTCTGAACTTCTGATAATGAAATGCAGAATGCATGTTGTTTCAATCTTGAAATGGGGGGACTTCGATGCCTAGGTACTTAGATTGTTCTGAAAAATCATCGGATGCAATTATGTTGAGTGTGGTTTGCCGTTGCCCTGAGTTTTGAGCTACTGACTCAAGACCTCTTGATCAAGTCAATTGATGTTCGGTGAGTTTCCATCGTGCAAATGGAAATTCCAGATGGGGTTGATTAGTTTTGTACTCCGTATCACTGAAGATATTAGTATCTAGAATGTAGACCCTGACTTTAGTAACCAGTTTAGTAGTGAAATGCAGAGTCGAGTAATAATTTCCATTTATCTTTTTTCGAGTAATAAAGCGTCCATTATCAAAAAAAAA
The DNA here is from genome assembly GCF_022539505.1 of Lolium rigidum. NCBI lineage: Eukaryota > Viridiplantae > Streptophyta > Magnoliopsida > Poales > Poaceae > Lolium > Lolium rigidum. The sequence goes on along the minus strand of NC_061513.1, from coordinate 338,619,748 downwards.
AGTGAAATGCAGAGTGTGGAGAGTGGAGACTTCTATGTCTACTAGGTGGAATGCTTAAATTGTTCTCAAAAATCATCATCATCATCATGCAATTAAAAACCAGTGTGTTGATCAGCTTTCCCTTAGTTCTGAGCTACAGACTTCAGGCCTCCCGATTAAGCCAACGTTTCTACGGAGTCTATACCTAATAATTAAAAAGACTAAATAGATTCCTTATTCTGCCATCTGCTCACAATACGTCAATACATTGTTTCCTTTCGTCGTCGATTCCTCGTCCGTCCTCCACATGGGCCAGGCCCAGTGAAACATTTTGTCCAACGCCCCCTTCCTCTAACCCTCGCGCAGCTGCTCCATCGTGCACCCCAGCCGCCGCTCGGATCTCCAACGCCGCCATTATCGCCTATATTGCAACGAGGATCTCCAACTCCAGCTCCATCCCGAGTCCGTCCACCGCCCTGGCCATCACCCCATATCCACCGGCTCATAGATCCCCGCTTGCAGTACCTTTGTCGGAAGGCCCGCGCGTCGTTGTGTGCGCCGCATCCAGAGCCCATGTCGGACTCGGAGGACGACATCGCCAGCAACAGGGAGGTCGCCCCCATCGAGAGCATCAGCAATCCGCTCGCCGATGTCCTCGGGAGAACTGGAAGTGGGCTAGGGTCGACAGTGGCGCCGCCGCCATCTCTACCTCAGGGCTGCCCTGCTTAGATCCTCGACGGAGAACTTGTTCCTCCACCGCCTAATGTTCCTCCGTCGCTTCCCTCGCCAACTGCAGCCTGCGTTTCGTCGCCGTCAACTTCCGCGAGGCCTGCATCCTCTCTCCGCCCTTTCCTCTCCTCCAAGAACAAAGTGCATCTGAGGAGTCGCTGCAGCTACAAACGGAAGTACCCAACATCTGATCCAAGGTACATGCTTGATTCTCCAGATTTTGTGCATGTGCATCACAACCCTGCTAGATCTAACTTGTATTCCAGATTTCCAGTTGTGGTTATTACTGGTTAGTAGGTACAGTAGATTTAGCAGGATTCATTACGACCGGTTCTTGATAAAAAAAATTAGGATATGTTCAGTTGTACCAAACACATGCGCATGGAGTTGTGGAACCAATGGAAGGTTGCTAACTGATGGCAGCCCATGATGTATTGCCGTCCCTAAATCTTTCGTTTACTCGTGTTTTTTCATAGCTACAATGATGTGACCTTTAGAAGCATGGAGATATCACTCTTTTGGAATCTTATGACTATTCAGCTACACCAAGATAACAACTTATGCTCCTGAAAATTATTTCATCATTCTTTTCTTCCGTATTTTGGTTACAAGTGTTCCCGTAACTTCTAGCATACAGCTGCATCTCGCGGTAGTAAAATATGGATCCAGATAGTTTAATGCTTCTTATATGTAGATTTGTAGCAAATAATTATTTCTCTGCGGGAGTACCTTTGTCCTACCTTCTTCTTAGTCTCGAAGTTGTATTTTCTAACTTCTACCCGATTCCCAAGATGGGAAAAACTTATCTTTAACATACCGGATGAATTTAAACTAGATTGAATAACCATTTTAGCTATGCATCAAAATTAACATTTCAGACTATGGCCCAATGTATTTTCAAGACTATCCATTATTAACTCCTTTGATGCTTGTATGCTTTTCAATGTGGTAGCGGAGTCATTGGTGGATGGTTTTCCTCAGGTTTTGGATGTGCCTTGTGTGTTGGGATGAGGCCTAATGTATTTTCAAGACTATCAATTATTAACTGATAATTCGTGCTGCTTGTTGTGAAATGTCATGTTTATCTTCGCCGAGCGCCGGAATACACTGCGTAGGCCTGGCCCTCCTCCGCCACCTTCTTGCTGCAGCACCTCCGTCTCTTGTTGGTGCAGCCTGCTGCTGCTGAAGCTGTCGCCCAGCGATCTCTGCCTCCTCCTCCCGGGCGCCACCAAGGGAACCTCGTCAGGTAATGCTCTGCTGCAATACAAGCAATGAAGTAACAATATTTTAGGTCAATTTACTGACCGCAATGGCTGCCATATTTCTGAGCTGATTAATTTGATATAAAGTGTTCCCAAATTGGGCTTTCGGAATTATGCTTATAGCCAGTGGTTTTGACTCTTAGATCTGACTATAGGCACTTTCTATCCTACGTATTTACATGTCATATTTATCTTCTAGAAGTTGGTTCTGGATTAATTGGAAATATTCTTATCTGTTGTTTCCATCAACTCAATTCATATGCTATGATAAAAGTTTTTTATGCCGTTCGAATCAAAATTTGAAGGATACGTTGCTAATTTTTCACCACCCACTTCTGACGAGGTTGTTATCTCAATCTACAATTCATGTTTTCAGGTCCAGAAATATGTTTAAGGTCATATTACTAATGGTGTTTGTTCATCGCAATGGTAGATAATTATTGACTAGATAATTCCCTGTGCGTTGTGGTGGGCGTCAAAAAGAAAACTCCATACGGATGAATTATCTGTTTGTGTAAAGACATTCAGAGCGCCAAAATGGTAGAAGAGACATGTATGCTGAAAATTATACCTTGCAGTATATTAGGATAGTGGTGTTGATGGCATGAACCAAAGGTACTTGATTCACGCCGTTGGTTGAAACCTGAACATTACAAGTTGTTTCCATTGTACATGGACTTGTGGTTCAAATGGCATTGTGGTAGGACAATATATGAGATGAAGTCCATGAATAATATCCCGTTTGCAGGTGAAAACTGAGTGTTCTTAAGAAAAAGAGAGTTCTTGTAATATCAGTTTACCTATATGTGGTGAAACTGTAAATCCAAAGGAACGTAAATTATCCTTCTCTGAAACTCCTTTAATGCCCGCAGGTACCAAAATGATCCTGCAATCATCGCAATGGCAAACTTGGTTGCATCATACTAGAAGAACGAAACCATGGAGTTTGAAAAGATCTTAAAAGGTCAATGTTCTTGAACAGGTGATTTTCCTTGTGTGCAACAATCCTAAGCTCTTCATTGCTGTTTTAAGAGTTTACAAGTCCATTTCTGCTGTAGCCTTATATGCATTACCTCATTTTATTACTTACTTTTGCAGGCCTATTCGTTGATGCTGGTGATGGTATTTTCCAACCTCTACAATGTGGATCTAATTATAGGAGACACTGAATGTGGGTCACACACTGTGCTTGGACAAATCTGTTGTCCTAATCATCCTATTTCTCAATTGGATTCATCATTACTTTAGAATGCGTAATCCAGGTTGACACAAGCTTATAATGCAACGACCATGTTTGACTCAACATCACAGGACTACAATAATCCAAAGCAATGACCGGTAAAGGGGGAAAATAATACATAGGTTCTTGACTTGTCTTTCATAGTTTCACTCAAGCGTGAACATATAATACAACTTATTAATATGAATATATGTACAGCTTCTAAATATACAAGTATATATAGTACATATGCTCCTCTTTCCATTTTATCCTTCATGAGAAATAGGATGATTTTTGTTCATCTTTGAACCTTACTAGAGATCTGTCAAGAACTACAGATTCATACTCGTACTTTGTGATTTCCTTTGCTAATTCTGGGTGTGTATTACAGGTTTACTCACTATCCCCGTCTCACCTCTCTTTATGTCTATTGATAAATTAATCTCGGTCTATAGTATGTATTGTCTTGCTCAAACTAAGATTCATTTTCTACTTTGAGTGAATTTGCCTTTCTATTTTCTGCATTTAGTTTATATCAAGCACAGAAACCGCCGGCCTATTATGTCGCTATCTATATTTTGTATTTTATTTTATGTTGTGATATGAGTACCATAATAGGACGGACGTGCTCAGCATGACATGATATGTGGTGCTCTTGTGTTTTAGAAATTTCCAGGGAAGAGGCTCTAGGAGAGAGGGGGTTTGAATTTTCTTTTCTGGTTTTGCAGCATGGTGCGACAAATTGTCTATTCTGGTTTTGCAGCACGGCGCGATGAATCTTTTGCAATTATGGCTTAATTCCTCCATTCACCATATTCAAATCTTATTTTCACGTTGTTTGATTTCTCATGAGTGACCTGAGATTACTGTGATGATACGTAAAGCCTAGAATGTAGAGTGAGTCATAAATGTGTTGGATGCACTAATTTAGCTCATTGCTTTGCTTCACTGTGTTGTGTAGATGCAAAACTATTTCAGTTTTTAAAACACTCATTGGATTTGCAGCTAAGTAGTTTAGAATTTTGGAATCTGAAAATGGTCTTGCACAGGAAATTCAGGCAATGTAGAAATACCATGTCTGGTCTTAATCTCTCTGCTTTCCTTTGTAGTATACGTATAGCTGAATTGGGCAACATAGATTGTGCTTGTACTGAACATTCTCTATTTTCATGGGTTCTATTAATGAGGATTTCCATTTTTTGTTTATTCGTGATTTATGATTTTGACGTTTTCCATCTCAACCAGCTCCCTTCATTTCACAAAGAATATATGTGGAGTTAATTGTCATAAAAGATTATATTCTTTGATCCCTTGTATAATTGCATCATAGTACATGATTTGTGTTGGAACAACCACAGTACATGATTTATATTTCAGAATGATGATTACATGTATAGAGACACATGGCACTTGAATGACTCATCAAGTAACATATTTTTTAGTGGAGAAGACAACAGAAAATTCTTGGATGTTTCCTTACGATTTTTGTTTAGACCTGCAGGATGTACCCTGTTCCCCAGGGTACATTATCCTCTGCTGGCTGTTTTGGTGATTGCCATTATGTCACATCTTAAATTCGGAGCTTGTGTCTATGTTAGTGGCAAGATGTTCGAATGGTTCCTGGTTGCACTTTTACAAAAATCCTCCAATGGATGATAGTTGTGTTAAGATACCGTGGATAAGTTCTATTCTATTCTCTAGATACCTTGTACAACTGTATAAGGGATGTTTATGAAGCTAAGGTTTCTCTTGCATTTACCACATGTAGACATGAGCATCGTAAACGTTATTTGTGTTAAAAATTAAGATTGCATCGCTTGCTCGCATGATGATTCATCTCGCTAATCGCCCAGGTGTAATGTCAATATTGGTGCAAGCTGCATCTCCGGTAATCATGATTTGCTGAGGTATTGATACTGACTTAGTTTTCTTGCTTGTTTCTGCGATGCCCACAATATAAAATTAACATTAGTTGATTCCGAACCCATGCTCAAAAAATATATATTTCTTTGTAGGGAATATCTTGTGCACCCCAAGTTACTGTTTCTTTGTAGGGAACAGGCCACAAGGAAAAATGTAAATTGCTTATTTTTGTGAAACATAGCAGTGTAGATCTAATGTTGTACTGTTGGTAGTATGATTTCTTTCTCAACATTGATCTATTTAGTTAAAGTTCTTCATTTACCTTCTTTAGATATAAAATTGAAAAGAAAAGCTAATTTGGTTGTGTTGTAGGTTTTTCGTCTACTTGGATTGGGTCAAATACATGTAGTTACAGATATCATGGAGGTAGAGTATGTGGATCGAGTGCTCCAGCTTGGAGCTATTCGGTGATGTCTCGCTCGGTATCTTTGCCGGATAGAGTGTCCGAAAAGAATTTGTGCCTCTAGGGTCAAGAAGCTCAGAGGTACCGAGATGAGTGAATTCCAGGCCACATCTAACAATCACACTTATCAACCAACCTGACCTTTGTTTGTACTATTGTCTCACACAGTTTTGTACTATTGTCTCACACAGCTGTTGGCCGAGGGCCGGATCGGCGATTCATTGTGAATTATTACTTCGATTTTCTCTATCTTTTACATGGTTCAAAAAAAGGGGACGAGTCGAACACCATCAAGAAGATGGACGGAGACGTTGTCAAGAACATGGTTGCATTGCATTCTGGAATTATAATTTAATAGAGAAGTGTCTTCTCTTCTGATGTATGCTTGTTTCGTTTAAACAAAAACGATGCACACATGCTCGTCTTATAGTGTAGCCACCTCACTCGTTACGTTATCAAACATTTTCTTCCATGACTACTATGATACAATATGTGCATAATGACCGAAGCTTATAAGGCATGTTGTTCTATCCTTCTTTCATATTTTGCAATAAATCAATATATTGTAACTTATTGTTGTAACTTAAATGATACGTAATGATTATCGGATGTGAATTATTGAGTCACTGGTTCTTTCAAGCATTTAAGAAGCTGATAAAGAAAGTAATGAGATTGAAGAGACACGGCAACTGTAATAGCATAACATCAACTGACAGATTTTTGATTATTCTAATCTCCCAAAAGCAACTTGCAAGATAACGGCATAGAACATTGATAGGATGAAGAAAGAAGTAAGAGGAGTCTTTGACTTCCTGCAGTTAGTGGTGTGAAAAGATGTGCAACAAGGAATCAAGGAGGGAGAGAATCAAGTGGATGCATGGTGCTCGAAGTGGCAAGAAAGAAGTTGGCATTCATTGCAAGCAAAAAATGAAGAAGCTGAAGCATGGACTTGGAAGACTAAATTAAGGGCCTAGCTGTTTAATAGATCGTGTGTTGTTAGTGTTGCTTCTTAATTGATAGATTTGTGTAAGGAACGAATAAAATGTGACTACTTGGTCGAAAATATAACAGTATTTTAACATTATCGTTTGATGCCCAATTTCTTGCATTTCTTTTTTGAACACATGTGCCTCAATGGGTCGGTGATTAGAGTTCAACCATAGTGTGGACAAAGATGATTCCATTAAACTTATTTGCTACAAAGAATGTGTATCCCTTATATATGTGTATTTAGAAATGAAATTTGCGTCCCGTGGCAACGTACGGGCATTTGTACTATCATCCGAAAGGAGAGGTTGTTGAGTTGACAGTTCTGACTGCCCAGAACAGAGATGTGGAACTTACCGCAGAAGAGTAATAAGATGATCTACAACTTGGAACGACGCAGATGCAAAACAATCTTGTTTTGTTATTTCGCTCATGTCTCTTTCTGACTATGTATTAAGTTCTTCTATGATACAGTTCAACCAACATTCGGTCCTCTTTTTTATTGTCTATACTTTGCTACTCTATATACCCACCTAGAAATCTATTTTTAAAATTTCATATATGATATTTGAATTATATATGTGTATTGAGAAATATAATTTGAGGACCCGTGGCAACGCACGGGCATTTGTACTAGTACCTAATAATAAAAAATAAGGGCTTCTTGTTCGTCCGTCAGATTTTGCCCCTGTTTTCCGCTCAAATTACACCATATGCCACCGCCAAGTGAATGTAACGGTTCGTTCGTATGATCCTGCCGTACGTCCCGTGGCCCATTAACAGGTGGCTCGGCCCAATCTATGTCTCAAGCCTGTTCTCCTTCATCTTCTCCAACGCAACGCTTCGCCACCGGACTCCTCAGGCTTCTCCAATACGAACACTGCTCCGACACCAACCGTGCTCGACCACGCGACCATGGTGTTCCCTCATAAAAAGACTCCAGACCCTCGATTCCCTCGATCGCAATCGAAATTCCGGCTCCAAGTCCCTTCCGTCGCGCATAAAGTTTCAACCAAAGATGCCTCGAGCGAAATCGAAATCCCAGCTCGAAATCCCTCCGGTTCTCCTGAATCCGCAGCATCGGCCCCCCTCTGCAACCACCACGGGAAGCACCGGGTCCCTCCGCTCCCCAGTCCCCACGACCCCGAGCAGTCGAGCACTCAGCGTCTAAGGACACCAGATCTCGATCCAAAACTCAGGCAACAGCTGCAGGCCGTCCTCGCCGCCGCAATCTCCCCGGCCACCGCGGGCTGTAGCAGCGCCGCGACCGCGCCGGACTCCAAAAACTGCCGCCACCCGGCGCGCTCGACACGCCCAACCCGGATGTTGGGGGCGCGAGGTAGCTGGCGTACAGGTCACCGGCGGCCGCGCTGCGGCCTGCGGGAGAAGGAGCTCCCGGTGCAGTCCGATGCCGGCGCCTTCGTTCGATTTACCAGCTTCCCGCAGGGGCGTTGATGTGGGCGGGAGCAGGGCGTCCGTCCCGGAGGAATACGGTGGCGGGGAATCGGCCAAAGGAGCAGCGGTTGGTCCGTTCGGTAAAGGGGGATATTTTATAATTTGCCACACATTACATTGAACCTTTATAATTTGCCACACATTACTTTGTCTTTTACTATTTGCCACACATTACACTCATTCCTTTATAATTTGCCCTATTCTCCACTTTACAGCTCTATTATAATATTTTACTCCAAAATACTTTGTGAAATACAGTAACTGTACGTATGTAGCTGGAACGATCAACCTAGTAGATTAGATCTGCACTCAGTCGTTTGGTTAAACAAATCAGTACCGAAACAGAACAAAACCGTCGTTCCTTTTACAACAGCGGAAGAACAAGATCCACAAAAGCAGCTCGATGCAAGCAATCGCCGGCTCTTCCTCGTCGCACCAGCCGCAGATGCTGCCGAGTACCACTATGGCTCCATTTTTGGGTCCCCGCCCGGCCCCTGTACCACGCGTTGAGGAGCTCCGCTGTCTCCCCTGCCATGGGAGCTCGCCGTCGCTCGGCCGGACACGGGACGATCGTGAGCATGGCGGCCGGCCAGCCAGCGCGGACCCTGGCACGCTCGCTCGGATGGTGCTCTCCCGTGTGGTCACTAGGAAGAGGAATGGAGAATAGCAGTGGTTGACCCCCAACTGAGTGGGGGATTTGATTCGTTTTGTTCATCGATTCAACTAGTTCCAGCCACATACGTACAGTTACGGTATTTCACAAAGTATTTTGGAGTAAAATAATTTAACAGAGCTGTAAAGGGAGAAATAGGGCAAATTATAAAGGAATGAGTGTAATGTGTGGCAAATAGTAAAAGACAAAGTAATGTGTGGCAAATTATAAAGGTCCAATGTAATGTGTGGCAAATTATAAAATATCCCCGGTAAAGGAGCATGACCGGCCATATGCCCATGTTGCTCTTGGTAGCGGGCCTGCGTGACTTTTTAATTATTCATTTATTTGTCGCCTCCTCGCCCTACCCACATAACGCCTTCTGTTCTTATTCATGTATATGCATGTGTGGATTATGTTGGAAGTGAACTAGGTAGTTGCTTGTAGTACGGAGTAGCAGAGATTAATCTATATGCATTTTCGCGTGAGGAACACATCCTACTCCGTTTGTTTCCTCATCACACAAATATTCTGTACCTTGATCTTGCAAGTATTTTGTAATGTAGCTACATGAATGATTCGCTCCAGGCCACGGGGATCGTACCCGGGAGAAAATAAAAGAGATGGAAATAATAGGGGGAGAAGAGAGGAAAAGGGATAAATTAAATATATTGAATTAAAAATATAGTCTAATCTATGATTTATAAATTTTACTTTGCTTCCTCTACTCCTTAACCCCGAGGTCGGTCAAGGCCTTCGTGGAGTGGGGTGACGGCGATGATGGTAATGCTTGGCTCTACTCCTACTGACCTACGTGTGTCGGTGGACTAGCAGCTGCGGTGCATAGAAGAGGTAGCGATGACACTCCTAAACAGACCGGTCCGATATTAATCACCCGGTGCAACGCAAGGGCAAATTTCCTAGTAAATTCTAATGATAACTGAACGGCGAGTTGCGCTAACGGGTCTCAGGGCAGGAGGTATGCTGACCTGCGCCATCTCGTGGTGGAAGGGGATCTTCTGGTCGGGCGGCGACTCGTTGGCGGTGAACACCCGCCCCACAACGTTGCTGCGGGGCGCCGCGCCGCCGACGTACGGCAGCTCCTCGTACCCGAACGCGTCCACGGCGCGGTCGAAGTCCGCCGCCGTCAGCGCGGGAAACCCACGCAGCAGCACCGCCCCGGCCTCCCGCAGCAGCGGCTCCACCCGGGACGCCCGCTCCGACCGCACCGCCGCCAGGAACTCGTCGAGGCTTCCTTGTCCCGGTGGTCCGCCGCTCGGGACGAGCACCGCAGGGAAGGCGATGCCCTCGACGGCCCGCTGCTCCGGGAGGCGCGCTTCCTGGAAGAAGCTGCTCCCCGCCATCTGCGCTATCTGGTTGCAGAGAGTTTGGTTTCCCTGCTGATGCGGGTACGTGTGACAGTTCTGCGAGACTCTCTGTGAGCCTGTGTGACTGAGCTGAGAGACGTGACGATGACGCTTCAGAGTGGAAGGAGTGAAGACGCTTTGGGTTGGATGAACGTGGACGGATTCTGGAACAGAGTGGACTGTCGTTCTCTCACGACGGCAACCGCACTGCCCTGGGCCTGCATGGCTGCTGCATACGAAACTCTTCCACCTACTAGCGATCTAATTTTTTTTTTTTTGAGTGGATACTAGCGATCTAATTGTGCCAGCCCCAGTTATAGGCCGAGCAATGCAGTGCTTCCTTCAGCCCAATAACAGGTGCCCATTTTACGAACATTAAAAAAACATTTTAAACCACGTGATCATTTTTCAAAACAAACAAATTGCAATCTGTCATTTCTACATTTAAATGTATCTATATACACTAAATAGTGTCTACATTCATCTAAGCTTTCACAAATCTAAGATATCTTTTTATGCACACAGAGGTAGTGGTTTTTTTACCATGAACATTTTAAAAAATATGTTTTTTTAGAATCTCAACATTTGTGAAAAAAATGAAATCGCACGAAAAAACAAGCAAAGCAAAAAAACAACAAGAACAAAAATAGAAGAAACTTGTAAAACCCAAAAAAAAACATCCAAAAAAAAGACACTCGTGTGAGCGGAGCACAATCCGTCATGTTGTTGGGATGTGAATATAAATTTCCCTTTTTTTGTTTGGTGAACATGCGTGGTGTTGCTCCAAGTTAATGGCGGTGGTTCTCTGATACGTCCATTTTGCATCACTATTTTGTATCATAATTTGCTGTTATTCATTGATATATTTCATATTGGGACACAATATTTATGTTATTTCATCTATTTTGCATGTTTCATCATTATTGGAGGATCAAGCACCGGAGCCGGGATTCCGCCGGAAAAAGCACCGTCGTAACGCAATATTTCGGAAGATCAACTCGTGGAAGGAAATTACACGTAAATTCCTATTTTTCCAGATGACGAAGGAAGCCAGAAGGGGGAGAAGAGGGGACCCAAGGTGGGCCCAGACCATAGGGCGGCGCGGCCCATGGCCTGGCCGCGCCACCTTGGTGTCTGGGGGCCCCACAGCCCCTTTCGCCTCCTTTTCTTCGCGTACTCCTTCGTCCCGAAAACCTAAGCCACAGAGGGTACCTCACGAAGAGTTACAACCGCCTCTGCGGGGCGGAGAACACCAGAGAGAAAAGAGCTCTCCGACGGGCAGGAATCCGCCGGGGAAATTCCCCCCCGAGGGGGAAATCGACGCCATCGCCATCGTCATCGAGCTCGGACATCATCTCCATCATCATCTCCATCATCTCCACCATCTACACCGCCATCACCACCGCCGCACCTCGTCACCGCCGTAACGATTTGGGTTGGATCTTGATTGTTTGATAGGGGAAACTCTCCCGTGTTACTTTCTACTTGTTATTGATGCCATTGAGTGAAACCATAGAACCAAGGTTTATGTTCGGATTGTTATTCATCATCATATCACCTCCGATTGTATTCCATATGATGTCTCGTGAGTAGTTCGTTTAGTTCTTGAGGACATGGGTGAAGTCTAAATGTTAGTAGTGAACTATGGTTGAGTAATATTCAATGTTATGATATTTAAGTTGTGGTGTCATTCTTCTAGTGGTGTCGTGTGAATGTCGACTACACGATACTTCACCATTTATGGGCCTAGGGGAGTGCATCTTGTATTCGATTGCTAATTGCGGGGTTGTCGGAGTGACGAAACCCGAGCCCCGGCTAGTATACCGATGCAAGAGGGATCGCAGGATCTCGCAGTTTAAGGCCGTGGTTAGATTTATCTTAATTACTTTCTTGTAGTTGCGGATGCTTGCAAGGGGATAATCACAAGTATGTATTAGTCCTAGGAAGGGCGGTGCATTAGCATAGGTTCACGCACACAACACTTATCAAAACAATGAAGATTAATTAGCTGTATGAAGCGAAAGCACTAGACTAAAATCCCCGTGTGTCCTCAAGAACGTTTGGTCATTATAAGTAAACAAACCGGCTTGTCCTTTGTGCTAAAAAGGATTGGGCCATTCGCTGCAATTATTTCTCTCGCATTTTACTTACTCGTACTTTATTTATTTGTTACATCGAAACCCCTTGAATACTTGTCTGTGAGCATTTACAGTGAATCCTTCATCGAAACTACTTGCCAACACCTTCTGCTCCTCGTTGGGATCGACATTCTTACTTATCGAAGATACTACGATACACCCCCTATACTTGTGGGTCATCAAGACTATTTTCTGGCGCCATTGCCAGGGAGTGAAGCGCTATTGGTAAGTGGAATTGGTAAGGAAAACCTTTATTGTTTGTGCTGATTTAATTTCTGCCTCGCTGCTATAAGTCATTATGGAGAGATCTTCTCTTCAATTTCTATTTGGGAAATCTACTACTACCGCAACGGTGGTGGATGAAGCGCCGTGTGAGGAAGTGATACCATATAAAATACCTATGAAAATTATTGAACGTGTTATGGATAACCGCTATGAAGGGGATGGAACTGTGCATCCTGGAGATCATTTACTGTTTTTACATGAATTATGCGGGTTATTCAAATGTGCAGGTATTTCAATGGATGAAGTTAGGAAGAAATTATTTGTTATGTCGCTATCTGGTAAAGCGGCGCATTGGTATAAACTGCTGAACGACGGGCGTTCTCTTGATTGGAAGGACATTGTGCCTTTATTCTATTCCAAATTTTATCCTCCAAGTGAAATTCACAAAGACCGCAACCGCATATATAATTTCTGGCCTCATGATGGAGAAAGTATTGCCCAAGCTTGGGGGAGATTGAAGTCTTTAATGCTCAAATGCCCCATTCATGAGCTTCCTGGTAATGTTATTATTGATAATTTCTATGCAAGACTTTCTTTCCAAGACAAGACCTTGCTGGATACTTCTTGTTCTGGATCATTTACACGCAACAAAGAAGAGTTTAAAAGGGACCTTCTTGATCGGATCCAGGAGAATACTGAAGGATGGGAGAACGACAAAGATAGAGAATCAGGTATAATTTATGATTATAAATGCATTGAAGCTTTTATGGATACTGATAAATTTCGTAATATGAGTGCTACATATGGTTTTGATTCCCAAGTTGTTGCAAATCTTTATAAAGCTTTTGCCTCTCATTATGAATTGCCTAAGAAGAATTTTGATAAGTATCATGAACCGTATAAAGATAAAATTGATTCATCTGTAAACAAATGCGTAGTGATTGAAACTGTTGATCATGTTATTCCTGAAGCTTATATTGAAAAAACTCCTTTGCCTGCTAAACTGAAAGAGTACTCTGTTATATCTAGTCTGGTTAATAAAAGTGAAAAGAAACCTATAGAACCTGAAGAACAAATTAAAGTTGAACCTGCTATTGCAATAGTTAAAGATCTTGTGACTGAAAATGTGGAGGATGGTCAGATTATTTTCTGTGAAGATGCTTCAAATATTGTTTCACATCCTAATAAACCCAAACAAGTTAGTGTTCCTATGCTATCTGTTAGAATTGGTGATCATTGCTATTATGGTTTATGTGATATTGGTGCAAGTGTTAGTGCTATTCCTTATGAGCTTTACACGGAGATTATGCACGAAATTGATTCTTGTGAACTTGAAGATATTGATGTGGTTATTCAGCTGGCTAATAGAGAAACTATTTCTCCAATTGGTATTGTTCGAGATGTGGAAGTTCTATGTGGTAAGATTAAATATCCTGCTGACTTTTTGGTACTTGGTTCTGCTGCTAGTGATTATTGTCCTATCATTTTTGGTAGACCTTATCTAAATACTTGTGGAGCTATTATAGATTGCAAGAAAGAGAAAATTTTGACTAAATTTGCTGGTGAATCTTATGAGTTTAACTTCTCCAAATTTACCAAAACTCCTTATAAAGCTGATTTGCCTAGTAATGATTTTAAAATGGAGCAGTGTGCATCTATTGTTCTTGTTCCTAATAATCCTAGCGAAAGTGAAGTTTTTAGGAAAGAAAGAGATGAGCTTGAGGAAATTTTTCTTCGCCAACCTATTCTCAAGCATGATTTACCGGTGGAAGATTTGGGTACAACACCGCCACCAAAGGAAGATCCTGTTTTCGATTTAAAGCCTTTACCTGATAATCTTAAATATGCTCATATTGATGATAAGAAAATATATCCTGTTATTATTAGTTCTAAGCTTTTAGAGATTGAGGAAGAAAGGTTATTGGAAATATTGAAGAAACACCGAGGGGCTATTGGCTACACTCTTGATGATTTGAAGGGGATTTCTCCTTCTATTTGCCAACATGCTATTAATATGGAAGATGATGCAAAGCCTGTTGTTGAACATCAACGTCGTCTAATTCCGAAGATGAATGAGGTGGTAAGGAATGAGGTATTAAAACTTCTTGAGGCTGGTATTATATATCCTATTGCTGATAGTAGATGGGTTAGTCCTGTGCATTGTGTTCCTAAGAAAGGAGGAATGACTGTTGTGTCTAATGATAATGATGAGCTCATCCCTCAAAGAGTAGTTGTAGGATATAGAATGTGCATTGATTTTCGAAAAGTAAATAAAGTTACTAAGAAAGATCATTACCCTTTACCATTTATTGATCAAATGCTAGAAAGGTTGTCTAAAAATCACTACAAGAAAAGTTCTGATAGACAACGTCCCAAAATCGTCCACTAAGGGGTATTTTTCGTCGCCTATGGGCCTAACCCGACGATATGGGTTCTGTTGTCGAAACTGCGTCAGGCAAAGTCCAACGACGATTTTTTCGGCTCCGTCGCGCTTGGGCGCCCTTCCGCCACGGAAAATCGGACCGTTGCCCAAGTGTTTCCGGAACCCGTTGACCGCCGACGTCATGCAACCGACACGTGGCGGACGCCGCATCGGCGCGGTAATCGGCGTTAACCGACTGAAACCCCGTGGTAGATGGTAGGCCCACACGAGGCCCGCCACGTCTTAAGCGGGCCGGCCAGATGACATAGTTTGACCGGTCAACTATATAGCTGGGCCGGTCCATTAGTTACGTGGGCCGGGCCTAACCTCTAATGTTGATCGAGTCAAAACTTAAATGGGCCAGCCCATTTAACATGTGGGGTCCACCTTACGACGAATCGGGCCGACCCAAGAAGCAAGTGGGCCGGCCAAAAACACAGTGGGTCCCACTTTCCCGTTAAAAGGCCGGCCCATTTAGTGTGTGGGGTCCACCATATAGCAAGTGGGCCGGCCCAACAAGCTAGTGGGCCGGGCCAAAAACACAGGTGGGTCCCACTATCCTGTTAAAGGGCCGACCCATTTAGTATGTGGGGTCCACCATATAGCAAGTGGGCCGGCCCAACAAGATAGTGGGCGGGCCAAAAACACAGGTGGGTCCCACATTCCTGTTAATGGGCCGGGCCATTTGGTATGTGGGGTCCACCATATAGAAAGTGGGCCGGCCCAACAAGATAGTGGGCCGGGACAAAAAACACAGGTGGGTCCCACTTTCCTCTTGAAGGGCCGGCCCGTTTAGTATGTGGGGTCCACCACAAAAGCAAATGGGCTGGCCCAACTAATTAGTGGGCCGGCCCAGTAGTGGGTGGGGTCCACCTTAAAGCAAGTGGCCAGCCCAATTAGAGTGTGGGGTCCACCTTAAATCAAATGGGCTGGCCCAAGAAGTAAGTGG
>NC_061513.1:338590850-338603938 GCF_022539505.1 Lolium rigidum | reverse complement strand
CATATCGTCGGGTTAGGCCCATAGGCGACGAAAAATGCCCCTTAGTTGACGATTTTGGGACGTTGTCTATCAGAACTTTTCTTGTAGTGATAATATGCGCTTTAGGATTTTGCGGGCAGGCACATATGTGATTTCGCTTAATTGGGCCGTTTAAGGGATGGGAATTCGTGATTTAGATACTGAGAATATTTACGCAGCATTGATTTCTGTCGGATAGCCTCACTTACCACAAGCACCAAAGAAAAAATGCGCGAAAGAACTATAAAAACTAACTAAATATTACATCAGTACGCAAGGCATTGAAAAAATATTACGGAACCCGGAGAAATTGAATGGTAATTAAACCTAGCAATACAATGAAGCGATCCGGCAATCTTTTAAGTTGTCCATGCGGCACCTATATACGAAACAAAGACATTACAAGTTAAGACAGCAACAATGGAAAGGCAAAGACACTACAATATTGTTTGCCAAAGAATTTGGAACTCATCATTTTGTCGTTATAACAAGATCATTGTAATGCGCACAATAAGCAAACAAAGAGTGCATGCCGCATACCAACAGCCAATATAACAGAGCATGTTAGAATGAAACGACAGACTTACTACTGTCGAGTCCCATGCAAACCAACATGTTCAGGGAGTACAAAATTGGCATGAACAACATAGTAGCAGGCTATAAATTTTGTAACGACGACTGAGCAAGATACAGAATATAGTGGGATCACCTGTGAACTTGTATAAGAGGGAATGCAAACCAATATGTTCAGCATTCCATATGTGAGCGTCATGCCAAGTCAGAGAAACAAGTCGATAATGCAGGTTTTGAAGAACAAGATGGCACACAAAATTATTATCTAGTAATATGACAAGTTTATTTGTACTACAGGCTTAGATAGCAGAGTGATAGCATGCCAAACTAAGTCCTTACTTTGTTAGCTTACAATGAACTAGATACAAAACAATGGCATCACTCGTAGCACAGGGAATGCAAGCCAACATGTTCATGGAGTAAAAAATTGGCACAAACAACATAGTAGCAGGCCATAATTTTTGTAACAACAACTGATCAAGATAAAGTTATGATGGCTATATCTACAGAGCAGGGAATGTAAACCAAATATAGAAGTTACGATGCCAAAAGCTATAGAGCAGGGAATGTGAACCAACATGTGCAATTACTTAAAATTGGCCATGAACTAAATAATAGCGAGGATGTTACTATAATAGCTAGGAATAAAACGAGATAGGAGTTATAATGGCATCAGCGATAAACTTGTAGATAAGGGAAACAAATCAATTTGTTTCGGGATATAAAGTTGTAATGAACAACACATAGAGGATAGTTAATGCTACGGCTTAGGATGGACCAGAAACGGAATATAGTGGGATCTGAACTTGTAGAAAAGGGAATGCACACCAATATGTTCACAATTCTATATGTGAGCGCCATGCCAATTAAGAGAAACAAGTTAATATTGCAGCTTTTGAAGAATCGGATGGCGAGACAAAATTATGATGGAAGTAGGCTAGCTGTGACGAGTTCAAATAAATTTGTACTCGCGGGATGGCGGAGAGCGATAGCATGCGGGAACTAATAGCGAGCGGTTAATTTGTTAGCTTACGACGAAGTAGATAGAAATAACAATGGCATCACCGTAGTACGGGGAATGCAAACCAACATGTTCGGGGAGAACAAGATTGGCATGAACAACGAATGAGCAAGATAGAAGTTATGATGGCTACATCTACGGAAGCGGGGAATGCAAACCAAAATGTTCAATCGCTTGAAGTTAGCAATGAACTAGAAAATAGCAACGTGTTACGGTCATAGCTAGGAATGAACTAAAAGAGCTTCGGACAAACAAGCATCCGAACCCGGAACATGGCGCTAAAACAAGGGACTTACATTAGGAGAAGCACTGCGTGGGAGTCACGGCGAGATCTTCACGGGGTTGATAGATCCGGTGATGAAGTACGCTACATGTGCTACTTGGGGTTGGAGAGACGGCCATTACACTTCATGATTACTCATCTCATCTGCAAAAACGTAACGGCGCGTCGTTAGCACAAACAAGTTCCCCCAAGATTAAACAAGAACTTGCAGGCAAGCAATAGAAAAGCAACAGTAGAAGAGTTTAGATCATGCACGGCGCCGGTGAAGCGAGATCCGGTTCATGCACGCCGGTGTCGGTGAGCAAGATCCGATGCGGTGGACGACGGATCCGGCGAAGCGGCTCCGGTGGGGTGGACGATGCCGCAGCTGAAGCGACTGCGAGTAGGCTCGCTGGATGAGCATATGGTTTCGAGGTTCGGCGGGGATGATCCGGTCCGGTTGATGACGGCGTCGATGAAGCGGCTCCGGCAGGCAGCCGGATGACGAGGATCGCGAGGGCTCGGGTAGGCCAGGGAAGTCCGGGGGGGATGTTCCGGTGCGGTGGTCGTGGAGGTGGGAGAGAGAGGGACTTGAGAAGTTCCGGTGGGTGGTCTCAGATGAGAGACTGAGGGAAATGAATTTTTTTTGGGAGGGTATCCGGGGCTAGGGAGGTGGTGATCCAAAAAATGACGGCCGACCCCCCCACCAACCGACTTTGCTGTCATCTCCACGAGGGTAGAATCGGAATTTGGAAGCGTGTGAAATTTTTGTATTTTGTGGGCGGGAAGTTTTGCCGCTATGAGATTTTGAATTTCGCTAAGGTCCAAGTATAATGATAAAAAATTGTGAGACCGTACTAGTACCTCTCGTTCAAGGCCGACTTGTAAAATCAAATCATCATCAAGTTGAACATCGGTTACTACCATGATCATCATCGGACACAGATCTGGTGACATGCACCTGAAATTGGTGCATTCGTTGCAAAGTATAATGCTAAAAAATTTAGTGAGAATAGAAGGAGCCCTCGCGCACTCCTCCTCCTCCGCCCGCCCCGCCTCGTCTCGTCTCGTAAACCTGCAATAACAGAGCCATGTTCAATGTTTTCATGAGTAGGATAAAAGAAAGTCAACTCTGTTAGGTCTTGGCTTAGGCGATATGGGCGACCCCGCCCACCCGCCGCCGCCGCCACCATACGAGAGTCCGTCGGAGCGCCGTCGAGCGGTGAGAGAGTCTCTACGAGTCACGAGACGAGTAGGAAAGGAAGGCTCGGGGGCAGTCCTTGGCCTGTACGATCCAGGAGAGGCGGTGGGGAGCTCTTTAAAGCCCTATGCGCTAGACCGATCTGATCGCCAAAATCAGAATTCATCAATCCAATCAGAGGAGATCTCTAAGCGGGAACCAGATTGCAAGTCCCCGGTGACGATGGCATCGAAGGAGGTGCAGGCGTACTCGGGTGCGGGATCTGGCCGGGCTGCCGGCAATGCAACGCCAGATCCCAGGCGGCAAGGGTTGTCTAGCTCTACGGTAAACCAGTTCGCGCGTATGCATACACCGTCACAGCCAGTGGGACTGCTGATGGCGCCGCCGATGGGTGGGGGCGAACAAGGGGGTCTCGTTGAGAGACCTACCCGCCCGAAGCCTACTGGCGGCGTCTCGGAAGTGTCGCTGTCACGGCGGAGAGCGCTGCTGGATGCAGACATGGTAATGGAGGAAGATGGCAATTGGGATGATGGAAGTCAGATGGAAGGCTTGGGTTTCAACCAAGAAGATGCATCAAAAATTGGTGGCACTGTCAACATGGAGGACGATGTGTTTTTGGAGTTTGATGAGGAGGAGGAAACCATCAAGGAGAAGCCTGATGCGCCTAAGACATGGAAGCTGCTGGCAAGGTATATGGCAAATTTTAAACCCAACACAAAAACCATGTTTGATTGGTTTACAGATGAGGTGTGGCATATCCGCAATGGCATCATGTATTCAGAGAAGGGTAAGAACTACTATATGATTACACTCTTCTCAAAGGGCGACTATGATTTTGTGATGCGTGGCGGCCCATGGATTTTTAAACAGAATGCCTTACTGGTCACGAACCTGGATGAGGCTGCACAACCATCTGCTACTAAGCTCGATTCTGTGCCAGTATGGGTCCGCATATATGATGTTCCATGGGGAAAACAGGATGATGTTTGGGGGAGGAGGTACGGTAATGGTTTGGGGGAGGCAATAGAGGTGGATGTTCCGGCGAGCGAGCAAGAGAAGAAGGAATTCCTAAGGGTGCGTGTGCGCCTTCCATATGACCGCCGTTTGCAGACGCAGATAACTACTGGTGTCAAGGGTAAGCCCCGTGAGGCGAAAACCTTTAAACTGAAGTACGAGCGGGTGCCATATTACTGCTCCCATTGTGGCTTTATGGGTCATAAAAAAGACGTATGTGAGAAAAGGAGGCTCGGCGTGCCATCGCTTGAATATGATGCCCATGAACTTCGGTGCAGCCCATACAAGAAGTTTGAACATCGAACATATTTTGTTCCGGCGGGAGGACAAGCTTCGGCCAAGAGAAATCTCAGCTTTGCCAGTTTTGGCAGTGCGGAATCTTACAGGAGGTCTGATCAAAGACAGTCCAGAGAGCGGCGCCGCAATAGTGTTACCCCTGAACATGGAAATTCCCAAGTTGACTCTGTGAACCATGAAACAATGCCACCCCTAATGGATGACCCAGAAATAGTGGGTAATATGGTGGTTCAGGAGATAGGGGCTGAAGGTGTGGAAGGGGAGACCATACTGGTGAAACCAGAAGTGGAGGAAAACCTGGCTGAGAGGGTGGATGCCATGCTGATGGCGCCAAGCCAGAACACGCACCAACAAGTTTCGGCAGGGGGGAAGGATGGTGCACAGCCTATTATTCAGTTTCCCGATGATGATGGACAGGGTACTGCTGAACACGGCTGTCACATGCACGTTTCCTTGACTGCAGACATGCTCGCTAAGCTGCAGCAGGTACAAGCGCAGGCTAGGCAGGATACCATCTCAGGCTATAGCTGGGGACAAGGGCCTCGGCCAAGTGACATGATCCCTGCACTCCAAGGCTTGTCCAACCTCCAGGTATCCTTCGGGTCTGTGAATGAAATCTCGATGCCGGCGGCGGACACAGTCTTGGGAAAGCGCGGTGCTGAAGATCATGAAGTGCAAGGGGAGCGTCTCGAGCTCTCCCTCGGTCTGGACTATGGAGGCGAGAAGAACACTGGTACATCAAGGAAGGGCACGGCACAAGATGCGGGGAAGAAGCAGCCTGGAAGACGTGAGGTGGAGATGGTCTACAAGAGGAATAGGAAGATGGCGCCAACCGGTCATACGGTCACCGGTAACCTGACGAGACCTAATGTTTGGTCTCGTCAGGAGCAATGAATTGCCTAAGCTTCAACTGTCGGGGTGCCGGGAATGCCCCGACAGTGAGAGAGCTAGCTACTATTTCCCAAGTGTGGAGTCCTCGGTTATTCTTCCTTTGTGAAACTAGACAACATAAAAATAAGATGCGTCGTTTGCGTCATAGGTTAGGTCTTAAGGGCTTTGCTGGTTTTAGTAGTAATGGTTTAAGTGGGGGATTAGCCCTCTTTTGGCATGAGAGTCTCCTTGTAGAAATTAAAGAAGTTAATGAAAGATACATTGATGCGTATGTCCGTGAGTACCCTTCTGCACCCTTGTGGCGCATCACTTGTGTGTATGGCGAACCGAGAGTAGAAGATCGTCACCGTATGTGGGATATGCTGCGTGCTCTGAAAGCTAAGTCTGATCTACCTTGGTTGGTCGTAGGTGATTTTAACGAGGCCCTATGGCAGGAAGAGCACTTCTCCTGTACCTCTCGCCCAACAGCTCAAATGGATGCCTTCCGTGAAGTTCTTTTTGATTGCAACCTAACAGATCTTGGCTTTTCAGGTGTACCCTACACGTATGATAACAAGAGATCCGGGCGGGCCAATGTACGTGTTAGACTGGACCGCGCAGTGGCGTGCCCAGCGTGGAGAGACTGCTATGCAGATACTACGGTACAACATCTAACTTCGCCTGTTTCTGATCATTGTCCAGTCCTAGTCCAATTGGAGCAGGAAGTGAGAGTTCCGAGAAGACAGCCAAAACGGCAGTATGAAATATTCTGGGAGCGGGAGTATGAATTGGCGGAGCAGGTGTCTAATGCATGGGCTGAGGCGGGTGAAAAGCAAGATCTAGGTGACATTATGCATAGCCTAAACAGAGTCATGACCACTTTACAGACTTGGAGTAGGAAGAAATTTGGCAATGTGTTAAGAGAGCTAGACAAGGATAGAAGGAAACTTGAGCTGCTTAAATTAAACAATGCAGATCAGCGTGAAATTCGCCAGACTGCGGATCATATGCAGGAACTCCAGTACAGAGAGGAATTGTTATGGCTTCAACGATCTAGAATAACATGGCTCAAAGAAGGGGATAAGAATACTAGATTCTTCCATCAGAAGGCAGTATGGCGGGCTAGAAGAAACAAAATAAAAAAGCTTAAAGATCATGATGGAACCTGGAAGGATGTTCCATCAGACATGGAACTAATGGCCACCTCTTACTTTCAGGAGTTATTCACACGTGATCATTTACTGAACTCTGATGCCCTTATTGATCTGACACAGAGGAAGGTCACTCCAGAGATGAATAATAGGCTTTGCTTGGAATTTACAGAGGATGAGATTGCTGATGCGTTATTCCAAATTGGCCCACTTAAAGCACCGGGTGTGGATGGTTTCCCTGCTCGTTTTTACCAACGAAATTGGGCCACCATTAAGGCAGAGGTAACTAATGTTGTGAAACTTTTCTTCGCTACAGGCCGTATGCCAGAAGGAGTGAATGACACAGCTATCATACTTATTCCAAAGGTTGATCAACCGGAGACACTTAATGAGTTCCGACCTATTAGCTTGTGCACCGTCATCTACAAAGTGATCTCCAAATGCTTGGTTAACAGGTTGAGGCCAATGCTTGGGGAGCTCATCTCAATGAATCAAAGTGCCTTCGTCCCGGGTCGATTAATAACAGACAATGCCTTGGTTGCCTTCGAGTGCCTACATTTTATTGAGAATAATACAAATCCGGCAAAGAACTTCTGTGCCTATAAACTGGACCTATCCAAAGCTTATGATAGGGTGGACTGGGATTTTTAAAGAAAGTGATGCAAAAGTTGGGGTTCTCTCATCGATGGATTGACTGGATAATGTCATGCGTCACCTCGGTGAGATACCAGGTTAAATTCAATGGAACCTTACTTGAGTCATTTTCGCCTTCTCGGGGCCTCCGACAAGGTGATCCCTTATCGCCATTCCTGTTCTTGTTTGTTGCAGACGGTCTATCTACTCTACTTCAGAAGGAAGTTGGCTCAAATGACATCGAGCCGGTCAAAATTTGTAGAAGTGCACCAGGCATATCCCACCTTCTGTTTGCTGATGATAGCTTATTATTTTTTAAAGCCGAAGTAAATCAAGCCCTCAAGGTAAAGGAAGTACTAGATACATATGCAGCGAGTACAGGCCAGCTCATTAACCCAGGAAAATGTTCAATTATGTTTGGTGAGTCTTGCCCTATAGGCCGGCGAGTAGAGATTAAAGCAGCCCTGCAAATTACCCAAGAACTGTTTGAAGCTAAATACCTGGGCCTACCAACCCCAGAAGGAAGGATGAGCAAAGGGAGGTTCCAAAGCCTACAAGCCAAATTAGCAAAATGTCTTGTGGAATGGGATGATAACCATAAATCTCAGGCAGCTAAAGAAGTCCTAATTAAATCCATAGCACAGGCCATTCCGGTTTATGTGATGAGTGTTTTCAAGTTACCTTTGGGACTTTGTGATGAACTGACTAAGATGATTCGAAGATATTGGTGGGGTGCTGAAAAGGGAAAGAGGAAAACACATTGGGTGGCTTGGGATATCATGTTGAGACCGAAGGACTATGGTGGCATGGGCTTTCGGGACATGCGTCTATTCAACCAGGCACTACTGGCTAGGCAGGCGTGGCGGTTGATTCAGTTTCCAGACACCCTATGTGCACGTTTGTTAAAGGCGAAGTACTATCCCAATGGCTTCCTTATTGACACTGTGTTTTCAGGGAACGGATCGTCTACATGGCATGCTATTGAGTATGGGCTGCAACTGCTAAAGAAAGGAGCCATTTGGAGGGTAGGCAACGGTGCAAAAATAAGAGCTTGGCGTGATCCTTGGATCCCTAGGGATGGCGACCACCTTACTCGCTCAAACCAAGGAAGGTGCAGATACAGGTGGGTATCAGACTTTCTATTGCAGAATGGAACTTGGAATATGCCAAGGCTGCAACAGTACTTTGGCGAGGAAGAGGTGAAGGAGATACTAAAAATTAAAGCTTCAACACGTAATGAAGAAGATTTCATAGCCTGGCACCCAGACAAACGGGGCATGTTTAGCGTCAGAAGTGCATACAGATTGGGACTAGGGCTGTCCATGCAAGCCCAAGACAGAGGTGCTACTAGTTCCAGACCTGATGGAGCGCGGCCGTCATGGAAAGTGATATGGCAATGTCAGGTACCTCCGAAGGTCAGAGTGCTAGCCTGGAAGATTTGCCGGAATGCGCTATCTACTCAACTGAACTTGGTTCATAGAGGCATGGCTACTTCAGGACTTTGCCCGATCTGTGGCCAGGAAGACGCGGACACTTTTCATGTGTTCCTCCGCTGCCCCCATGCTCGTGCCCTTTGGCGAGCTATGGCTGAGGTCTGGGATTTGCCACCTGATACTATGTTGAAGCCTACTGGATCCGAATGGCTAATCCACCTACTGCTGCTCATCCCGGACACCCAGCGTGTACCAACTCTCATGACAATATGGCGTATTTGGCACGCCCACAACGAGCTGACTCATGACAAGCCGTGCCCCTCCATTGAGGGCTCTAGGCGCTTTCTGGTAAGTTATATAAATTCCCTTATGTTGATCAAACAATTTCCTGATGCAGATGTGATCAAGGGGAAGATGGTAGTCAACCCAGAAATAGGGTTTAAGAGGGCCGGGATTGGTGTTGATGGTAGAAAAAAGGTTCGGAAGAAGTGGACGAGACCACTGATGGGCGAGACCAAGCTGAACACCGATGGAGCCTTTGCAAGCAATGCTGCAGCGACAGGGATGGTGCTTCGGGATCACAATGGCGAGGTCATTTTTGCTGCTTGCCGTGAGTTGCAACAATGTACTGATCCTACTGAAGCGGAGATTGCTGCCATTGAGGAAGGAATACGACTAGCCCTACAATGGACAACGCTGAAGTTCACCGTTGAGTCTGATTGTGCAGAAGCGGTGGAGCTGATCCTAGAGACCACACCTAACACTTCAGCGTGTGCTTTTAGAATTAATATAATCCGTGAGCTCCTTAGAGAAAGAGATGTAAAAATCGTGAAGATTAGCCGTGAGGCTAACACTGTGAGCCATGAACTAGCTAAGCTAGGTAGGATCCAAGGGAGAACTGACTTTTGGTTGAGCAATGTTCCCCAGGATATCGCCTTGGCGATTGCAAACGATTGTAACCTATCTGTGGCTTAATATATCTCTTTTTCCCGCAAAAAAAAAATTTAGTGACCGTACTAGTACTTCTGTTCAAGCCCGAGTGCAACATCAAATCATCATCACGTTGAAAATTTGTTACCATGATCATGATCTATCTCTATATTTGGCGCATCCGCTAAATCTGGCAAAGTATAATGATAAAGAAATTGTGAGACAGTAGTAGTACTTCGTTCATGGTCGAGTGCAACATCAAATCATCATCACGTTTAAAATTTGTTACCATGATCATGATCTACCTCCGAAAATGGGCGCATCCGCTAAAACTTGCAAAGTATAATGATACAAAATTGTGAGACCGTACTAGGACTTATGTTCAAGGTCGAGTGCAACATCAAATCATCATTACATTGAAAAGTGTGTTACCATGATCATGATCTATCTCTGAATTTGGCGCATCCGCTAAATCTCGCAAAGTATAATGATAAAGAATTTGTGAGACAGTAGTAGTACTTCTGTTCAAGCCCGAGTGCAACATCAAATCATCATCACGTTGAAAATTTGTTACCATGATCATGATCTATCTCTGAATTTGGCGCATCCGCGCTAAATGTTGCAAAGTATAATGATTAAAAAAAATTGTGAGACCGTACTAGTACTTATGTTCAAGGTCGAGTGCAACATCAAATCATCATCACGTTGACAATTTCTGTTACCATGATCCTCTATTTGGGGATGCTGCTCCCACACCACACCAGCGGCCCCAAACGGCAGCCATTTTAAAATTAAAATTGACATTTAAAAACCCAAAATCATACGAAATTTATACCAAAGTAGCTCGACTTTAAACATAACTAAACTTAAACTTAATCCTGGTCTACGGGCCGTCGGTTGGGGCGCTCGACGGCACTGCCTCGTCGTTGTTCTTAGCCATTGCCGCCTGCATTCGTGCCCGCTTCTCCTTCGTTGCTTCGCGCATCTGGCGGTGGAGCATGGCGGCCGGCGTCGCAGGGGCTTGCCGGCGGCGCTGTCCCCGCGCTTCCAGCCTTCCCCGAGAAGCTTCGATCTCGGCGCGCCTCGCCTGCTGGCGAGCGAACGCGTCCTGGTGGCGATGAGCGTTGAGCTCTGCGAGCTTCTGTCGCTCCGCCTCCTTGAGGCGGCGTCCCGCCTCCTCCGTGACCGCTCGCTGGCGCGATATCTCGAGGACGTGCTCGAGGTTCGCGTCGTTGACGAACTCGCGCTCCTCCTCCCTCAACCGCCTGGTATCGTTGTGCGTTCAGCGACGCGAGGATCGCCGCCTGCTCCGGGTCGGTGGGGGCCTGCGGCGGCTCGCCCGAATGCGCTGACTCCTCGATCCGCTGCCTCTGCTTCCGCTTCTGCTACGTAGACATCGTGCCAGGACTCGAACCTTGGGTCCTCGTCCTCATCGGAGCTGTGCTCGTCGTCGGCCTGCAGCTCCGGCTCCGGCTCCGGCTGCCGTGGTGGTGGAGGCAGGGCGCGGCCGTTGAGGCCAAGCATCGAGTAGGTGGTCTTCAGACGGTGATACGCGTAGATGCACACGTCCGTTGGGAACCCCAAGTGGAAGGTATGATGCGTATAGAAGCAAGTTTCCCTCAGTATGAAACCAAGGTTTAATCGAACCGAGTAGGAGCCAAGAAGCACGTTGAAGGTTGATGGTGGCGAAATGTGATGCGGCGCAACAACGGGGATTCCGGCGCCAACGTGGAACCTGCACAACACAACCAAAGTACTTTGTCCCAACAAAACGAGTGAGGTTGTCAATCTCACCGACTTGCTGTAACAAAGGATTAAACGTATCGAGTGGAAGATGTTTGCAAAGAAAACGAGTAAAACACAATTGCGATAGATTGTATGCTATGTAAAGAATAGGACCGGGGTCCACAGTTCACTAGAGGTGTCTCTCCCATAAGATAAAAGCATGTTGGGTGAACAAATTACGGTCGGGCAATTGACAAATAGAGAAAGGCATAACAATGCATATACATGATATGATAAATATAGTGAGATTTAATTGGGCATTACGACAAAGTACATAGACCGCCATCCAACTGCATCTATGCCTAAAAAGTCCACCTTCAGGTTATCATCCGAACCCCATTCGGCATTAAGTTGCTAAGCAACAGACAATTGCATTAAGTATGGTGCGTAATGTAATCAACAACTACATCCTTAGACATAGAATCAATGTTTTATCCCTAGTGGCAACAAGCACAACACAACCTTAGAACTTTCCATCACTGTCCCAGTGTCAATGCGGGCATGAACCCACTATCGAGCATAAATACTCCCTCTTGGAGTTAAGAGTAAAAACTTGGCCAGAGCCTCTACTAATAACGGAGAGCATGCAAGATCATAAACAACACATAAACAATAGATTGATAATCACCATAACATAGTATTCTCTATCCATCGGATCCCGACAAACACAACATATAGTATTACGGATAGATGATCTTGATCATGTTAGGCAGCTCACAAGATCCAACAATGAAGCACAACAAGGAGAAGACGACCATCTAGCTACTGCTATGGACCCATAGTCCAGGGGTGAACTACTCACTCATCACTCCGGAGGCGATCATGGCGATGAAGAGTCCTCCGGGAGATGAATGCCCTCTCCGGCAGGGTGCCGGAGGCGATCTCCTGAATCCCCCGAGATGGGATTCGCGGCGGCGGCGTCTCTGGAAGGTTTTCCGTATCGTGGCTCTCGGTACTGGGGTTTTCGCGACGGGGGCTTTAAGTAGGCGGAAGGGCAGCACAGGGGGCCACACGAGGGCCCCACACCCTAGGTCGGCGCGGCCAGGGCCTGGGCCGCGCCGGCCTATGGTGTCGGCGCCTCGTGGCCCCACTTCCTTCCCTCTTCGGTCTTCTGGAAGCTCCGTGCAAAAATAGGACCCCGGGCGAAGATTTCGTCCAATTCCGAGAATATTTCCTTACTAGGATTTCTCGAAACCAAAAACAGCAGAAAACAAAGAATCGGCTCTTCGGCATCTTGTTAATAGGTTAGTTCCGGAAAATGCATAAATATGACATAAAGTGTGCATAAAACATGTAGGTATCATCAATAAAGTAGCATGGAACATAAGAAATTATCGATACGTTGGAGACGTATCGGCATCCCTAAGCTTAGTTTCTGCTCGTCCCGAGCAGGTAAAACGATAACAAAGATAATTTCTGAAGTGACATGCCATCATAATCTTGATCATACTATTTGTAAACATATGTAATGAATGCAGCGATCAAAACAAAGGTAATGACATGAGTAAACAAGTGAATCATATAGCAAAGACTTTTCATGAATAGTACTTAAAGACAAGCATCAATAAGTCTTGCATAAGAGTTAACTCATAAAGCAATAAATCAAAGTAAAGGTATTGAAGCAACACATAGGAAGATTAAGTTTCAGCGGTTGCTTTCAACTTATAACATGTATATCTCATGGATATTGTCAACATAAAGTAATATAACAAGTGCAATAAGCAAATATGTAGGAATCAATGCACAGTTCACACAAGTGTTTGCTTCTTAAGGTGGAAGGAGATAGGTAAACTGACTCAACAATAAAGGTAAAAGAATGGTCCTTCAAAGAGGAAAGCATCGATTGCTGTATTTGTGCTAGAGCTTTTATTTTGAAAACATGAAACAATTTTGTCAACGG
>NC_061513.1:338556718-338590750 GCF_022539505.1 Lolium rigidum | reverse complement strand
CCTCGTTGGGATCGACATTCTTACTTATCGAAGATACTACGATACACCCCCTATACTTGTGGGTCATCATTCTCCTATTTCCTGCAAAGGCCCGTGTATAGGAGCTCCCCTTTCGGTTGCTACCTAGTTTCTTTAAGCTAACCTAGCCTACCGACGAGAAAGACCAATCCGGAGATCCACGTTTACGTTCGGCGCAATTCATCAAATGTTAAAAAATGGAAAAAAAATGACAAATAAATGGTGAAAAACAATGTTTTGCATGCCATGTAAGAATGATTACTTCTTTTAGTTGAGGTACTTACTCCCTCCGTCTATGAAAGGATGTCTCAATCTTATCAAAATTTGGATTTAACTAGACGTATTTTAGTACTCCTATTTAGATACATCCAAATTTATCTAAAGTTAAGATATCTTTTTATGAACGGATGGAGTACTAAATTTTGGATATTTAAAAAGGGGTACAAAATGTAATTACTCTTCTCTTGAAACTATCCACTGACCGTGTGAAAAATAGCACAATAAGGTAGTTGATCCAAATTTCAAAGACCAATAACCTGGTAGGAGCTTTAAAGTTGAGCACTATCGGCGCTGCACGAGGAAGGCATGGCGCTGACTGTTGAACGAGTGTACCTCGCTCGTCCCATATCGTACAGTCAGCACCCACTCAGCACTCAGCACCGTACGCGGCGAAAGAACAGAGAAGAAAATGTACAGAAAAGCGACACGAGCTGTCCAAATCCCTCACTCTCTCTTAAAACCCATGGGGAAGAATCGACATTCAAGCTAAACCGCGGTCAAGAAAAACACTTGTTAAACCTGCAACTTGACGATTGTTTATAACCCATAACAAGAGGGCTCATGTTTAACCCATAACAAGAGGGCTCATGTTTGGTTTTAGTTTCTGTCAACAGTTTCGACGGCGATGAAAGGAAGGGAGTATAATCCTAGTCCCTGGCCTTGTTGATTCCCGCATCGATATTGCCCTTGGAACATTGGGCGTCGTCCAAGTTGGATTGTACCTGTCCTGCGATCAGCTATGAGCGCAGATGCCCTTCAAGACTGCTTGGCCTTCGGTTACTCCGTCGGTCGTCGCTGAGCATGACGATCTAACGCTCCTCCAACCAAACGGCACTATGTATGATGAGGATCCCTCGGCGAGATCGGCCGGAGAGAGCGACGTCTCTTCCAATCATGCTGGAGGCCATACAAAATGTCTTTAGTTTTCAGCTACAGACCATGCTTAGTTGCACGCATAGCTCGATCAGTGTAGAAACGGAAGCAGCGTCTGTCCGACGAGCATCGAGAATTAAGCCCATGGAACGGGAAAAGTTGGGGTCGGTGCGTTGTAGTTTGCGACGATCGGTCGTTGCGTCGTTGAATATGGAATCATACTAATGTTGACCAGAATTGCCGTTGCATCTCAAGAGAGAATATTGTACACAAAGAGTTTGGTGAAAAGCAAACTATCACGGACTAGTAGTGGTGGTGTGTAATAGTGAGATTAGTGGTATTGAATAGTACGCTGGTCTTCGGCCCCCTCTCGCTCCCCGCGGGCGATCCCGAGTTCCCGACCCTAGCTCTTGAGGCGGTTGCCCCTAGGTAGGATGACACAAATTGGTCGACAACGTCAAGCTCGGTCTCTTGCAAGCGGGCGTTGTGGCAAGAGGAAGCTGAAATAATTTCGTGGGCGGCTGTCTGTCTTTCGGGATTGTTCAAACCTCGCAGATGACATAAATGTTGTCACTCGTTCAATCCTTTTTTTTTGCTTTCTTTTAGTAAAATTGTGCTACAAGGGCATATTTTGTTTTTTTTTCACCTCTGATGACATCTACTATCTCCGTTTGAAAGAATAAGGTGTCCTCATTGTTTGTATTGAAATGTTGTCACTCATTTAACCTTAGTTTTTTTACGTGTTTTTTGTTTGAACAAGAATTACTTCAAATAGATAAATATTATTTGTATGAAATTATTATCATTAAAAAGTACTTTTCAATACGAATCCAACATACTAATTAATACAGAGTATAATATAATTAAGATTTTGTTGCTGAATTTTTATGGTCAAAGTTCAGTTTAAAATACGTATGCGCCTTATTACTTGAAACGGAGGTAGCAGTTGCTTGTTAAGTCTATATAATTAAGCATATCTTTTATCCTATGATCCTAATCCAAAAATATAAATCCTTATTTCACCTTTATTTTCTATAACTTACCTTAGTTCTACTCTAGCAATTTATCCACTTTATCCAGCAATTCCCCTCGGAACCACATATTTCGCTGTCCTCTTGGGTCAGATCGGGGATCCTGAAACAAGCAGTAACAAGAAACTTTTTACAGATGCAGCGCCGCAGCTAGCGGTAACATGAAACAAATACAGTTTTCTGGTTTTCGAGAAATCAGAAGCTGCTCGAAAATAAGTGACTCGGTTTTATTTAGACATAAATACGTCTACACAGCGAAATATTTGAAAATACAATCTTTTTTTAAAAGCGAGTAGTGCTGAACAAAATGAACGGCTATTCGTTTTTCTAGTGCGGCTGCAGCCTTTACTGACAGGGGCACCGTCCTTGTGTCCCTAGCCTAGGCGCGAACTGGCCGGTGATCGACACACGGGCTCGTAGGGCCGGCCGCGTCAGATTGAGACACTCGGCTCCACCCTCCCAAACTGCTGTGCGCGCACGGGGTGCACTTGCGGCCGGGCACGGTAGCCGGTGGAGCACCCCGGTGGCGGTGGTGGTGGGTGGGTGGATCTACTCGACGGCGCTGTCCGGTGAAGGCTGCAGCCGCCAAGCAGCGGCGCATGATTACTTCCTTGGCAATTATACCGGCCGACGAGGTAGATAGAGAAGCAATGACACATGGGCCCTACCGTCCCACAGTTTCTAGGGAGGGCCACACTGCAGACTGGGCGAGGCGCAACCGGGGAAGGCGTCACTCCGGCCGGAGGTCCCAGCCCCAGCGATGTCTGACGGCTCATTACGACGCGTATCCACTGACATGTGGGGCACGGAGCAAGCGGGCGGTGGAAACGAGGAGGGTGGTGACCGGGGTGTCAGCGTCACGGCACGGAAAGTGTGCGTGCGAGTGCGAGATTGTGCGGGCTGCCGGCTGCTCGCCGCGTCGCGTCGCGGGCAGAGAAGAGAACACGAGCTCGCTCGCGCACGTGGCGCTGACATCGGCGAATTTATTACCGCTGCGGCGGCGTTGGGGCCAGAGTCAGAGCCCCAGTTTGTTTCTTGGGTGCTCTTTTGTTGTTGTTGTTTTCCTTCCAGTGCAGGCCGTGTGGGTACTGTGGTGGTTGTTGGCTTTGTTGCCGTGTGAGAAAGTGAGCAGCCGGATCGACGGTCACGGTGGCTGCCGTTTCGCTCACCAAACTGGTGTGGCCGGTTTGCTTGCCTAGCCTAGCCAGACAACCGTCGGGTGCCTCACGCGCACCTGGATTATGGAGTAGTACAGCAAGGTCAAGGAAACAGCGTATGCACGTTCCACTGATGAGTACCACTAGTAGTAGTACTGTACTCCGCAGCCAGCTGCGGTGGGAACTGGAAGTCCGGTATGCTTCCACTTTCCACTGTTGGCCC
Organism: Lolium rigidum; assembly: GCF_022539505.1. Classification (NCBI taxonomy): domain Eukaryota; kingdom Viridiplantae; phylum Streptophyta; class Magnoliopsida; order Poales; family Poaceae; genus Lolium; species Lolium rigidum. The sequence goes on along the minus strand of NC_061513.1, from coordinate 338,587,169 downwards.
GCGCGCCGTGCATCCCATCTGGCCATGCATGCCGCCATGCTTTCACTTGATCCTCCTTGATACGCTATATCCCATCTGTCCATACATGCGCTTTGATTTGATCCCAGCTGGAAATTTCACCCAAGTTTTGGCCTACATCATCCCGCGCACGGCTTTCCAGCCTCTCTAGCCGATACCCTAAAAGCCGGTCTCGCGAAAGTGGAACCGCAAAAGGCCATTTTGCGGCTGTTGACGTCAGAAACCCACCGGCGGGCAGCGACGGGCAACACAGTAGAGCCGGGAACAACTAGGGCTGCGGCTGGCCCCAGTCTCTCAGAGCGACGGCCCGCAAAGCCTCCTGGTCACACGTCCGATGCTATCGCAAGGGCGTGCCACCCGACCTATACCCGGTCGGGAAGGTGTTGGATGATGCCGCGCTTAGTTTCTCGCATGGCATACACGTAAACATTAAATACGAGCCTCGATCGGCTCTCGGGTTATCCTCGTGAATCGGCTCAAAGAGCCGATCCACCCATGATTCGTACAAGGTGTCCGAATATATGGTGGTCTCGCTTGATCAAGATAAAGCTAATGAGATCTACGACGATTTAGAGTTTTCACCGCATAATCGGATCATCCTACTCACGATTGGGCCTCGCGCTCGCGTACGGTGACCGTAAGCCGATCCTAGACAGGGCCTAAAAACCAACACGAGGTTGATCCCCGGAACATCCTTTCTAGGGCTAGCGAACGTCACCCTACACGCCGCTGGATCCTCCAACCCTTTGTAGGGCCTAACTAATGCGGATATTAAACTAATCCTTGATGAACAAGGAGCAACCGTAACGGATCAAATCTACTAAACTATGATCAAGCGGGGTGCCGCCCCTACACCTAAGATAGGTGTAAGGGCGGCTAGATGCATGAGGGTTGCACTACGACAGCATATGATACGAAGAACAATGCTAACCCTAACACATCTAAGATAACTACGTTGCTCGCCATCAAAAAGGCTTCAGCACGAGCAACGCATGAACAACGAGATAGGCTTGTGCTGCCTAGATCACAAGATGCGATCTAGGCAGCATGGTGCTTACCGGAGAAACCCTCGAGACGAAGGAGTTGGCGATACGCCGAGATTTGTTTGTGTTGAACGTTGGTTGTTGTTTATTCCATAAACCCTAGATACATATTTATAGTCCAAAGGACTTTCTAATTCAGGCGTGCACCTAACCGTGCACGGGTAAAACTCTAACTCCTAACCGACACGTAATCTAATATGTTACAGATACAAGGGCAAACTAGCCCAAACTTTGCATGTAAGGCCGATTCACGTATTTCTTCTATATACATATTCTTCAAGTCCATCTTGATCGCGGCCCACCTCTCGACTCGGTCAAATTCTGGTGATAACACATGCCCCCCGGTTTTGGAAATGACATTTCCAAAATCATTACGCTTTTCTTTCGTCGGGTCATGTCGTGGCGAGAGCGAAACCGCCGCAGAATCCTCATCATGATGCCTTGCCCCCTCCACTTCTCCACGTGGCCGCAAAACTTTCCCGTTGGGCAACATCTCCTCGGAAACCGCTCGTGGCATTGAATCTTCCTCATATCCCTTTTATTTAACCGTTCTAAATAGCTTGCGCCTCCTTCGTCCTCCTAGCATTAGCACCAAAAAACCCTCTGTGCCACCATGTCTTCTTCCTCCTCCTCCTCCGAGCTTTCCTACGGGTCCTCCTCCTCCCGCGAGACGCCGCCGGAAATCCGTGCCCCAGAAGAATGGGACGAGGAGAGCCACGCCTCCTCCATTTGGTCCGAGGACGACAAGTCCTTGACCAGCGGGGATGAAGATCTTCAGTTCCTCGCCGACGGGGAACTGGAGTCAGAAAGCGAGGACGACCGGTTCCCCTGGGACGGCTGCCTCACCTCTGAAGAAGAGGAAGAGGAAGACGACGACGACGACTCCCTCGAGGGCTACCCGCCGGCAAAACGCCTCCGCATGTGGTGGGACGACGACAGCAGCGACGATGAAGACGGGGATGAAGCTCCCGTAGAGGGCTACGGGAGTAGCGACGAGGAGCCCATCGGCAGTAGTGCCGATGAGAGTTCCGAGAATGCCGACGAGGGCAGCGATGGCCCATAGATTAGGATCTACTAGTGTAGGCCTAGCAGTAGTAGACTGGTCAATAGACCCTTCTTTTGTTCTTCCTTCTTTGAGCAATCGGCTCTTTCTTTGTAAGAACTCCTGTTTATGAATGAAGAAGTTTCCCCAATTTGACTTTGCTGATTTCTTTTAAACCGATTCTCAATGAGCCGATGGCAACGCATCGGTCTCTCATAATCCGCTCTCCCTTTCTTCGACCACAGGGTGACTGCAATCTTGGCCAAAACTCAAAAGCCGACGTCAGCGCATCAAATCTTCATGAACTATCCTTCACTCTTTCGAACAATGAATTTGAGTTCCGCCAGGTCATCACCCTTGACGCAAATCGCGGCACAGGACTAGCCGATGGCTACCCAATCGGCTCTCAAAAACGAGCATCCATCGGGCCAGCTGCCCCCGAGTCTCGCTCAAGGCGAAACAGAGACGAGGGCATGCCATTCGGACAAAGGGGCCCGGGCTAGATCAATGTCCGAGAGAACACTCATGTAGAGCCGGCCGATTCCCAGCACAATCGGCTCTTCGAGCAGCAGAACCTTCGGGGTGAGCTGCCCCCCGAGCTTCTTCAGACCGCCTTAGCCCGATCTGCACATCCATGCTGTTCTTGGCATTGTTCTTGAAGAGAGGACCTGAGCCCTTAAACCACTCCATTGAGGAGTTCTTCCATTAGAGTCTCCCTTCGTGCTCCATTGACCCTCTGATTGTAACAGTTATTCCCCTTGAGTTGATGGCTATGTATCAGCTTTATATCCTTAAGTCGATGTCTGCTGCATCGGCTGTGCTCAAAATTCTGGCACGCCCGGTGGGACAACCTTCGACATCCACCACATCGCCATCTACATCCGAGATGGCGGAAGGCACTCCGGTCAAGTACGAGGATCTGCCTGATGAGCTCAAGAAGAAACATGACGAGATCAAGGCAACCCTCGGAGCCGAACTCATCGGCTCTTTCCGCAGAGCCCTCTCCCATGGCATCAAGTGGAAGGGTTTCTCATATGAAAGTGCGTTCCAGGCCCGTCCGCCGTTGCCATGCGCATAGGCAGCACCAGGAGTACCGATTTCACCGGCGTCCACCGTTAATATGGTGGAACACACTTACCTTGGAGGGCGCCAGCCAGGATCCCCACTCGACATCAACATGGTGGGACCTGGACACCACTCTGGTAAGGATGGAGATGAGGGTAGCTGCTCTCACAGCGACGACAAGGAAGAAACCGTTCCACGCGACCAGCTCCGACACTATGTATGGGCAAACGCGGCAAGGCCGATTCGTGAGATTGGCCCCAAAGATCTGTCGAGGAATACCGCCAGACCAGCGTGGACCTACTAACATAAAGGCCGACTCTAGGAATCGGCCAAAAAATCATCCTCACCATGTTTCGGTCTGGGCTCAACGTCGATCTAATGGGCAATGGGATGCGTCGGCTGAGGCACTGGAAGAAATCCACATTGTTCCTAACAAAGCCGACGTTCACATCGTAGTTTTTTGGCTAGCCGTAGAGCCGATATCAGCAATTCCTGGCAGAATCGGCTCGGGGGGGCACCTAATCATATGGGCATGCGGCGACACCATTGAGCATGTGCGGAGGAATGATACATCTCCGACGTATCGATAATTTCTTATGTTCTATGCCATATTATTGATGTTATCTACATGTTTTATGCACACTTTATGTCATATTCGTGCATTTTCTGGAGCTAACCTATTAACAAGATGCCGAAGTGCCGGTTCCTCGTTTTCGCTGTTTTTGGTTTCGAAATCCTAGTAACGAAATATTCTCGAATTGGACGAAACGAAGACCCAGGTTCCTATTTTCACCGGAAGCATCCAGAACACCCGGGAAGGACCGGAGGGGGGCACTGGGCCCCCGCACCATAGGCCGGCGCGGCCCGTGCCCCGGCCGCGCCGCCATATGGTGTGGCCACCCCTTCGACCCTCCTGCGCCGCCTCTTCGCCTATATAAAGCCTCCGTCGCGAAACCCCCGATGCGAAGAACCACGATACGGAAAACCTTCCGCAGCCGCCGCCATCGCGAAGCCAAGATCCGGGGGACAGGAGTCTCCGTTCCGGCACCCCGCCGGAGCGGGGAAGTGCCCCCGGAAGGCTTCTCCATCGACACCGCTGCCATCTCCACCGCCATCTTCATCACCGCTGCTCGCTCCCATGAGGAGGGAGTAGTTCTCCATCGAGGCTCGGGGATGTACCGGTAGCTATGTGGTTCATCTCTCCCCTATGTACTTCAATACAATAATCTCATGAGCTGCCTTACATGATTGAGATTCATATGATGATGCTTGTAATCTAGATGTCACTATGCTAGTCAAGAGAGTTTTACTTATGTGATCTCCGGAGACTCCTTGTCCCACGTGTGTAAAGGTGACAGTGTGTGCACCGTGTGGGTCTCTTAGGCTATATTTCACGGAATACTTACTCACCGTTATGAATGGCGTAGTGAAGTGCTTATTTATATCTCTTTATGATTGCAATATGTTTTGTATCACAATTTATCTATGTGCTACTCTAGTGATGTGTTATTAAAGTAGTTTTATTCCTCCCGCACGTGTGTAAAGGTGACAAGTGTGTGCACCGTGTTAGTACTTGGTTTATGCTATGATCATGATCTCTTGTAGATTGCGAAGTTAACTATTGCTATGATAATATTGATGTGATCTATTCCTCCTACATATGCATGAAGGTGACAAGTGTGCATGCTATGCTAGTACTTGGTTTAGTCTTTTGATCTATCTTACACTAAAGGTTACTAAAATATGAGCATTATTGTGGAGCTTGTTAACTCCGGCATTGAGGGTTCGTGTAATCCTACGCAATGTGTTCATCATCCAACAAAAGTGTAGAGTATGCATTTATCTATTCTGTTATGTGATCAATGTTGAGAGTGTCCACTAGTGAAAGTGTAATCCCTAGGCCTTGTTCCTAAATACTGCTATCGCTGCTTGTTTACTCGTTTCTATCGCGTTACTACTGCTGCGTTACTATCGCTTGTTTATCGTCCCGGGCAAAGCACTTTTCTCGGTGCCGTTGCTACTACTTATTCATACCACCTCGTATTTCACTATCTCTTCGCCGAACTAGTGCACCTATTAGGTGTGTTGGGGACACAAGAGACTTCTTGCTTTGTGGTTGCAGTGGTTGCATGAGAGGGATATCTTTGACCTCTTCCTCCCCGAGTTCGATAAACCTTGGGTGATCCACTTAAGGGAAACTTGCCGCTGTTCTACAAACCTCTCGCTCTTGGAGGCCCAACACTGTCTACAAGAATAGAAGCTCCCGTAGACATCAAGTACTTTTCCGGCGCCGTTGCCGGGGAGGAAAGGTAAAAGGCTCTCATACTACGGTCCCGGTGTAAAGTATTTTTCTGGCGCCGTCGTGTGTGTGCTCGAAGCTATTTCCTTTAGATCCTGCAATTGCATCTTTTTGTTTCTTGTTTACACTAGTTTGGCATAATGGACAACAATGAGCTTCTTATTCTATTTCCTGATTTAAAACATGGATTGTTTGATGCGAAAATTAAAAAACCTATGAAATCTTATTTGCATGCTCGGTAGTAATATTAGTATGAACGCTTTGAACACCATTGTTGATAATGATATAGAAAGTTCTAAGCTTGGGGAAGCTGGTTTTCATGATCCTTTTAGTCCCCCAAGCATTGAGGAGAAAATTTTCTTTGATGATACTTTGCCTCCTATTTATGATGATTATAATAGTGGTCTTTTGGTACAACCTACTATGGAGAGTAAATTTTGTTGTGATTATACTATGCCTCCTACACTTGATGAGAATAATAATGATAGCTACTTTGTTGAAATTGCTCCCGCTATTACTAATAAAAATGATTATGCTTATGTTGAGAGTAATAATTTTATGCATGAGACTCATGATAAGAATGCTTTATGTGATAGTTATATTGTTGAGTTTGCTCATGATGCTACTGAAAGTTATTATGAGAGAGGAAAATATGGTTGTAGAAACTTTCATGTTACTAAAACACCTCTCTATGTGCTGAAATTTTTGAAGCTACACTTGTTTTATCTTCCTATGCTTGTTACTTTGCTCTTCATGAACTTGTTTATTTACAAGATTCCTATGCATAGGAAGCATGTTAGACTTAAATGTGTTTTGAATTTGCCTCTTTATGCTCTCTTTTGCTTCAAATACTATTTCTTGCGAGTGCATCATTAAAACTGCTGAGCCCATCTTAACGGCTATAAAGAAAGAACTTCTTGGGAGATAACCCATGTGTTATTTTGCTACAGTACTTTGTTTTATATTTGTGTCTTGGAAGTTGTTTACTACTGTAGCAACCTCTCCTTATCTTAGTTTTGTGTTTTGTTGTGCCAAGTAAAGTCTTTGATAGTAAAGTAAGTACTAGATTTGGATTACTGCGCAGTTCCAGATTTCTTTGCTGTCACGAATCTGGGTCTACCTCCCTGTAGGTAGCTCAGAAAATTAAGCCAATTTACGTGCATGATCCTCAGATATGTACGCAACTTTCATTCAATTTGGGCATTTTCATTTGAGCAAGTCTGGTGCCATAATAAAATCCATCTTTACAGACTGTTCTGTTTTGACAGATTCTGCCTTTTATTTCGCATTGCCTCTTTTGCTATGTTGGATGAATTTCTTTGATACATTAATGTCCAGTAGCTTTATGCAATGTCCAGAAGTGTTAAGAATGATTGTGTCACCTCTGAACATGTTAATTTTTATTGTCCACTAACCCTCTAATGAGTTGTTTCGAGTTTGGTGTGGAGGAAGTTTTCAAGGGTCAAGAGAGGAGGATGATATACTATGATCAAGAAGAGTGAAAGCTCTAAGCTTGGGGATGCCCCGGTGGTTCATCCCTGCATATTTCAAGAAGACTCAAGCATCTAAGCTTGGGGATGCCCAAGGCATCCCCTTCTTCATCGACAACATTATCAGGTTCCTCCCCTGAAACTATATTTTTATTCCGTCACATCTTATGTACTTTACTTGGAGCGTCTGTTTGTTTTTGTTTTTGTTTTGTTTGAATAAAATGGATCCTAGCATTCACTTTATGGGAGAGAGACACGCTCCGCTGTAGCATATGGACAAATATGTCCTTAGGCTCTACTCATAGTATTCATGGCGAAGTTTCTTCTTCGTTAAATTGTTATATGGTTGGAATTGGAAAATGCTACATGTAGTAACTCTAAAATGTCTTGGATAATTTGATACTTGGCAATTGTTGTGCTCATGTTTAAGCTCTTGCATCATATACTTTGCACCCATTAATGAAGAAATACTTAGAGCTTGCTAATTTGGTTTGCATATTTGGTTTCTCTAGAGTCTAGATAACATCTAGTATTGAGTTTTGAACAACAAGGAAGACGGTATGGAGTCTTATAATGTTTACCATATGTCTTTTATGTGAGTTTTGCTGTACCGTTCATCCTTGTGTTTGTTTCAAATAACCTTGCTAGCCTAAACCTTGTATCGAGAGGGCATACTTCTCATGCATCCAAAATCCTTGAGCCAACCACTATCCCATTTGTGTCCACCATACCTACCTACTACATGGTATTTATCCGCCATTCCAAAGTAAATTGCTTGAGTGCTACCTTTAAAATTCCATCATTCACCTTTGCAATACATAGCTCATGGGACAAATAGCTTAAAAACTATTGTGGTATTGAATATGTACTTATGCACTTTATCTCTTATTAAGTTGCTTGTTGTGCGATAACCATGTTTCTGGGGACGCCATCAACTATTCTTTGTTGGATATCATGTGAGTTGCTATGCATGTCCGTCTTGTCTGAAGCAAGAGAGATCTACCACCTTCATGGTTGGAGCATGCATATTGTTAGAGAAGAACATTGGGCCGCTAACTAAAGCCATGATTCATGGTGGAAGTTTCAGCTTGGACATATATCCTCAATCTCATATGAGAATAATAATTGTTGCCACATGCTTATGCATTAAAGAGGAGTCCATTATCTCGTTGTCCATGTTGTCCCGGTATGGATGTCTAAGTTGAGAATAATCAAAAGCGAGAAATCCAAAATGCGAGCTTTCTCCTTAGACCTTTGTACAAAGCGGCATGGAGGTACCCCATTGTGACACTTGGTTAAAACATGTGCATTGCAAAGATCCGGTAGTCCAAGCTAATTAGGACAAGGTGCGGGCACTATTAGTATACTATGCATGAGACTTGCAACTTGTAAGATATAATGTACATAACTCATATGCTTTATTACTACCGTTGACAAAATTGTTTCATATTTTCAAAATAAAAGCTCTAGCACAAATATAGCAATCGATGCTTTCCTCTTTGAAGGACCATTCTCTTTACTTTTATGTTGAGTCAGCTCACCTATCTCTCTCCACCTCAAGAAGCAAACACTTGTGTGAACTGTGCATTGATTCCTACATACTTGCATATTGTACTTGTTATATTATTCTATGTTGACAATTATCCATGAGATATACATGTTACAAGTTGAAAGCAACTGCTGAAACTTAATCTTCCTTTGTGTTGCTTCAATGCCTTTACTTTGATTTATTGCTTTATGAGTTAACTCTTATGCAAGACTTATTAATACTTGTCTTGAAGTACTATTCATGAAAATTCTTTGCTTTATGATTCACTTGTTTACTCATGTCATTACCATTGTTTTGATCGCTGCATCCACTACATATGTTTACAAATAGTATGATCAAGGTTATGATGGCATATCACTTCGTAAATTATCTTTGTTATCGTTTTACCTCGCCGGGACGAGCAGTAACTAAGCTTGGGGATGCTTGATACGTCTCCGACGTATCGATAATTTCTTATGTTCTATGCCATATTATTGATGTTATCTACATGTTTTATGCACACTTTATGTCATATTCGTGCATTTTATGGAACTAACCTATTAACAAGATGTCGAAGTGCCGCTCTCGTTTTCTGCCGTTTTTGGTTTCGTAAATCCTAGTAACGAAATATTCTCGAATTGGACGAAACGAAGACCCAGGTTCCTATTTTCACCGGAAGCATCCGAACACCCGGAAGGACCGCAGGGGGGGCACTCGGGCCCCTGCACCATAGGCCGGCGCGGCCCGTGCCCCGGCCGCGCCGCCATATGGTGTGGCCACCCCTTCGACCCTCCCGCGCCGCCTCTTCGCCTATATAAAGCCTCCGTCGCGAAACCCCCGATGCGAAGAACCACGATACGGAAAACCTTCCGGAGCCACCGCCATCGCGAAGCAAAGATCCGGGGGACAGGAGTCTCCGTTCCCGCACCTCGCCGGAGCGGGGAAGTGCCCCTGAAGGCTTCTCCATCGACACCGCTGCCATCTCCACCGCCATCTTCATCACCGCCGCTGCTCCCATGAGGAGGGAGTAGTTCTCCATCGAGGCTCGGGGCTGTACCGGTAGCTATGTGGTTCATCTCTCTCCTATGTACTTCAATACAATAATCTCATGAGCTGCCTTACATGATTGAGATTCATATGATGATGCTTGTAATCTAGATGTCACTATGCTAGTCAAGAGAGTTTTACTTATGTGATCTCCGGAGACTCCTTGTCCCACGTGTGTAAAGGTGACAAGTGTGTGCACCGTGTGGGTCTCTTAGGCTATATTTCACGAATACTTACTCACCGTTATGAATGGCGTAGTGAAGTGCTTATTTATATCTCTTTATGATTGCAATATGTTTTGTATCAAAATTTATCTATGTGCTACTCTAGTGATGTGTTATTAAAGTAGTTCTATTCCTCCTGCACGTGTGTAAAGGTGACAAGTGTGTGCACCGTGTTAGTACTTGGTTTATGCTATGATCATGATCTCTTGTAGATTGCGAAGTTAACTATTGCTATGATAATATTGATGTGATCTATTCCTCCTACATATGCATGAAGGTGACGAGTGTGCATGCTATGCTAGTACTTGGTTTAGTCTTTTGATCTATCTTACACTAAAGGTTACTAAAATATGAGCATTATTGTGGAGCTTGTTAACTCCGGCATTGAGGGTTCGTGTAATCCTACGCAATGTGTTCATCATCCAACAAAAGTGTAGAGTATGCATTTATCTATTCTGTTATGTGATCAATGTTGAGAGTGTCCACTAGTGAAAGTGTAATCCCTAGGCCTTGTTCCTAAATATCGCTATCGCTGCTTGTTTACTCGTTTTATCGCGTTACTACTGCTGCGTTACTACTCGCTTGTTTATCGTCCCGGGCAAAGCACTTTTCTCAGTGCCGTTGCTACTACTTATTCATACCACCCGTATTTCACTATCTCTTCGCCGAACTAGTGCACCTATTAGGTGTGTTGGGGACACAAGAGACTTCTTGCTTTGTGGTTGCAGTGGTTGCATGAGAGGGATATCTTTGACCTCTTCCTCCCTGAGTTCGATAAACCTTGGGTGATCCACTTAAGGGAAACTTGCTGCTGTTCTACAAACCTCTGCTCTTGGAGGCCCAACACTGTCTACAAGAATAGAAGCTCCCGTAGACATCAAGGAACACTGGCGGCCGATAGGGAAGTTGGCGGAAGTTGACGATATAAAAAAAAACACAATCAAATTGGCGACGCAACCAGAGCCGATGCACCGACGTTAACTTGGACAGTACAGCAAAGCAAGTTTACAGGCATCAGTTTACACAAGGGGGCCCTACTGAAGGAAAGCATTAAGGGCGTGAAGAGCATCGGCACGGATTCGATCCACCTCGGCGATCTCGGCCTCGTCGTCCTCATCTCTCCCCATCACCAGCTGGCTGCTCAGGGCACGAATTTCAGCCAGGTCGGTCTTCAGATCAGCTGTGAGACCTTTCGCTTCCTCTTGGGAGCAAGCAATGAGGGATTCCTCATCCTGGATAAGCTGTTTGGTCTCCATGGCCCTCTTCTCAAGGTCCTCCAGTTATTTGCGCAAGGTCGCAAGTTTGAAGCTACGAGCAGAAGTGGCAGTCTTGGCGTCTAAAACGGCTTTCTTCTCATTGAGCCGTTGACATTTGCCTCCAATATCGGCTCTCAACGGGAGTTGGGCGCGGCGAAGAGTAATCCTTTGACGAGCCGACTGCACCCTTGACCTGAAAACTGGCAAAGACACTGCCTGCCAAAGCTTAACTTGCAGCGTTACTGGGAGACGGGGCTGGATGTCCTCGAGGATACCCTTGATTGCCTCAGGATTTTCAACCAGCGTATCGACCGAGGAGGAGAGCAAGACTTTGAGGCGCTGGAGTGGGCCATCGATCGCGCTAGGATCTGGCTCTTCACCTGTTTTGGAAACGGCAGGCTCGATGGAATCGGGGTCGAACGTCAACAAGCTTGAAGGATCACACCCCTGACAGACGAGCAAGAGCAGCATGAGCATACGACCTAGGAAAAGAGCGGGCTTGAGGGAGAGAGAGAGAGAGCTTACCTCTCCCAAGAAAGGAAGGGAAGCCGATGTTGTGACGATCGGCTTTACGGCAGTCTGGGCTAGGTTAGCCACTTGGTCAGTCGCGCTTGGCGAATTGGACAGGCCAAGGGAAGCAGATGGCATCGGCACCTCTTCAACGTCCCCGCTAGAAGTCCCGTCAGTCTGCAAGGGAAATGGTAAGGCAATCCAATTAGTGGCAAGACGATGTGGAACACGAACTGCTGAGTACATTACATTTGAAACTTCCTGGCTCGGCGAGGAGACTTGCGGGCTTGTGCGGGCCCCTGTGACGCATCGACGCTTCATGCGCGACCTCGTTTCGATCGGAACCTGAAGGACAGCCGGCTCGGAGGTCGACCTTTTCTGATAAGCCGACGTTGGCGAATCCGTCTGGCTCTGGGTAGTGCACCTTTCTGTATCACCTGGGGAAGAGTCCCTTGGACTGGACTGTGCTCCCTCACTGGAGTTTTCTTCAGTAGAGGCCTGGAAGAAGAGGTACAACCATGATACAAAGGTTGGGAAGGCAAATGTGTTCGATTAAGACACGGATCAACTTACGTGCAAGTTTTCCTCAGCAGGAGCTTTGCGCTTCAGGGTCTTCCTGACAGCCACCTTCCTCACTGCCGTCCTCGCCTGAGTCGAGGCTCGGGGGGCATCTGGCCCCAAAGTTGCTTTACTCTTGGGAGCCGATTTCGGAGGAGTCGGCTGGCTTTGCATTATGACTTTCTTCAGAGATGGCGAGCTCTGGCAGAAGAGAACCACCGGGGCCGGAGGAAGGAATACGAAGGGGGAGCCGTCGGCTTGCTTGGGAACTGGGCCCTCTTGTTGCTGCCAGGAGATAGAGTCAGGTCACCAGACGATTACCATAAGCAGTTACAAGAAATATGTGAGTGATGGTACCTGGTCTGCGGGGATGTCATACTCGGCATCGAGTTGTTTCAACAGCGGTCCTAAAGCCCTTCTGAAGACATGGGTCTTCCACATGGACCACCAAGTCTCGAAGCCATCGGTAGTAAAGGAGAAACGGAGGTTGTGGGGAATTGGGATGGCCAAAGCATCAAAGAAGGTGTAACACCTTTGGCCAGTAAGTATGTCAGGCAGTTCAGCTCTGCTTGCTGTCAGGTGGTGTAAGAAGAAGTGTGGCGGCACCTGCCCGAGACCAAGCTGTCGGGCTACCACTACCGGTTGATAACACTCACAACCAGGCTTGATGATCCGGTTCGAGGTACTCATGCCGACAGGGAGGAAGCAAGGGCGAATCATGATGGAATACAGATGCTGGGTGCTATCGTCATCGGCAAAGTTATCCAATCGAAAGGAGACTGGATTTTCAAAATTCTCCGGTTCAGTATAAGGAAAGAACAGGGGGTTGTCCAAACCTTGGAAGAAGATCTTGAACCACCCTCGTCGCTTCCTTAGGGATCAGCCCGCTGCCCGGGAGACCATACAAAGCTTGGCCATAGCCGGTACATCGGATATCCTTGCCGTTAGCATCCGGGAAGGTGCAGGAGGTCAAAGGTGGGAAGTCCGGGATCTGGTTCTCGAAAGTATAGCCGCGCCCATAACCGAATAAACCACCAGGGACCGCCGGTTTAACCTGTCTTTTGAGAGAACAGCTTGATCGGACATCGCTTGAAGAGATCGATAGACCTCTCCAAGAAACAGCTTGCCTAGGCCAAGATGGGTGCCTTTGGCCAGCTCATAGGCTAGGGAAAGGTAATTTTTGGTAGGGGCGAGTGATGGGCCACGGAATATGAAGTGTTCCAACCAAAAGTTCGGGAAGGTCTGTGTGTTCTCTCTCCGTCACGGGGCCTTTGGTCTTCATGTAACGATTGAGGTAGGCACCCCAGCCTGGTACACTCTTTTTAGAAGAAAGGGTGAAAGGGACTTTCGGCAGTTTGAATGCGTAAGGGCTTGGGGATGCAATGTCTAGGCCTCGTGATCATGGTCACATCCAGCAGAGTAGGTGTCATAGGGCCATGGCCAAACATGAAACAGGCTCAATGCGTCGGACCGTAAATAGCCGATGGTTTTCAGAATGTTTTCATTCTTCTCAAGAGAAGACAATGATAATGACAGGGCATCGGCTATCCCTATGGCTTCCCAGGTGGCATAATGGGCTTTGGATACTCTGTTGTACCATGTCACCCAACCCTCAGGGGGGTTAGGCCAGGCTCGCAGGCAGTCGGCCCAGGAGGTCAGATCTAAGTTCTGATTCACAAAGGGGATCCTGTTAGCTTCGCATGAAATTAAGAGGGCAGGACTCTCGGAAGAACGAGGACCAAGGCACATAGAATTTGCGAGAGAAGGATGTGGCAGCAGGATGTCTGAAACCTAAAATTGATAGTGGGAGAAAACATTAATTCAGGTGTTTGCTGTTTACTCTTGACATTGATGCATGTGGCAAGGGGGCCGTTGAGGATTACCTTCAGACCGGAGACCATGGCGTTGGCGTTGGATGATTCCGCCATTGGATGCGCTGAGGGATTGGGACGGCGCGGCTGAGATTTGAGATCCGTAGAGCTGTCTGGGCGGCGATTTGGGGATCTGCGTTTCTCAGACGAAGGGCGCAAGTTACCGTTTGGAGGGGCAGTTAGGTTGACCTTGCTCCCGTTTATCATAGAGGCTGGTGTGATACCATCGGCTCTTTTGGGGAGCGCCTGACTCTGGCTATCGGCAGGGTTATGTGAAGACGTTCCTTCATTTTTTAGATTGGTGATAAAGTTAAGGAGGCAAGACGCCATGACATGGCCTGATGAGGTATAAGCATAATGATTTTGGAAATGACATTTCCAAAACAAGGGGGGCATGTGTTATCACCAGAATTTGACCGAGTCAGAGGAGGGCCGTGATCAAGATGGACTTGAAGATATATATATAGAAGAAATACGTGAATCGGCCTTACATGCAAAGTTTGGGCTAGAAAGGATCCATCCAGACCCAAACTCCCGGTCAAACAGGGCCAAGCCACAATCGTGCAAACCCTAGATCTCGTAAATGCAGATCCCACAGGATGGCATGTTAAACTTAGCGGCAAAACTCCTGAAATAATGTCCAGCCTCCTCATTAACTTTAAATTTCAGACATTCTTCTGCCGCATCCTTCTCTTCCAGATCCTCTTTGCCTTCGGGAGAGCCCTAGGACTCGTTGCTCGGATCAATTCAAACGTCGAAGCTGCCTCTTCGCAGAACGGGCATCACTTGTCCACAAATTCCCTCGTGATAGTCTCGCAGTGATGTTTTATAATCCCGTTTCGTTTTCTTACGAGCAACTACCTCTCAAAATCAAATTGAGATGCGGAACCAACCGATTTCGAGCAAAATCGGCTCCTTATAGCAAAGGACCTTTCGTGACAAGCTGCCCCCGAGCCTCGGCCGGGGCGAGAATAGCAGTGAGCCGACCAAATCGGCCATCCTCGGTTTCCAACTCGTAATGCGAGAATTAGCCGATTCCAACAAAATCGGTTCTTCGGAGTGAAGAAATTTCAGTGGCGAGCTGCCCCCGAGCTTCTCCAGCTCACATCTTGCGCCTGGCTGATCAGATCGGCTCATCATCTTTGGCAGGCTGAAGCAACTTCCGGTGAGGATGTCTTTGCATTTCTGATGCCCTCCAAAACTCTGGACGTAACAACCCCTGGAAGTGACAGCTACCAAGTCACCACCTTGGTCAAGCCTCAGGCAAAAAACGTTACAGCCGATTGCTTCGTCATCGGCTGTTCTCCTGGTCCTAGAAGAGATATGCTCCCTTCGTTAGGCTCATCCTTACCCTGACTTGCGCGTTTATGCTGCTCTTGTCGTTAGTCAGGGTTACGATCCTCAATCCCGCAGTCCTGGTTCTAGAAGATGTCACGTTTATGCTGCTAGCACCGCTGAACTTGAAGACTTGCCAATGGGAGTTAGGGGTCCTTGAAGAGAAGATCCACTTCCTGCTCCATTGATCCTTAAGTCGATGTCTGCACATCGGCTGTGCTTAAAAAATTTCGAATTTTCGGCCGATTTATGTATCGGCCCCCATACTTCAATACCCATCATCAAGGAATATCTCGGGCTGCTGGTCGTTTGCAAGATACTCCTACTTCATATCCTCGTGTTTTATCCACCTAGGTGCCCCCCGAGCCGATTCTGTCAAAAGACTTGATGGTATCGGCTCTTTAGGTAATCCTTGTTGGATTAAATGCTGAACCCAGGCAGAATGGATGGTGAGGATAATTTTGGCCGATTGCTGGAATCGGCCTCCACGTTGCTTGTTCGACGAAGGTTTTGTAATGTCCTTCTATAAATTTTTTGGGGCCTATCACAAGGATCAGCCTCGCCACGTTTGCTCATTGATTTGCTCCAGCTACACGGTTAGGCCAGTGGATAAAACCAGCCCAATCTCTGATTTTATCATGTTGGTGCGCTTGCTGTCATCCACCTCGAGTGCATCGTGTAACCGTGGAGCACTAAGCTTCGTCGGAAGGACGAGCACCATGTTTGTGCCAGCCGATGTTTCGTCATCGGCTTTCCTTTGCTTGGGACGCCACTCCATTTTCCGCGGACGACCCTCTTCATCCAGGGCTCGCTGTACTTTCGCAGCCAGATCAGGTCTTGCCTTCCTCAATGTATGCAAGTATAGCCTTTCGGCTTCCTCCAGGCCGTGCAATCGCTGAACCCTGCGCTTTTGGGAACGGCCGAGTCCATCGTGGCACCACCTTGGCCGGTGGTACCTGTCTTCTTCTTCCCCTCGTCTTCCGAATCTTCGAGATCTTCTAACCGAGGGGACTCAGGCACGTTTGCTTTGTGGCGGGAGAGGTCCTAGGCGCTTGAACACGGACACGTTGGCTGTCTCCTTCTTCTTCGGTTGCATTCTGGGCAATTGCCGATTGTGGGCAATCGGCTCATTCCCGAATCCCAGCGAAGTGTCCGAAGAAGGGGCAGTCCCGTGCCTATCCACGTTGTTTCGCTCCCCGACTTTTCCTTGGCACGGCGCTCGTGCATCTCCTCCTCGCGATCATGCCGACGACGTCTCCCGTCGTCCCTAGCCAGACGATCTTCTTCATCATCGTCGTTGTATCGCCGGCGTTGGTCATACTGACTCACATACTTGTTGAGGAGGTGATCAGAGAGAGGTCGTTGATACCTTATGTTTTTCACTTCTCCCTCTGTGACGTAGCGCTTGCCGTCTTGGCGGAGCCGATCGCGTGGAGCGGCTTCCTCTGTATCTTTGCTACGAGAGCAGTTGCCCTCATCTCCGTCCTTACCAGAGTGGTTCCCAAGCTCTACCATGTTGATATTGCACGAGAGATCTGGCTGGCACCCACCATGGTAAGTATACTCCACCATGTTCACGGCGGGGAAGGGGTGTGTGTCGACCTTCATGGCGTACTGGTTGAAAATTAACCGTCCATTTTCTATCGCCATTTGGATCTGCTGCCGCCACACCCTGCAGTCGTTGGTGGTGTGGGTGAACGTGTTATGCCACTTGCGGTATGGCTTTCCGTTCAGCTCTTGCACCGTGGGGATCTTGTGGCCTTCGGGTACCTTTATATGCTTCTCCGTGAGTAAGAGATCAAAAATCTGCTCAGTTTTGGTCACGTCGAAGTCGAACCCTTTTGGAGGGCCTTGTGGCTTCAGCCATTTGCAGGACACGGGGCCTGCCGCTCGAGTCCATTCAGCCACTGCTACCTCTCGATCTCCCGCAGCACCTTCATCCTCGTCTGCCTCAACCAGGGTCACCACACGCTTGAATTTGTCCTGGTAGACATCTGGGTGGCGTTGCTCATATGCTCGACAGCCTTCGCACCATGTGCGCCAATGAAGGGTAGTCCGCTTGGGAGGCCACGTCCTTAATCGATGATGAGAGACCCACCACCGCCAACTCGATCGCTTCTTTTCACTTACATGAGCCGAAAAGCATCGGTTCCTAATGGTCCTAAAGCGCCGGACGTATTCCGACACTGTCTCCCCGCGCTTCGTCGTACTTGTGCTAGATCGGCAATACCAACCTCGGAAGCCTCCGAGTGATACTCGCTCATGGAACTGCTCTTCCAACTGCTTCCAAGTCCGGATGGAGTTCGGTGGCAGCGATGTGTACCACCCGAAAGCCGATCCCGTGAGGGACTCGTGCGAAGAACCTCACACGCAACTCGTCTGATGCTGAGATCATGCCCAGCTGTGCCAAATATCGGCTCACATGCTCGATGGAGCTGGAACCATCCGATCCACTAAACTTCGTGAAGTCCGGGAGCCGATATTTGGGTGGTAGCGGGATCAGTTCGTAGTCGTTTGGGTACGGCTTGGTATAGCCGAACGTCTTCCTTTTCGGCATCATGCCGAACTGATCTTTCAGGATTGCACAAAGCTGATCTGCGGTGATGGCTGACGGTGTCGAACCCTGAAGATTCGCCGGGGTGGCATACTTAACCAGCCATGCTTGCTTTTCCGGTTCTAAGCCAACTGCAGGAGCTGGGCTCTGGAGGTTTGTCGGAGTGGCGTACTTAGCTAGCCACGTTTGCTTCTCAAGATCTGCTCCCCGACGTTCCTCCTGTTGTCCCGGAGGCCCTCGCTGTTGCAACCTGGTTCGAGAGTGCCCAGGTATTGCGGTCCAGTACGTATGCGCACGCGTATCCGTGCGGGATCTCCTTGGGTGCCTCAGGTAGGAATTGGTAGTCACTAGGATCACCACCAATCTTGTAGATGACGTATGCCGATGAGTTCGGCAGTTCCGGTGCTGCCCATGCGAACGGCAGCGGAGGATGGGACTGGAGTGGCATCTCTCCTTTGTAAGTCCCCAGAGCTGGTCCCGACGGAGAATACCGGTGGCTCATGATTTCCTGGACCACGCGCAGAGCGACACGCTCCAAAGTGTTCACCAGGCTCTCAGAGTGGCGGTGCAGCGAATGAGCCACCATGTAGTTGATCTCCCGACGCAGCGACCTGGTGCGTTCTTCTGACGGGGCGGACAGGTCCACTCCATCGAGTGCGCCTTCAGGTGTGAACCCCTTCCACCTGACGCCATGGGAGCGGGTTCTGTGGAAAGAGCCGATGAGTTCGGCTTCGAGGGTTGCCTTGATCTCGTCATGTTTCTTCTTGAGTTCATCAGGCAGATCCTCGTACTTGACCGGAGTGCCTTCCGCCATCTCGGATGTAGATGGCGATGTGGTGGATGTCGAAGGTTGTCCCACCGGGCGTGCCAGAATGTGTTGACGTCGAAACCCACCGGCGGGCAGCGACGGGCAACACGAGAGAGCCGGGAACAACTAGGGCTGCGGCTGGCCCCGGTCCCTCGGAGCGACGGCCCGCAAAGCCTCCCCGGTCACACGTCCGATGCTATCGCAAGGGCGTGCCACCTGACCTATACCTGGTCAGGAAGGTGTTGGATGATGCCGCGCTTAGTTTCCTGCATGGCATACACGTAAACATTAAATACGAGCCTCGATCGGCTCTCAGGTTATCCCGTGAATCGGCTCAAAGAGCCGATCCACCCATGATTCATACAAGGTGTCCGAATATATGGTGGTCCTGCTTGATCAAGATAAAGCTAATGAGATCTACGACGATTTAGGGTTTTCACCGCATAATCGGATCATCCTACTCACGATTGGGCCTCGCGCTCGCGTACGGTGACCGTAAGCCGATCCTAGACAGGGCCTAAAAACCAACACGAGGTTGATCCCCGGAACATCCTTTCTAGGGCTAGCGAACGTCACCCTACACGCCGCTGGATCCTCCAACCCTTTGTAGGGCCTAACTAATGCGGATATTAAACTAATCCTTGATGAACAAGGAGCAACCGTAACGGATCAAATCTACTAAACTATGATCAAGCGGGGTGCCGCCCCTACACCTAAGATAGGTGTAAGGGCGGGCTAGATGCATGAGGGTTGCACTACGACAGCATATGATACGAAGAACAATGCTAACCCTAACACATCTAAGATAACTACGTTGCTCGCCATCAAAAAGGCTTCAGCACGAGCAACGCATGAACAACGAGATAGGCTTGTGCTGCCTAGATCACAAGATGCGATCTAGGCAGCATGGTGCTTACCGGAGAAACCCTCGAGACGAAGGAGTTGGCGATGCGCCGAGATTTGTTTGTGTTGAACGTTGGTTGTTGTTTATTCCATAAACCCTAGATACATATTTATATTCCAAAGGACTTTCTAATTCGGGCGTGCACCTAACCGTGCACGGGTAAAACTCTAACTCCTAACCGACACGTAATCTAATATGTTACAGATACAAGGGCAAACTAGCCCAAACTTTGCATGTAAGGCCGATTCACGTATTTCTTCTATATACATATTCTTCAAGTCCATCTTGATCGCGGCCCACCTCTGACTCGGTCAAATTCTGGTGATAACAGCGGCACAAATTTTACGCGGCATGACTCGTGTTTTACCGGAAGATATACCGCGTAAAAATATATATCCATCTAACACGTAGAACCCGCTGGTCATAGGATATTTCCCTTTGCCCCCTTATCTAACATGTAGAGGTGCTTCTTTGTACATGGACACTTGGCCGAGCTCAAAATTAGCCGAAAACTGGTCAAGTTCATCACGAATCCGTCGAAACTGGGGTGGATAGTAGAAGATTGGTCCAAATTTGGCCGGAGTAGGAGGCACCTTTGGCTCCAACCTCGTCTTGGGACTCCCGAAACAACCTTGACATAGCATCCAACGAGGAGACAACACTGAAGTGCCACCATTGCCTGATCCAGCTACTGGATCTAGGGTTTCCCCTGGTGCCCGAACGGAATGGAACAAGAAGGGACTCAGCGATGTATTCAAGAAGGTAACGACGCATGCATGCGGGTGTCGCCATCATCCCGAAGGTCGCAAGCTTTCTCCCAGGCCTTACTTCGACCCCACTGTCCAGGAGCGAAACAAACAAGAGCCATCGCACATAAGACACCTCTTTTGAATGTCCACAAAATCTGTAGGATTCTCTATCCAAAAGAGGCGAAAGAGACAAGTAAAAAAGGAAGAATCAAATAATGCAGTTTCTGGCTTAAAGTTGTTTATCGGTGGCCAGGACCACAAACATAAGCGGGGGCTTGATATTGCCAAATGATTCCTTGACGCCCATTGCCATAGTTAGCTAGTCCACAAGCGATAATTAGATGGTGATACACCTGTGTTGAAGTAACCCGCGGCTCAAGTTCAGCCAAGCAACTGTATGTGGGCTGCTGTATAAAGCAATGGCGTTATGGTAACCACAAATCTCGATCCAGCTAGCTCATAAATTTTTGATAGCCATGTGCCTAGAGGCCGCCAACCATACGACGAGGACATTTGCAGTTCAATGCAGAGAGCGCTGGCAACGCATTGCCCTGCGTAGTGCGTACTGCAAGTTCTGAAAACAAATCGACCCCTTGATCAAAACTTTCTGAAAATAGCGATCTTCCTTACGCTTCGAGTCAAATGGAGTTATCCGTTGGTCAAATGCCCTGTTGTTTCCTCGAATCGCTGCTCCCTTTGCTGCGTTTCTTCAAAATCTGAATCGTCGGAAGTACGATGCGTTCAAATGCCATCCTGTGAAAAGTCTGTTCATTTTGTGTCCTCATACTGTACAGGATAATTACAAACAAAGTCAAATAGGCATGTCAAGAAAAAGGAGAAAGTCAAGTGGAGATGCGTGGCCTTCTCTACATCGCGTAAGGATTCACGGAGACTTGAGCAAGAGGACTAATCGTGTAGGAAGACGTGAGATCTTGTTTCTCGTGGTGTTGGGAACAATTTTTGTACTAAAAGAAACCTATTACTTTCTCCGTTCCAAAATAATTGTCATAGTCTTTCTTTAGATGCATATACATCTATACGGTTAAAAATATGCCTACACAAAATTATGACACTCATGCAAATTCGGACAGTGAGTACTACTCTGTACTTGTTAGTACAAAGTAGGAAGCTCATAGTAAAGGGACAGAGATTTGGTACAGATGGCACCGATGATCCCTATTTAAAAAGTAATTAAAAATCACATATCTAAGTTTCAGAAAAATCTGAAAATAAATTATGATGTATCCACTATTGTATTCCACAAACCTGTAAATTTTCAGTTGGAAATAATTTGTATTTTGGGCTACACAAAAATAACAAATGTGTGGATCTAAGTATAGTGATTCAAATCTTCAAAAAAAAAAATCAGACTATCATTTTTGTGTAGCTTGGAAAATAAAAACATTTGTAATTGAGATTTTGTAGTTAGTGGGATACATCATCATCTTATTTTAGAAATTTGTTATATAATATTTTAAAACACATAAATCTATTTTTCGAATCTTTTAATACGACGAGAACACTGGTGCCTAGGATCCAAAATGGCTTTTGCTAGTAAAGTCAAAACCATAGAAATCGGTTTACTCACTTTAAATTGAGTATCAGTTCCCTCCTTTTTCTAGTTACTCATTCGAGAGCCCTCTTGATAGTACGGCTATCCATCCTAATACCTAGTCTTTCAATCACCTTCGATGATTTGACTATTATGATGCTTTTCTTCATGGCCGGTAGTACTGCCCCAAAGTAGCGGTTGAAAGAACATTTCCCGCCCTTTTGGGTTTTGTGTGTTTGATGTCAACACTAGGTATATATTTATGTGTGTTGATGTAGACAGGTACAAGTTTTCGGTATATATATTTGATCGGCGAGATGGTTGTCTGTTCTGGAGTTCTGAAGGGTTTTCACTTCTGGCGGAAGTTCCGGCCCCAGCAGGCGGAACTTCCGCCCTGGTATGTTCTGCAGAGGCCCTTCAGCGCAGTGTTGCTTGCTGTTTTTGTTCCCTGGCCAGAAGTTCCGACGTTGTTGGCCGGAAGTTCCGGTCAGCGGAACTTCCGCCCAACTTCCGGGCAAGTTCCGGAAATCGGTAATTGTGGCTCTGTTGCGGTCAGAAACCCACCGGCGAGCAGCGACGGGCAACACAGTAGAGCCGGGAGGCTCCCAGGACTGCGGCTGGCCCTGGTCCCTCGAGCGACGGCCCGCAAAGACTCGGCACGCACGTCCGATGCTGATGCAAGGGCGTGCCACCTGACCTATACCTGGTCAGGAAGGTGATGGATTTGTCTCGCTTAGTTTCCTGCATGGCATACACGTAAATATTAAATACGAGCCTAGATCGGCTCTCAGGTTATCCTGTCAATCGGCTCAAGGAGCCGATCCACCCATGATTCGTACGAGGTGTACGATCACATGGTGGTCCTGCTTGATCAATTCAAAGCTAAAACGACCTACTACGATTTAGGGTTTTCACCACATAATCGGAACATCCTACGCGTGATTGAGCTCGGCGGCCACGCACGGTGATCATAAACCGACCCTAGACAAGGCCTAAAAACCAACATGAAGTTGATCCCCGGAACATCTTGTCTAGGGCTAGCAAACTACACCCTACGTGCCACTGGATCCTTCAACCCGTTTGTAAGGCCTAACTATGCGGATATTAAACTAATCCTTGAAGAACAAGGAGCAATCATAACGGATCGAATCTACTAAATAATGATCAAGCGAGGTGCCGCCCTTACACCTAAGATAGGTGTAAGGGCGGCTAGACGTCTAGGGGTTGCACGGACGAAAGCATATGATACGATGAAACAATGCTAACCCTAACACATCTATGATAACTACGTTGCTCGCCATCAGCAAGGCTTCAGCACGAGCAACGCATGAACAGCGAATAAACTTGTACTCTCTAGATCGCAAGATGCGATCTAGGCAGCATGATGCTTACCCGGAAGAAACCCTCGAGACAAGGGAGTTGGCGATGCGCCTAGATTGGTTTGTGGTGAACGTGATTGTTGTTTATTCCATAAACCCTAGATACATATTTATAGTCCGTAGACTTTCTAACGTGGGAATAATCCCCACCGTGCACGAGCCAAATTCTATCTAACCGACACGTATCCTACTATATTTACAGATACACGGGCAAACTAGCCCAAACTTTGTATACAAGGCCGATTCATGTATTTCTTCCGGGTATATTCTTCAAGCCCATCTTTAATCGCGGCCCACCTCTCGATCCGGTCAAATTCTGGTGATAACACATGCCCCCCTGATTTTGGAAATGACAATTCCAAAATCACTCGCCTTTTCTTCGTCGGGTCATGTCGTGGCAGAGCAGAACCGTCGCAGTATCCATCATCATGATGCCTTGCCTCCTCAACTTCTCCGCGTGACCTGGCCAAAAAAAAATTTTCTTTTGGGCACCACTTCCTCGGAAACTGCTGTGGCATTGAATCTCCACCATATCCCTTTATTTTAACCGCATTCTGCAGTTCACTTCTTCATCCCCTTCGCATTAGCACTCCAAAAGCCCTCCTCTGCCACCATGTCTTCTTCCTCCTCTGCCTCGTCGGGTCTTTCCACCCAGTCCTCCCCCTCCCGCGAGCCGACGCCGGAGTGGGACCCGGAGGAGGCCCACGAGGCCCACATTCGCCGCGCCATAGAAGACGGGGACGAGTCCAGTCACGACTTCTCCGTCTGGTCTGAGGACGACAAGTCCTCGACCGACGGGGAAAGTGACCTCCGCTTCCTTGCCGACGGGGAAACAGAGGAGGAGAGCGATGACGATCGCTTCTCCTGGGACGACTTCACCTCCTTCGAGGAGGAGGATGAGGAGGAGGAGGAGGACGACGACACCTCCTCCGATGAACCGCCGGCCAAGCGCTTCTGCCCCTGGCCGGGGAACCTCAGCGACTTCGACAGCGACGACGACGCTGACGAGGAGGACGAGGACAACGAGGGCCCTGCCGGCGGCCGCGGCAGCAGCGACGACGAGCCAGCCGGGAGTAGCGCCGACAGCGGCGACGACGGTGACGACGAGGGCAGCGACGGCCCATAGATAGGACCCTTAGCATAGGATCAGTAGTAGTAGATGGGGCAATGTATCCCCTGGTACTCCCTTTTGAGGGCAATCAGCTCTTTTATGTAAGGAATCCCGTCATCAATGAAGAATTTCCTTTAATTTGATTTTGCCGAATTCCTTTATGCTAATTTAGCCGATTTCCCCTCATACTGACTTTGCCGATTGTCCACTTGGTCAATGCTCAATGAGCCGATGGCAACGCATCGGTCCCTCAAAATCTATCCTTCATCTCTTCGACTGACGACTTTGAGATCTGGTGGATAATGTGGAAGACCCATGCCTTCAGGAGAGCCCTAGGACCGTTGCTGAAACAACTTGACACTGAAGCTGATACTTCTGCAGAACAGGCGCCACTTGCTCGCAAATCTCCTCGCGATAGTTTCCAGTGATGCTTTATAACCCTGCTCTGTTTCTTTGTAGCAACAAGATGGCCCATAGCCTGTCAATGATGATGGATCCCCCTTTAAATTCCTCCCACCAGCTCCAGTGGTCCTCTTCTGCAAGAACTCACCACCTTTTTAAAAAGGTTGTGATGCAGAGCCAGCCGATTCCAATAAAATCGACTCCCAAGAGTAAAGACTCTTCAGGGCCAGCTGCCCCCCGAGCCTCAGTCAGGGCGAGAACAACAGTGAGAAAAGTAGCTGCCAGGAAAACTTTGAAGGGCAAAAACCCTGCGCCAGCTCCAGAAAACTTATATGTAAGCTGTTCTATACCCCATCTTGTCCCATTCATCCTTCTAGGCTTTTATAGCATGTCAGTGTCCATTAATCCTGCTCTTGCAGACCTCCACTGAAGACAATACTAGCGAGGAGACGCAGTCCAGCCGACGAGGCTCAAGCTCGGGCACCTCTGAGGACACCACCACGCAAAAAACAGCCAGATGTGCCACCATCGGCTCCCAAGAAAAGGTCAGCCCCCGAACCTCGCTGCCCTTCAAACTCCCATCAAAACAGGGCAGGGCAGCCCATGCACAGAGAACCGATGCATCCACGAGTGCAGTTGAGAAGGTGGCCAACTTGGCCAAACCCACAGCAGAAACACCAGAGCCGATCACCTCTTCTTCCGTTGAAAGCCGATATTGCAGACAAAATGCCCACGGCTTGATGAGCAAAAGGCTGCCTTGTACGCCAAAACTGACACCTCTGACAGCACTGCTGAACTGGCGACCTTGCGCAAAGGGTTGGAGATCCTCGAAGAGAAGGTTCGGGCAACAAAACAGCTCATTGAAGCTGAGGAAGCACTCATTGTTCACCCCCTCGAGGAAGCAGAAGGCCTCGAAGCTGAACTGAAGACCGATTTGGTTGAAATCCGTGTCTTGAACACGCAACTGGTAGATCCTGTGTAATTTGCACTAGAGTCGATGGCTGTGCATCGGCTTTGTTTCTTAGCTCTAAAGTCGATGTCTGCACATCGGCTGTACATCATGAGAATTAAAAAAAATTACTGGTCGATTTTTCTATCGGCCCCCAATATTTTACTGCACATGTATCGCACATGTTCATCTGATTAGGTGCCCCCCCGAGCCGAATCTGCCAGGTAACTGCGGATATCGACTCTGTAGTTAGCTAAGGCACTGTATTTGAACGTCGGCTCCGTTAGGACCAATGTTGACTTCTTCCAGCTCATCAGCCGACGTAGACCCGTTGCCCATTAGATCGACGTTGAACACAGGCAGAACGTATGGTGAGGATAATTTTGGCCGATTGCTGGAATCGGCCTCCATGTTGATTGAATCGCTCAATGAAGGTTTTGCAATGTTCGTCCATAGATCTTCGGGGCCGATCACCAGGATCGGCCTCGCCACGTTTGTCCATAGATTTTGCTCTTGCTATATGGTCAGGCCGGTGGATAAGACCAGCCTAACCCCGTCCTTCGTCACGTCGATGCGCTCGCAGTCGTCCAAATTGATGCCTGAGAGTGCCTCTTGGCCTGTCGTCTCCCAAACGTTCATGCCAGCCGTTGAAATCTCGGCTGAGTCATCTTCATGGACGACCTCTACTTCATCTCCATCCCACTGTATTAAGCATTGGTGCATCGTGGATGGAATGCAACAGTTGGCGTGGATCCAATCTCTCCCTAGCAGGACAACATAGGTGCTCTTGCTATCGACAATAAAGAACGTCGTAGGGATGGTTTTCCTTCCTACCGTCGGATCCACGTTCGTAACACCTTGTGCGTCAGATGTTTGGCCGTTGAAATCGCTCAGTGTAACGTTGGTCTTGATCAGGTCCGAGCTAGAGCGTCCCAACCGACGTAGCATGGAGTATGGCATAATGTTGACTGCCGCTCCGGTGTCCATCAGCATCTTGTTGACAGGCTGCCCATTGATATAACCTCGCAAGTACAGGGCCTTCAGATGTCTGTAGCTTCTTTCTCGTGGCTTCTCAAAGATAACTGGCCGTGGGCCGCAGTCAAGTTGTGCCACGGGTGCTTCGTCTAATCCTGGAGCACTAAACTCCGTCGGAAGGATGAACACCATGTTTGTGCCAGCCGATGTCTCATCATCGGCTTTCTTTTGTCTGGGCGCCACTCTTTCTTTTGTGGCCGTCCTTCTTCGTCCAGAATTCGCTGAATTTTCGCGGCCAGATCCGGCCGCACCTTCCTTAACGTGTGCAGGTATAACCTTTCGGCTTCCTCCAAACCACGTAGTCGCTGAACCCTACGCTTTTGGGAACGGCTGAGTCCATCAGGGCACCACCTTGGCCGGTGGTACTTATCTTCTTCTTCTTCATCATCGTCTTCTAATTCCTCGAGATCTTCCACCCGAGAGGACTCGGCGTGCTTGTTCCGAGGCGGGAGAAGCCCTAGACGTTTGAACACGGACACGTTAGCGGCATCCTTCTTCTTCGTCTACATTACGCGGCGGTTGCCGATTGTAGGCAATCGGCTCATTCCTGAATCCCAGCAGTGTCTGAAGAAGGGACAGTCCCAGTGCCTATCCACGTCGTCTTGCTCTCTTGACTTCTTCTTGGCGTGGCGCTCATATCTCTCCTCGTCGCGATCATGCTGATGGCGTGTATTTCACACGTTCGTTGGGCAACCCCAAGAGGAAGGTATGATGCGCACAGAAGCAAGTTTTCCCTCAGAAAGAAACCAAGGTTTATCGAACCAGGAGGAGCCAAGAAGCACGTTGAAGGTTGATGGCGGCGGGATGTAGTGCGGCGCAACACCGGGGATTCCGGCGCCAACGTGGAACCTGCACAACACAACCAAAGTACTTTGCCCCAACGAAACGAGTGAGGTTGTCAATCTCACCGGCTTGCTGTAACAAAGGATTAACCGTATTGTGTGGAAGATGTTTGTTTGCGAGAGAAAATAGTAAAACAAGTATTGCGACAGATTTGTATTTCGAGTATTAAAAGAATGGACCGGGGTCCACAGTTCACTAGAGGTGTCTCTCCCATAAGATAAAAGCATGTTGGGTGAACAAATTACAGTCGGGCAATTGACAAATAGAGAGGGCATAACAATGCACATACATGTCATGATAAGTACAAGTGAGATTTAATTGGGCATTACGACAAAGTACATAGACCGCCATCCAATCGCATCTATGCCTAAAAAGTCCACCTTCGGAGTTATCGTCCGAACCCCTTCCGGTATTAAGTTGCAAAGCAACGGACAATTGCATTAAGTATGGTGCGTAATGTAATCGACAACTACATCCTTAGACATAGCATCAATGTTTTATCCCTAGTGGCAACAAGACAAAGCACAACCTTAGAACTTTCGTCACACTGTCCCGGTGTCAATGCGGCATGAACCCACTATCAAGCATAAATACTCCCTCTTGGAGTTACTAGCATCAACTTGGCCGAGCCTCTACTAATAACGGAGAGCATGCAAGATCATAAACAACACATATGTAATAACTTGATAATTAACATAACATGGTATTCTCTATCCATCGGATCCCGACAAACACAACATAGAGTATTACAGATAGATAATCTTGATCATGTTAGGCAGCTCACAAGATCCAACAATGAAGCACAATGAGGAGAAGACAACCATCTAGCTACTGCTATGGACCCATAGTCCAGGGGTGAACTACTCACTCATCACTCCGGAGGCGACCATGGCGGTGTAGAGTCCTCCGGGAGATGAATCCCTCTCCGGCGAGGGTGCCGGAGGAGATCTCCGTAATCCCCCGAGATGGGATTGGCGGCGGCGAGCGTCTCTGGAAGGTTTTCCGTATCGTGGTTTTTCGCATCAGGGGTTTCGCGACGGAGGCTTTAAGTAGGCGGAAGGGCAGAGTCGGAGGGCTGACGAGGGGCCCACACCATAGGGCGGCGCGGGGCCCCCCTTGGCCGCGCCGCCTTGTGGTGTCGCCAACTTGTGGCCCCACTTCGTATGCTCTTCGGTCTTCTGGAAGGTTCGTGGCAAAATAGGCCCCTGGGTCTTGATTTCGTCCAATTCCGAGAATATTTCGTTACTAGGATTTCTGAAACCAAAAACAGCAGAAAACAACAACCGGCACTTCGGCATCTTGTTAATAGGTTAGTTCCGTAAAATGCACGAATATGACATAAAGTATGCATAAAACATGTAGGTATCATCAATAATATGGCATGGAACATAAGAAATTATCGATACGTCGGAGACGTATCAAGCATCCCCAAGCTTAGTTCTCGCTCGTCCCGAGCAGGTAAAACGATAACAAAGATAATTTCGAAGTGACATGCCATCATAAACTTGATCATACTATTTGTAAACATATGTAGTGAATGCAGCGATCAAAACAATGGTAATGACATGAGTAAACAAGTGAATCATAAAGCAAAGACTTTTCATGAATAGTACTTCAAGACAAGCATCAATAAGTCTTGCATAAGAGTTAACTCATAAAGCAATAAATCAAAGTAAAGGTATTGAAGCAACACAAAGGAAGATTAAGTTTCAGCGGTTGCTTTCAACTTGTAACATGTATATCTCATAGATAATTGTCAACATAGAGTAATATAACAAGTACAATATGCAAGTATGTAAGAATCAATGCACAGTTCACACAAGTGTTTGCTTCTTGAGGTGGAGAGAGATAGGTGAACTGACTGAACATAAAAGTAAAAAGAATGGTCCTTCAAAGAGGAAAGCATCGATTGCTATATTTGTGCTAGAGCTTTTATTTTGAAAACATGAAACAATTTTGTCAACGGTAGTAATAAAGCATATGAGTTATGAAAATTATATCTTACAAGTTGCAAGCCTCATGCATAGTATACTAATAGTGCCCGCACCTTGTCCTAATTAGCTTGGACTACCGGATCTTTGCAATGCACATGTTTTAACCAAGTGTCACAATGGGGTACCTCCATGCCGCCTGTACAAAGGTCTAAGGAGAAAGCTCGCATTTTGGATTTCTCGCTTTTGATTATTCTCAACTTAGACATCCATACCGGGACAACATGGACAACGAGATAATGGACTCCTCTTTAATGCATAAGCATGTGGCAACAATTATTATTCTCATATGAGATTGAGGATATATGTCCAAAACTGAAACTTTCACCATGATTCATGGCTTTAGTTAGCGGCCCAATGTTCTTCTCTAACAATATGCATGCTCCAACCATTAAGGTGGTAGATCTCTCTTACTTCAGACAAGACGGACATGCATAGCAACTCACATGATATTCAACAAAGAATAGTTGATGGCGTCCCCGAAGCATGGTTATCGCACAACAAGCAACTTAGTAAGAGATAAAGTGCATAAGTACATATTCAATACCACAATAGTTTTTAAGCTATTTGTCCCATGAGCTATATATTGCAAAGGTGAATGATGGAATTTTAAAGGTAGCACTCAAGCAATTTACTTTGGAATGGCGGATAAATACCATGTAGTAGGTAGGTATGGTGGACACAAATGGCATAGTGGTTGGTGAAAGGACACGGATGTCGCCTAGAGGGGGGGTGAATAGGCGATTTAAAACTTTTACGAGATGAGCTTAACAAATGCGGAATAAAACTAGCGTTTACTTTGTCAAGCCCAAAGCCTATATACTATGGTTCACCTATGTGCACCAACAACTTATTCTAAGCAAGAGTTCACCTATGTGCACCAACACC
>NC_061513.1:338504658-338556618 GCF_022539505.1 Lolium rigidum | reverse complement strand
CGGGTCTTATTCGAAGACTTGGAGACCAACTCTTGGGGATCCACCTATATAATGAGGGGCCAAGGGAGGGGCCGGCCACCCCAAGACCACAACCTGGCCGCCCCCCTTGAGTGGCCGGCCACCCCTCCCAAACCCTAGCCGCCCCCCTCTCCTCCATAGCTCCCGCGTGCTTTAGCGAAGCTCCGCCGGAGTTCTCCACCGCCACCAGAGCACCACGCCGTCGTCTTTGTCGGATTCAAGAGGAGCTACTACTTCGGCTGCCGGCTCGGAACGGGAGGTGGACGTCGTCTTCATCAACAACCGAACGTGTGGCCAGAGTACGGAGGTGCGCCCGTTCGTGGCGCCGGAACCGATCGTGATCAAGATCTTCTACGCGCTTTTGCAAGCGGCAAGTGAACGTCTACCGCGGCAACAAGAGCCTCATCTTGTAGGCTTTGGAATCTCTTCAAGGGTGAGACTCGATACCCCCTCGTTGCTACCGTCTTCTAGATTGCATCTTGGCTTGGATTGCGTGTTCGCGGTAGGAAAATTTTTGTTTTCTATGCAACGTTATCCTACAGAAATGGGTGTGGAGTGAGTGAAACATATGGGGGGTATTTATAGGGTTTTTGAACCGACGGCGGCTGGGCGACGTGGACAAATCAGGTCGCGCCACGTCAGCTAGCCGTTACACACTACCGACCCACTCCAGCCCATCTCTCGCCCGCTAACGCCCGCCTCTCGCCCCACTCCCGCCCGCCTACCGCCCGCTCTCGCTCGCCCTCTCGCCCGCCCCCTCTCTCGCCCGGCCCCGCCAACGCGCCGCCCCCGCCTCTCGCCCTGCTAACGCCTCGCTCTCGCCGCCAACGCGGGCGGTGGCCGGGCGGCGGCGGCGGTGGCGCCGGCGCCCGGCCGCCAGCGCCCAGCCCTCTCGTCTCGCCTCGCTCCAGCCCGCCTCTCGCCGGCGGCGGGGCGACAGCGCCGCGCTCCAGCCCGCGTTGGCACCAGCCCTAAGGGAAGGCTAATGTCACCGGATTGTATATGCCCTAAGTGCAAATTGTGGCATGTGTGTGTTTACGGAACCTTTGGACCAAGTAGTAACCCATGCTAAGTGCCCAGCCGGTCACACCTGTAAATTCCACTATTAACCCCTCTACAAAGTAGGAGAGCTTCTAGTAAAGTCAAAACCATAGAATTCTATTTACTCACTTTAAATTTTGTATCAATTACCCCCATTTCTAGCTAGAATTAGAAACCTTGTACTTTCCATATCCTTATGATCGAGCCCTTTGGTTTTGAAATGGTGTAATGGAAAAAAGAAGTGCTTCAAATCATTGTTTAGTTGAATTGGATGAAAAGTTATGGTATTTTGAATGTTTGTGAAGGGAAAACCTTGTACTTTGCCGAAGGATGATCCCACCCTCCCGATGCAAGATACAAAGCACACCTCGTTAGTTATACAAGAAAAACTCTTGAAATTATCACGTTTATGTTTCACTCTTTGTGAAAAGTCAGTCGATTATTTTCCTCCTCCGCTTTGAATAGAAAATCTACGTAGCAAGGCGATCAACATAGGTGAAAGTGCATGGAACCCCCATGTATGATTTTGGTAGTTAATGATAATTCATATGGACTAATGTGTTTCCATTGAGGCATGCTTGTACATTTGTCCATAGACAATACTTTAACTATATGTTAATTTCAAGTTTGAAAGAAGAAGAAAGTAAAGAAGACCAGTGATGAACAAGATATTCATGGAGTGATCCTAAGATTGATCTAATGAGAGTTGAGTCTATTGGAAGTATGTCTTAAAGAACGATATGGAGTGTGCTCTCATGTTTATATTCAAGATCAACACTATGAATAAAAAAGAAATGAAGGGTAAGTCAGATGAGCCATCTCGAAGAGATCATATGCTTGAAACTTGCCATCCACTGGTTAATCATGGATATATGAAGATATGTTGGAGAAGATGCTCTTCCATATTGGATTATGAGGGAGCAATCCGCAAGATTTCATCAAGCAAGCATTGTTAGAATCGGTTGCCGTCCTATCAAGAGAGCTCTTGAATGAGTAAATTGATTATATCGTTCAGGAGAGCTCAAAGGTCCGTGGAATCATGGTTTTGGATCTTATTTATGTGGTATTCTAGAGCTTGTTGTTATTTCCATGACAAATTCTAGCTCATCGATAACCGATTTTGCATGAAATACTTGTTGCATTTTCTATATCGAGTTTTTGCTTGGTTCTTCGCGTTATAGGTTTCACCTCGGAATTCATGGTAAAATATCCATTTTTGTGGGTAGCTCATGTCGTTATCTGTCCAACAAAATTGTTTTCACTTTAATCAGAGTTTCCAAAATCTATTTACTGTAGTTTTCGTAAAAAGATTTTTGGACCGGAAGTTTTGCTCGGGGAGGCCAGTACTACCGCCTAAGCTGCTTGGCCGGAAGTTTTCTAGTACTACCGGTTTTCCTTCTTTGTTCTTCACCCCCATAAGCAGCTTGAAGTTTGATTTAGTGTTGTTTTAAAAATATCGAGAGTGAAAGAATGGGAGGGTTGGGCTCCTCATCTGGATTTGTGCCATCCTTCATGTACATTGTATCGTGTGCATCGAGTCGATAGTGGCATCTACAAAAACGCCTCCAATTCTACCACATTGGCCCTACTCCTTGCCAAAACGAAATGTAGACGGCGAGACGAAGCTCACTGATCCTATAGAAATTTCGTTGTGTAAAACATACAGGAAAAAATTATTAGGTCATACCTCATGGAAAATTATTTTGCTACAATCAAACACATTTTATCTTTTCATACGATTCAAGTAGGCATGACATATCAATCATATACCTTCCATATTTCTATGTTTTTCCTATCCTATAAATCAAAGGAATCCTAAGTGGCCTCCAGGAAAGGGTTAACTCCAAATGAGTAAGCCTACATAGTCATTAGTAAGGTAATCTCTCCAGGTTTCGTTATCCGTAGTCGATCTCTTAACGAAGAGGTTGCTAATTCTATTTTGTGAACTCCACTTTTAACCTCCTCTTTGTAATTTTGTAACATTAGTTACATCATTCATTTTTTGGGCCGCTTTTAACGTATGGAGTGTTAATATTTACTCTCATCTAACCATTTTTCTCTCATCCTGACATCTTGGGCCTACTACAGGTAGATCTACATTGCTGGAAGGCGCATTCTAGTTTCCTGTTTTCTTCTCTAAATCTGTCCATCCCCTATACCTAACCACACCTGGTACACCTTACACGTATTCCACATCCATGCAGCCACCTAGCATGCCACGCACTGATACCGCCAATTCTCCACCCCTTTATCTTCTAGGGTCACGCAAAAGCTTCGAGCAACGACATTCGTAGCAAGCAAGGTCGAGTTGCCCACCGATTCAGCGTCCACATTTGTGTGCCTATGGTCTCGGGCTATTAGGAACCGAGAAAAATAGTTTAATCGGGGTAATTAATTAGTGTCATAAAATCATAAAGATATGCCACAAACATATATAGGGTAAAAAAGTGAAATTCAGTTAGCTATTCCTTGCCACCCTATCTTCAATGGATAAACAAATCCAATCATAGAGCGAAAGACAAACACAAAGTTGGTGTACACGACTTCACGCCTTTGTGGGTGTCCGTATGCAAAATTTGTTACGCTTGCGTCGATGGCGTGCCTTGAAGGTTAATGCCGTTGTGTAGCACCTTCTCTCCGTTCATCCTTGTCTACGTGTCGTGGAAAACTTCCGCAAGTCATATGCTGGGTGATTCATCTTTGGCATGGGATAAATGTTACTATTATGAATTTACCATTTTGTGTCCCTGCTCATATTTCGGCGGTTAATAACACGCTGTTACCTTGATAAGGGTACTTTCTTTTCAAAACTTATGTTGCTTCTTCATTTTGAGATTTTTTTTACAAAACATGAATAATAACATAGTAATTGGAGGGTGGAAACAAGAAACCGTATTCGTAACGCTTACGAAAACCAGCAGGTCACCAGCGGTTTCCACCGGCGACCCGCCTGTAGAACGGGGAGGCAGCCGGTACGGTGGAAATGGCGTGCGGAAATGACCGCGGCGAGATAATAAAGTACTCCGCCGCACGCAGGCAGGTGTGCCGCCCACCCGACGCCAAATACAAAGCGCACGGCCCCCCTTTTATAGCCCCCCGCCTCCTCCGTCTCCTCCTCGCCCCGTCTTCAGAGCGAAGCCAAGCCACCACCTCCCTCGCGCGCAGGCAGGCAGGCAGGCAGGGGCTCCTTCTTCCGGGCTGAGCACGGAAGCAGCAGGCTACCCACCCACCGCGCGTCGGAGCTCCCCGCGGAATTCGCAGCCATGCTCTCCGCTCGCGCCGCCACCGCGTCCCACGCCGCCTCCCTGGTACGTACGGACACCGCCACCGTCCTGTGCTCTGCTGATCCCGCCTCTCTCGCGCCGCGCCGCTCGCTTCGAGTCGTGCGATTGCACAGTGCTTTTGCATACGAGGAAGTAACGGTTGCTTGTCTGTCTGCCTACGTTTTTCTGTCTGAACAGTGGAAGCGCGGAGGCGGCGATGCGGGCAGCGGCAGCGGCTGCACGAGCTGTATGGAGGTGCGGAGGAGGGCCGCGGCGGTGGCGGTCCGCGCGGCGCCGCCGAAGCGGGTCGAGGCGGTGGCCATGGAGGCGGCCGCCGAGACCGCCCACTCCGACGTGCCCGCGGCGGCGGCGGCGGCCGAGGACAGCCCCCCGGAGGAGGAGCTGCCCGTCACGCCCTGGGCCTTCTCGGTCGCGAGGTGAGCGGATCGGATCCGATCGCCGCGTGCTGGATCTGGGAGTCGGTGGGGGCGGACGTTTCGATGACGCGATCTGGGTGTGGGGGATTTCGATTCATTTCGTTGCCGTTTTAGTCCTGGGATCCATTCGTTCGTTCGGGGTTAGCTGTACGGTTTCCCCCGCGTGTTGCTGCTTCGCTGAAGCTACTACTCCATTTTAGAACTACTCTGCATATTTTTAGGAGTCCATTTTAGAACTTCGACGTGCCTGGACTCTGGAACGGAACCAGGATGCGTGTCTCCTTGCTTGCGTCGCCCGAAACAAATCTAATGGCGTAATGGTTTGGCTTTGTGCGCCTCCATATCCGGTAGATTTCCGCGTACTGTGGGGGCGTTCAGCAAGGCGGAAGATAACTGTCGCTTTCTCCCTCTGGCGAGAAACCCAGGTCAGCCGAGTTTTGTTGGTTCCTCACACACGGTATGGGTTTGCCCGGTATTGTTGGGGTCGCCCAGCTGCTCGCATTAAAATTTCTGGTACTAGTAGTATATTGTTTTTACGTTTTCAATTCCAGTCTACTTATTAGAGGATATTGTTTCGTTGTTTCATCATGTAGTACTAGAATTTGAAAGCGGACCGGGTTGCCGCTGGACGGATTATGAGTAGGTCGTGAGTAGTTGAGCAACGCAACGAATTGGAATTGGTTGTTCTGTTTTGGTCTCTTCTAGTATTTTTCTTGCATTCTTGTTGTGGGTGGGAGTATATTCTAGTCTGGCCCACAGCAATATCTGTGCGCCTTGCTTTCTCCAGTATGCCTGACAGCGAAATTTTCCTGCATATTCGTACTGAATTGACACCTTATGGTGAATGATAACAATTAAGTTTGTCAGTTATCTGAAAGCAATCAGATAACAGTTACTTCAGCAAGGAAAGTCGAGTACCCAATTGATCACAAGAATTTTTACAACTTCTATGCGTAGAATTTTGATTAGGTCGCAAGGGTTCTTCATGTCAACGAATTGGTTGTCTTGTTTTGGTTTCTCCTTTTTCTTGCATTCTTGTGGGGGGAGTATATATATTCTAATCTGGCCCACAGCACTATCTGTGCGTCTTGTTTTCTCAGCTACCCCTGACAACGAAATTTGACTGCATATTGATACTGAATTGAGAACATATGGCGAATGATAGCAAATAAGTTTGTCAGTTAACTGAAATCAAGCAGATAATAGTAACTTCAGCAAGGGAAGTCAAGTATCCAGTTGACTACGAGAACGACCATAGTTGGTGCAATGGACTTAATTAGTTTGGCGCCCTATGCTAAATCAAAAAATGCTAATAAACCTCTCGTGCCACAGTGGTTACACCCTTCTGAGAGATCCTCATCACAACAAGGGACTTGCATTTTCCGAGAAGGAGCGGGATGCACACTACTTGCGTGGCCTTCTTCCTCCAGCAGTTGTTTCCCAGGAGCTCCAAGTATGTGCAACCATCACTAGCCAAGTTGAGCTGTAAATCATTCTGGTCTTCGTTTTCCAAATGGTACTCTCGGTGTGTATGCAGGTAAAGAAGATCATGCACGACCTTCGCCAGTACAAGGTCCCTTTGCAGCGCTATGTGGCCATGATGGACCTTCAGGTAGCCTGATTAGTCTTTTTGATTCTATATTCCACTGAACTATGTATTTGCTCATGTAAGAAGATTGACTATGCAACGTGGGGAATTCGTCCGTTGAAAATCTGATAAAATACAACCAACCTTTATTGCAGTCAAAATGACTTACTGATTGCAACGCTGTTCGCAATTCTTTGTGATTTCAGGAGAGGAATGAGCGGCTTTTCTACAAGCTTTTAATTGATAACGTGGAGGAGCTGCTCCCTGTGGTTTATACACCAACTGTAGGTGAGGCCTGCCAGAAGTATGGGAGCATATTTAGGCGCCCACAGGGTCTGTATGTCAGCTTGAGAGACAAGTACGTTCACTCAGCTTTGACTGAACTTACAAGAGTTATCTGTTTTGTTTATTATTGGGGCTTAATTGAGGTGATTGTAGGGGGAAGGTCCTTGATGTGCTAAGGAACTGGCCTGAGAGGAACATTCAAGTTATTGTTGTTACTGATGGTGAGCGCATTTTGGGGCTTGGAGATTTGGGTTGTCAGGTATGCTTGTCGAATTAGCTGCTTACTTCAGGAACTTTGCTTACATTTTGTTGGATTGATATCCTATAGGGCATGGGAATTCCTGTTGGCAAACTTTCTCTGTACACTGCCCTTGGAGGAGTTCGCCCGTCAGCTGTAAGCTTTCACATATTGTTGCTGTCTCCTTTAATGATCCCACTATATTTCTACCAGCTAAAAACGGCCAAATAATTTCAGTTTCTTAAATGTGAACTTTGCAGTGCTTGCCTATTACAATTGATGTTGGTACTAACAATGAGAAATTGCTTAATGACGAGTTCTACATCGGGATTCGGCAAAGACGTGCCACCGGGGAGGTATGGAGATCTACAAACTTTGCTTGGAGGAATCAAAGTCATTCTCAAAATAACCAACACTTAGGTCTGATCTGTACTTATCCTTGATTGCAGGAGTATCATGAGCTCATGGAAGAGTTCATGGATGCTGTTAAGCACATATACGGTGAAAAGGTTCTCATCCAGGTCAGTTCAGACACCCAGTAATTTTCTTTTTATATAGTGATCATTTTGATTTGTTATTAAAAATAGTGAGCCTGAATCTTCCTTTTGCCAGTTTGAAGACTTCGCCAATCACAATGCGTTTGATTTGCTTGCAAAATATAGCAAGAGTCATCTTGTTTTCAATGATGATATCCAGGTGTGTAACTGTTTGTTTTGTTCATAGAGATTTTGTGTGCAAAAATGATGATGTCATAAAAAGAAGAACTAAAGAGGATAAAGGGTACCTAACATTGGCGCACTTGCATCTATAATTGTTCATGCCGAAGTTTTTAGTTTTATCAGATGTTGTCCATATTGTATTATTCAGTATTGCGTTCAGTTTGTTGTCTTCACGTATTGATATGAAATGTGTTGATTGCAGGGAACAGCATCTGTGGTCCTTGCAGGCCTGCTATCTTCCCTGAAGGTCGTCGGTGGAACCCTAGCAGAGCACACATATTTGTTCCTTGGTGCTGGTGAGGTCAGTGAAAATTTCTCTGTGTAATTTTTGCAGAACTGTTAAAACATGAACAATATGATGATGCATTTCACTGCAGGCTGGAACCGGTATTGCAGAACTCATTGCTCTTGAGATTTCAAAACAGGTAACTAACTTCAATCTTTCAAAATGTCAGTGTTGTGCATACAGTTTTAATGGTGGTGCTAATACATGCTGATATTGATCAATTCATAGACAAATGCTCCAATAGAACAGTGCCGCAAAAAGATTTGGCTGGTGGATTCAAAGGTATGGAGCCAAAGAATAGTTTTTAGCACAATATTTTGAATGCTGCAGCTAGCTGCCTGACACAATATTACTCTGTTACATATTTAGGGTTTGATCGTCAACTCCAGAAAAGACTCCCTTCAGCCATTCAAAAAATCTTGGGCACACGAGCATGAACCTTTGACAACCTTGTTAGATGCAGTTGAGGTATTCATTATTTACGCACATTTAAGAATTCAGTTCAATTATGGTGATGTTTTTTCCGGAAATTGTTCTGTTAACACTGTATCTTACTAAAGTTGGTGTATTATTTCTCAGTCCATCAAACCTACAGTGCTGATTGGAACTTCTGGAGTTGGCAGGACTTTCACAAAAGAAGTTATTGAGGCCATGGCTTCTTTCAACGAGGTATTTTGAACTTTGAACATTATTATTGGTGTTCAACTTTTAACTTCCTGGAACCAGTGAGATGGTTGAATAACTTCTGATAATTAAAATTCTATCTAAATGTAGAGACCTATCATTTTCTCATTGTCAAATCCAACATCGCACTCTGAATGTACTGCTGAAGAAGCATATAACTACACCCAGGTGAGTTTCTCAACGAATCACTGTGATATCCTATTTGAAATGCAACAAAGATTAATGAAAGATGTTCCATGTATGGTCTTATACAATTTTTCCAAAATAAGTTTCGTCTAGTACTCATGTATCGCCATAGCTGGTGTTTCATAATTGGCACAATAAGGACTTCACTAAAACATGCAAATGCATCTTCATATTTGCAGGGTCGTGCAGTGTTTGCCAGCGGTAGTCCGTTTGATCCTGTGGAGTACAATGGAAAGACTTATGTGCCTGGCCAGGTATGATTTTACTCTCTTCCAACGGAAAACTTGCTGGTCCAAAAGCTTGCTTATTCAAAGCAGAAGTTCGTCAAATCTAATTCTTTTGTCTACCCACAACAGTCAAACAATGCTTACATTTTCCCTGGATTTGGCCTTGGTGTTGTCATCTCTGGAGCAACCCGTGTACATGAGGACATGCTTCTTGCTGCATGTAAGTAACTTCAAAGGGAACTGCTGAATATGTTATCCATCAAGCCCTGCCATTCCCCTAACTATCCTACACTTTAAACGATATTCACATTATGGGATCTTTACGAGTTGTTATTCCTTTGAACAGCGGAAACACTAGCTGAACAGGCCACCCAGGAGAACTTTGACAAGGGATCCATCTTCCCACCCTTCACGAACATCAGAAAGATATCTGCCCAAATCGCTGCTAGCGTGGCTGCAAAGGCCTATGAGCTCGGTATGTTTTTCTGGCACCTGAACTCTTTCAGGTCCCTTGGAAAAACCTGGGTTTGAACTTTTGAAACTGACATTGCCCAACTTTTTCTGCAGGCTTGGCGACTCGCTTGCCACGCCCAAGAGATCTGGAGAAATATGCTGAGAGTTGCATGTACACTCCCATCTACCGCAGCTACCGGTAGTCCGGCGGAGGTCAATTTTGCAGTAATAAAAGATATCGCAGGACTGCGATGCTGTTGTTGTTTGTTGCTGTTGTTCCTGCTGCTGCTGCTGGACGTTGTATCTGTCTATACATATGGCATGACTGTTGTAACGCTATGGAAGGAAGTCTAGTGAACCATCTCTCATGTGTGCCAACGTCGGAAACGTTTTCTACTCTTGTCACTTGAATATAACGTAATACTCTCTGGCCGCTGACCCACCCCAATCCCCACTTCCTACACGAACTCCTCTTCCTTACCATTTTTTGTGTGTCTGCACACAGAAATAGATTGAGAGAGGGGGGGCGATGAGAGACATGACGCTTTTGTCTATGTCGGAAAACACACATGGCTCTCACGGCAGTATGGCCAATCACATATAACATCATTTGAACAAGAATTTTGGGACACATGATATATTGGAGAATATGTGTAGAGCGTGCAGACATAAATAACATCTTGTATGTGGAACAAGAATTTGGAATTCGAACCGAGGAAATAGACATCGCTGAGAATACAATCGATGCTTTACACCTTAGTATACACCGGTAAGTTACAAGCTTAATATCAAGCTATGACAACAAAAAAATAACAGTGTGCACATGTCTTTAGTAAATGAGTGGGTATGTCTAGTCATGAATCTATCATAGTGCTTCAAATGTTTCTTCAGATTCCTTGTCCTTCGTATCCCCCTTCTGTTTTTGGTCCGCGTGCCAGTATGGCCCAAGCGCGTAGAACTCTGCAATGACTTCAAGCGGCATGCCTCTTGTTTCTGGCACTCTCATATACACAAATAACATGGCCAAAATGCAAACGATCGCATATAACCCGAAGACACCAGTAAAGCCGAGAGAGCTCATCATTAGAGGAAGGGTGTATGTAACAATGATATCACTTATCCAAAATGTGAGGCTGCATATAGCAGAGCAAATGGCTCGGACTCTGGCGGGGAAGATTTCCGAACAAAAAATGTTTGGTATTGGACCAAATCCCATCACAAATATGCAGAAGTATACGATGACACTTGTTGTTGAAAGGGCAGCATGTAATCCAACACTCAAGTCCACAATGTTGACGACAATCAAAACAAGTAGCGCTAGTACCAAGATCGGTATGGTGACAAGAAGCAGCTTCCTAGACATGATAAGAAAGAGTACATATCACATTTGATATATATTTGATTTGTATAAAAATATATGCACGGAGTCCAACATTAAATGATACTCCATCCATTCCTTCTTACAAGGTGTATTAGTTTTCTGAAAAGTCAAACTATAATATCTTGGTGAATTTTATAGAAAAAACTATCAACCTCCGTAACACCAAATTGATATCATTAGAACTATCGTGAAATATATTTTCATATTTTATTTATTTAGTATTATAGGCATCGGTAGTTTTTTTAAAAACTAGTGTAGTTTGACTTTTCAGAAAAGTAATACCTTATAACAAGGAAAGGAGCGAGTACTAATAGGTTTATAATGACAGAAAAAATATACCTTCTTCCCGCTCGATCAATGAGCCACATTGCAATACCAATAAAGGGAAGCATCAATAATGTCGTAAGGGCACTCATAAGAATAGACGCAGAAGTTGAACTGAGACCAATACTGGAAATAAGAACCCCAACACCAGCTTGGTCAAGTATCTGTGGAGTATAATAGAGAATGCCGTTGATTCCAGCAAACTGCATAGAAGAACGAACTAAGAAAGTTAGAACATATTTATCCAAAGTAACCTTTTTTTTTCTTATTTATTCATGTCTCATTTGACTCTTATATAATGTGTGAAACTAATTCTATAAAAAATGGTCGAGTCACAAATAATATAGTCCACACATTCACGATCCTAGGAAGAAGTCATCTTACCTGCTGAAGTAACTGTATTCCAACACCCGCTATCAATGCACGCTTTACTCCAGGTTCTAATAGATTACCCCATTTTGTGCCTTTCAAGTTTTTCTCCGACGAGTGAAGATCAATGTTCTGACTTCCAAACTGATCTTTGTGAAAAACGGACTTATTAACCAAAGCAGTAGCTTGTGTGAATTTGCAATCTGTTGAATTATCCAAACTGGATTTCTTTTCTGGTTTTGGCACACCTTCATGCAAGTATACTCGGTCCATACAATCTTGTACTTGTCCATTTGAAAACACATCAGAAGATTTCCATGCTAGTTGCCAACCTCCACCAATATAGCCACTTTTCCGAGAAGGAAGCAAACCTCTTCTTCTGTGCGATGTAACCAATTCACTTCTTTCTCTGCCTACTGAACCATCAATCAGTGGATCATTGATATTCTCCTCCATATCATCTCTTTCATGTTCTGGTTCATCCTCTGTGGGTCCTTTTTGATTCTCCTCATCCCACATAGTTGCACATTGTTGTTCTACTTCACCAAACATATTGCATCCCTGCCAGTGTATAAACATAGAGAGTGTCTATGAGGTAAATGTTCTGTTGAATTAGAAAATATGTAAATAAAATGCATGTCACATAAACAAGTGATTCTCGATAGCCGAACATGATTATTGTTAGAAACATATTTAGTACAAAATAAAGTAAACCATGTCCCATGAGATGCATACGGAAAACTTCCAATCATACCTATTCTAAAGATAAGTAAAATGTAAAACAAAATTATCACGGATTCATGCTAATAATTGAAAAAAGGCAAAACCTTGCAATAAACATTGATGCTCCAATGTTAACAAAAAATGATAAGAAAAAAGGTAATGGAAACGCTACATTACCTCAAGGGAACTCTCATGTACACTCCCAATAAGGCTAACAAGTGGATCAAAAAAGGATGCTCCATGACTAGTGAAAGAACTAACAATATTTTCATCTGTGGTTTCCTTAATCATATAGGCAACACGAGGTAAATCTTCTTGAAGGACATACAGTTCAGAGTCTTCACTATTTAAAACCATTGTATCATTTACACTTTCCTTAGGCCTAATTTTGTACTCTTGTAAACACGGAGCCTGATCAATTTTTGTGCCTTCAATAAGACTCGCAATTTCACCTATCCAAAAAGATAAGAATATCAATATTCATTTAATGTTAATATTTAGCAGTACAATAACGAGAGAAGGGAGAAATGAAACTGAAATTTCAGTGTGATTTTTGTCATACCTGAGACATCTTGCCTTCTCCGTAGTCTTTGTAAAACTTTCTTTGCTTCATCGACCCTTCCTTGCCTCACAAGCCAACTTGGAGACTCGGGCAAATAGAAAATGATTAACGCTGAATATATCATTGATGGTATCGATTGTATCCCAAGCATGATTCTCCAGTCAACCTTAGGCATTAGGGACATCCAAAACACCATACAATAGGATAATAACATCCCTAAAGAACCACTTAACTGAGGGAATGTATTTAATTTTCCTCTTATCTCTGAAGGGGCAATCTCTGAGATATATATTGGGACAAGTGTGACTGCCAAACCAATACTGAATCCCATAATAAGCCTCGTGAGTAGTAACATGTAAACTTGTTGAGACCAAAATATAACCATCATCGCAGTAATAAAGGATAATACTGCCGAGACTAATAGCATCATCCGCCTACCAAATGCATCAGCCAACGTCCCTGAGATTGTTGTGATCATTGTTGCACCAAAAAGTGCCATGGCCATGATAGCTCCCTCAACCATTGGCATGCTCTGCAAGTTGAACTCATCCTTTATGTAGAGCATAGAACCTAGCAAAGTCATGCAACATATGTCAAACTAGGAAAAATAATTTGAAGTCTTGGTATGTGTGTAATAATATACAGTTGTACTTAGTACCATTTATCAATATAAACATGATTCAATAAATGTCCTGAATAATATTACGAAGAACCTAAAATTTGGGAAAGCTAACAGTGGAGATGTACTTTTCTCTGAAAAGATTTAAATATATGAATTATAGCACTATCAGTTTGCCTACTCACTTCTTT
The DNA here is from genome assembly GCF_022539505.1 of Lolium rigidum. Lineage (NCBI taxonomy): Eukaryota > Viridiplantae > Streptophyta > Magnoliopsida > Poales > Poaceae > Lolium > Lolium rigidum. Next base: position 338,543,024 of record NC_061513.1, on the reverse strand, counting down.
TTTTAATATGCAGTTTAGGACAAGATTTCAGTGTATGAATTATACAACTATCAGTTTGTGTAGTCACTCTTTTTTTTAATATGCAGTAGGTACGCAAGCAGTTACAAATAAAATCAACACAATGATATTTGAAAATATTACTACATTAATAATAGATTGCAGCCGCATCTAATTCTATTTTTGGTACTTTTCATCCTATCTATAATAAATATCATTGATTTAGTACAAAATTATACCAAATTAACGACACTTAATATGGATCGGAGGGAGTATATATGTGTAGTCTAATAGTAGGCTATATAGGACTTGCATCGGAGACTTTTTACCACATGAAATCTGTTGCATAAACAAGCAGGAAAATACCCTTTTACAATTCGTATTTAAGGTATGAAGAAAGGAATCTTTCCGTAATAAAAATGCCTGTTATGCTTGAGATGGGTCACGCCACCGATTTTTAATATGGACACAAAGATCTGTGTGTTAATTAAACGAACACATAGCCACGTCGGAGTGTATGTACTGCACGTTTGCATGTACAGTTAGTTCCTATCATGCAGGTAGTGTACGTTTACCACTTCCATTCAGTGATTATGCATGTTGTTGTTTTTTATTTAGACCTTGTTTGGTATTAGAGTTTTTTGGAGATTAGTAGGAATAATTCTCACGGGGATTGGGTGAAACCTCTACCTTCATCCAATCCCCACGTCACTAGGTAGCGATAGAGTATAAGTGATTGAGAAAATTACACCAAAATTTGGAGAAAAGTAGGAATTAAACTAGCTCAATGATCTAGTACCAAACATGGTTTTAGGAGAAGTGAGGATTTGGGGTTTCGTGGGATTCCCACGGATTCCCACAAAAACTTTAGTACCAAACAATGCCTTAGCGGGGAGTTGAGGATGATTGTTACTCTGCTATCTGTTGAGAGTCCTGCCTCCCATCCAAATTTGTTGATCCAAAAAATTTCTCAAAATAAGTGAACCTACACATTAAAGTGCGTCTAGCTATATGCAAATTTGACCAAATCTGTATCAACTAATCTGGAACGGAGGGATAACTCATATTCCGATTGATTGAAACTGTAACAACGTCACCCAGATATATTCATTATTCTAGAAAAACACTCCTAAATTTATATCCGGCTTTGCTAATATATAATGTTCGTCACCCTTGCATGTTGGTATGTCAAAGGTGTGCATATATCTACACCCATGTGATCAATTGAGAGATTAACTATACGCACGAGAGAGGAAGATTCTAACATGGGCTAGACAGATTGACAGATTGGTGAATCGTGGTAATGCAAACCTTATGGTAGCAACCCATCCGACTAGCTACAAGTATAAAAGTATATAATAGGAACAGAGAAGCAGAAGATCTATCTTCACCTGCGATACTTGCATTGTCCCACCCCTGCAGTAGATTGCCGATGGAGGCCACCAATCCAAAGAGCACCGCCCCATCGATGGGGGCAAAGTCAGGTAGCATCGTGCGCCAAACTGCAGCCATCGAGAAGGAAACAAAAGACAACTCATCAATTTCAGCCAATCTTACATTACTCTAGCGATCACACGAAGACAATGAACAATGCCGAGTACATGAGATCAGGATCCGTTCCATGACTTACCGCGTTTACAGGCCGACAGATTGGAGCGGGAAGTTCCATGACGCGGTGGAGTAGTGTTGGCCGAAGGAGCACCGGCGAGGCCACCAGTCAACGGAGCGGCCAAGTCTTCCATGTGGAAGACGGAAGACGAGGTTGGCTGCTCGTCGATGAGTACCGCGCCGTAGGCTCCCTTGCGGAGACGATCTACAAATCTAACAAACTACCTAACATGAATAATTATCGGCACAAACTCTGCGAGAAGGCAGCGCTTAAATCTCTGCGCGCGGCATCGAGCGTAGCGCCTTGCACCGCAGGCCGAGTCCGGCTCGGTGCAAAGTCTGGTCTCTGTAAAACCGGCCGTGTTGCTTTCAAATTGGTTGAGTTCGGGCCAGGTTCTCTTTGGGGTGGTGCTACGCATCTTCCGGAGGATCTAAGGCCTTGTTTGGATACGGGAGTTTAGGAGAACCAGTTTTCCGTAAGCTAAGATAACTGCCTAACAAACTAAGTTCCTGTTTGGATGGACTAACTAAAACGTGGATAAGGAATACCAAGTTTCCACAAACCCAGGAAAACGCGTGTTGGCAAAAACGACTAATAGTGGTTTTTGTGAAAACGCGATTACACAAACCACGATTGTGGTCGTCTATGTCTGCTACCTTGGGCGCCGACGGAGACCACACCGTCTCCTCGTACAGTCCGTCCAACTCCATGTCTCCGAGCTTGGCCAACGCCATGACGACCCCAGCGCCTGCGCGGCGCCCGCCTTTGGTTCCTGGCCAGGGCCCGCACCCGGTGGTAAGGTCGACGGCTCGTCGCCGGTGATGGCCGGACTGCTCCATCAGACCCACGACGCCACGATCGCCAGCCCCGATCACACCGCTGCCGGCAGGCACACCACCTACGGCGCGCATGGGTGCCGCGTCTACCTATCTGAGCTCTTCAGAGCCGATTGTCTCGCCAGCCTATGAGCACATCTGCCACGATGAGGTGTTGGTTGCATGCAGTAGGGATGTTCAGCCTGAGCAGCTGTGTAGTCGCCGTGATCAAGGAGCACCTGTTCATGGCGACACTGGGCATGATCTCGCGTTGGTTAAAAAAGTGCTCATCGTTGTCCCTATCGAAGTGATGGAAAATCATGCACAGATCGGACTTCCACCGCTGCTGCCGGTGCCAGACGACCTCATGCTCAACACAGGACTCGCGCGCCGCGTCGGACTGGCCGCAGAGCAGGGGCAGGCCGAGCCTGAAGCTCTGCTGGCTCGTCAGTCCTCCAGCACTCGGGCGTCAAAAATCAAGATACGATTCTTGCGCGGCAACGAAAATATGACTATCTGGATCTGTATCGAAACAGGGTACTGGACAAACCCAGTTTTACCCTTTCTAACCCAAACGTAGTTTTCCTTCAACTAATTAGTAACAGAAAAGTTATCAAAACCGGTTCTGCTAAAAATCAGCCTAAAACTCGTTTGCCATAAACTCACCCCTAATATTTGTTATGCAAACAACCACTTGGGCATCTCCAACGCGGGGACGCAAAACGCAAAACGGACAGCCCGCGCGTCCGTTTGGGTAAAAACTGCATCCAACGGGGATACCCATACCCAAAAAGCCAGCAATTATTGTCCGGCTCGACCCAAAGCTGGCGCAAAATTGGGAAGCTTTTGCGTGGCCACGGACGCCCGCGCGTGTCCTCGCGTGTCCCTTTCTGTCCGTCTGTGTCCGGATGAACCCCACTTGCAGCCACACATCCATGTGCCTTCTCTCTCTCCTCTATCTCCAGCCACGAGAGCTCTCCTACGGCGATCCCTCCGGCCAGGAGCCCCTCCGCGCCGCCCCTCTCCTCCATTTCCGTCGCCGCCTGTGCCAGTCGCCCGCGCCGCCCACGGCCGCCGTGACGGCCTCGCCTCGCCGTTCTCGACAGCCACGCCGCCCTTGCCCGCGACGGCCTCGACCCGGCGCGCTCATGCCTGCCGCCGCGAGCCCCTGCCTGCCGCCGCCGCGCGCGCCCCGCCGGCCGCCGCCGCGCGCCCGCCGCCGCCGCGCCGCGCGCTCCTGCCGCCGCCGCCGCGCGACACGCTGCTCCAGGAACAACGCCGGCTGCACGCGGCGCAGAGCAGCGCGGGGGGCGCGTGGCTGCGCGTCCTAGTCGCCGCCGGCTAGACGGAGAACCAGCGGAGAAGCAGCGGGATCACCTGCGGCGCGCGCTGCGCGTCCTGGTCGCCGCCGGCGCGACGGAGGTCAACACGCATCGGAGCGACGGCGCAGAGTGCGTCCTGCCCGGCCCCGGCCGCTGCCCACTCCGCCGTATGATGTACGTGCGTCTCCAACGTATCCATAATTTCTGATGTTCCATGCTTGTTTTATGACAATACTTACATGTTTTGCTTGCACTTTATGATGATTTTATGCGTTTTCCGGAACTAACCTATTAACAAGATGCCACAGTGACAGTTCCTGTTTTCTGCCGTTTTTGGTTCCGAGAAAGGCTGTTCGGGCAATATTCTCGGAATTGGACGAAATCAACGCCAAACATCCTATTTTTCCCGGAAGCATCCAGAACACCGAAGGAGAGTCGGAGGAGAGCCAGGGGCCACCACACAGGTGGGCCGCGCGGCCTACACCCTGGACGCGCCGGCCTGGTGTGGGGACACCCTGTCGCCCCTCCTGCGCCGCCTATTTAAGCCCTTTCGACCTAAAAACGCAGTACCTTTTGACGAAACTCCAGAAAGACTCCAGGGGCGCCGCCGCCATCGCGAAACTCCAATTCGGGGGACAGAAGTCTCTGTTCCGGCACCCTGCCGGGACGGGGAAGTGCCCCCGGAAGCCATCTCCATCAACGCCATCGCCTCCATCATGCTCCGTGAGTAGTTCCCCCATGGACTACGGGTTCTAGGCTGTAGCTAGTTGGTATTCTCTCCCCCATGTACTTCAATACAATGATCTCATGAGCTGCCTTACATGATTGAGATTCATCCGATGTAATCGGTGTTGTGTTTGTCGGGATCCGATGGATTGTTACGTTATGATTGTCTATCTACAAAGTTTGTGAAGTTATTGTTGCTTGCAATCTTGTTATGCTTAATGCTTGTCACTAGGGCCCGAGTGGCATGATCTTAGATTTGAGCTCTATACTTATTGCTTAGATTGTATCTACAAGTTGTATGCACATGTCTATGTCCGGAACCAAAGGCCCCAAAGTGACAGAAATTGGGACAAGCTGGAGGGAAAGGCTTAGATATGAGGATCACATGTTTTCACCGAGTGTTAATGCTTTGCTCCGGTGCTCTATTAAAAGGAGTATCTTAATTTCCAGTAGATTCCCTAGAGGCCCGGCTGCCACCGGCTGGTAGGACAAAAGATGTTGTACAAGTTTCTCATTGCGAGCACGTATGACTATATATGGAAAACATGCCTACATGATTAATGATCTTGATGTTACTGTCTTAATGCTATTTCAATCCTATCAATTGCCCGATCGTAATTTGTTCACCCAACACTTGTTATTGGAGAGTTGCCACTAGTGTAGATAGCTGGGAACCCCGGTCCATCTTTCATCATCATATACTTGTTCTACATGACATTGGAAGTAGTATCAACTATTTTCTGGTGCCATTGCTCTCATATTACTATTACTCGTTGCTGTGTTACTTGTTACTACTGCTCTCATATCATCGCTACTTTCACATCACCCTCGTTACTAGTGCTTTTCCAGGTGCAGCTGAATTGACAACTCAGTTATTAAGGCTTATAAGTATTCTTTACCTCCCCTTGTGTCGAATCAATAAATTTGGGTTTTACTTCCCTCGAAGACTGTCGCGATCCCCTATACTTGTGGGTTATCAAGACCGTTTTCTGGCGCCGTTGCCGGGGAGGCATAGCTCTACTCATAAGTTCACCTGGGGAGTACACTCTACCTCTCTCTCTGTTTTTATTTTGTTTTGCTTAGTTTACTTTTGCCTAGTTTATTTGTGCTTAGTTTATTTCTGTCTTGTTTTATTTTTCTTAGTTTACTATTGTCTAGTTTCTTTTTGTCTTGTTTTACTTTTCTCATATACCCAAAAATCCATAAAAATTTGAAAAACCTAAAAATTAAAAACTGCTATTATGGGAGAACCTACAACCTATCTGGAGCTTATAGAATTATATAATAATTATAGAAAATCAAGAACTGATAAAGTGATGAGTGCTGTGATAGAAAAATTGAATACAATTGCTAAAATCTTGCTTAAACGCCATGATATAAACTGTTGCTCTCAACAGGATACTAAACATCTTAAATTTCAATGTGGCTTTAGTGAGGAAGTTTTAATTAAGAACTATAATTGGAATAGCTATATTCATTTTGGGTTTGAAGAGGTAGAACAATTTGTCATATTTATGGGAGCCTCTGAGATAGAATCCTTCATGGTTAAAAATTATGAAACTTGTGTTGTTTGTAAAGACCTTAAAGATTATGTCTCTTCTATCCTTAATTTTTGCAATGAAAGTTACACCGATAATCCTTATATCATTGATTATAAAGAGAGACTCATTAATGCACAAGAATGCACTCACAATTTGCGGGAACCGGTGGAAGAAGAAATTGATGAACCTGAAAGCTCATTGGATGAAAAAGAGGAGGAAATTGATGAACCCGAAAGCTCATTGGATGAAAAAGAAGAGGATAGTGATGAACAAAAGGAGGAAGAATGGATTAGCTACCCATGCCAACCTTCTAATGAGAGTAACTCTTTATCTCTTACACTATTTGATTGTCCTCTATGCTTACCGAAAGAGGTTGAATGTTATGTTCCTGTGGATTCTCTTGAAATATTCCCTATGAGTAAAACTTGTGAGAATAATTATGCTACTGTTATTTATGATAATCCATGCTACTTTGATAAATCTTATGATAATGCTTTGTTTGTGCTCGATGTCGAAATGCATGGTACTAAAGAATTTTGCGTAGCAAATGTTTATGATAAAGCTCTTGATGATGGTCCTATGTTACTTGATAATATTAATTGTACTACTAATGAAAATGGGATTGGAGAGGTCTTGACATTATCTATGAGTCCCATATCTCTTGAGATTGATCAACCATCTTGTTATATTATTGATAAAAGTGTGTTTGGAAGTTTTAATCGCACTATTTTTGAGCTTGATAAAAATTATGTGTTTATGGATCATGAGAAACATGCTTCATGTGATAGTTATATTGTTGTTATCACCGGAATTTGACCGGATCAGAGGTGGGCCGCGATTAAGATGGGCTTGAAGAATATACCTGGAAGGAATACATTGAATCGGCCTTGTATACAAAGTTTGGGCTAGTTTGCCCGTGTATCTGTAAATATAGTAGGATACGTGTCGGTTAGATAGAATTTGGCTCGTGCACGGTTGGGATTACTCCCATGTTAGAAAGTCTACGGACTATAAATATGTATCTAGGGTTTCTGAAATAAACAACAATCACGTTCACCACAAACCAATCTAGGCGCATCGCCAACTCCCTTGTCTCGAGGGTTTCTTCCGGGTAAGCATCATGCTGCCTAGATCGCATCTTGCGATCTAGGCAGTACACGTTTATTCGCTGCTCATGCGTTGCTCGTGCTGAAGCCTTGTTGATGGCGAGCAACGTAGTTATCAAAGACGTGTTAGGGTTAGCATTGTTTCATCGTATCATATGCTTTCGTCCGTGCAACCCTTAGACGTCTAGCCGCCCTTACACCTATCTTAGGTGTAAGGGCAGCACCTCGCTTGATCATTATTTAGTAGATCCGATCCGTTATGATTGCTCCTTGTTCTTCAAGGATTAGTTTAATATCTGCATCGTTAGGCCTTACAAACGGGTTGAAGGATCCAGTGGCACGTAGGGTGTAGTTTGCTAGCCCTAGACAAGATGTTCCGGGGATCAACTTCATGTTGGTTTTTAGGCCTTGTCTAGGGTCGGTTTATGATCACCGTGCGTGGCCGCCAGGCTCAATCACGCGTAGGATGTTCCGATTATGTGGTGAAAACCCTAAATCGTCGTAGGTCGTTTTAGCTTTATATTGATCAAGCAGGACCACCATGTGATCGTGCACCTCGTACGAATCATGGGTGGATCGGCTCCTTGAGCCGATTCACGAGACAACCCGAGAGCCGATCGAGGCTCGTATTTAATGTTTACGTGTATGCCGTGCAGGAAACTAAGCGAGGCAAATCCATCACCTTCCTGACCAGGTATAGGTCAGGTGGCACGCCCTTGCACCAGCATCGGACGTGAGTGCCGAGTCTTTGCGGGCCGTCGCTCGAGGGACCGGGGCCAGCCGCAGTCCCGGGAGCCTCCCGGCTCTATCGTGTTGCCCGTCGCTGCTCGCCGGTGGGTTTCGACCGCAACACATTCGGCACGCCCGGTGGGACAGTCTTCGACATCAATCGCATCGCCATCTACATCCGAGATGGCGGAAGGTACTCCGGTCACGTACGAGGATCCGACCGAGGAGCTCAAGAAGAAGTATGACGAGGTCAAAGCTATCCTCGAAGCCGACCTCATCGGCTCTTTCCGGAGAACCCGCTCACACGGCATCGGGTGGAAAGGGTTCTCACCGGAAGGCGCGCTCGATGGAGTGGACCTGTCCGCCCCGTCGGAAGAACGCACCGAGTCTCCGCGTCGGAGATTAATTTCATGGTAGCTCATTCGCTGCACCGCCATTCCGAGAGCCCGGTGAACACTTTGGAGCGTGTCGCTCTTCGGGTGATCCAGAAATCATGAGGCATCGGTACTCTCCGTCGGGACCAGCTCTAGGGACTCACCAAGGAGAGATGCCACTCCAGTCCCGACCACCGCTGCCATTCGCGTTGGCAGCACCGAAGTGCCGAGTTCACCGGCATACGTCGTCTACAAGATCGGTGGTGACCCTAGTGATTACCGAGTTCTTGCATGAGGCGCCTAAGGAGATCCCTCACGGATACACGTGCACATACGTGCCGGACCGCGAAGAATCGGGCACTCACGAACCGCGACCGCAACGAGCAGGGACTTCGGAACAGCAGGAGGAACTTCGGGAACGGATCTTGAGAAGCGGACGTGGCTAGCTAAGTATGCCACTCCGATAAACCTCCCGCAGCCCAACTCCCGCAGCTTGGCTCGGAGCTTGAGAAGCAAGCGTGGCTGGCTAAATATGCCACTCCGGCGAATCTTCGAGTTCGACTCCTGCAGCCAGACCGCGGATCGGATCAGTACAATCTTGAGAGACCAGTTCGACATGGTGCCGAAAAGGAGGGCAATCGGCTATTCCAAGCCGTACCCCAACGAGTACGAGTTGATCCCACTACCACCCAAATATCGGCTCCCTGAATTCTCCAAATTTAGTGGATCAGATGGTTCCGACTCAATCGAGCATGTGAGCCGATATTTGGCATAGCTGGGCACGATCTCAGCATCAGATGAGCTGCGTGTGAGGTTCTTCGCACGGTCCCTCACAGGATCGGCTTTCGGGTGGTACACATCGCTGCCACCGGACTCAATCCGGACTTGGAAGCGGTTGGAGGAGCAGTTCCACATGCAGTATCACTCGGAGGCTTCCGAGGCCGGCATTGCCGATCTAGCACAAGTACGACGAAGCGCGGAGAAACAAGTGTCGAATACATCCAGCGCTTCAGGACCGTTAGGAACCGATGCTATTCGGCTCGTGTGACTGAAAAAGAAGCGAGTCGAGTTGGCGGTGGTGGGTCTCGCATCACCGATCAAGGATGTGGCCTCCCAAGCAGACTACCCTTCACTGGCGCACATGGTGCGAGTAGCTGTCATTATATGAACAGCGCCACCCGGAGGTATACCGGGATAAATTCAAGCGTGCGGTGGTCCCGGTTGAGGCAGATGAAGATGAAGGCTCTACGGGAGATCAAGAGGTAGCAATGGCTGAATGGACTCGGGGGGCAAGCCCCGTGTCCTGCAAGTGGGTTAAGCCACAAGGTCCTCCAAGAGGGTTTGACTTCGATGTGACCAAGGCTGAGCAAATTTTCGATCTCTTACTTAAGGAGAAGCAGCTAAAGGTACCCGAAGGCCACAAGATCCCCACGGCTCAGGAGCTGAACGGAAAGCCATACTGCAAGTGGCATAACACGTTCACCCATGCCACCAACGACTGCAGGGTGTGGCGTCAGCGGATCCAAATGGCGATAGAACAAGGGCGTCTAATTTTCAGCCGGTACGCCATGAAAGTCGACACACACCCCTTCCCCGCCGTTAACATGGTGGAATGCACTTACCTCGGGAGGTGCCAGCCAGGTTTCTCGTTCAACATCAACATGGTAGGACCTGGGCACCACCCTGGTAAGGACAGAAACGAGGGCAGCTGCTCTCATAACGAGGACAAGGAGGAAGCCGTTCCACACGATCGGCTCCGGCACGATGGCAAGCGCTACGTCACAGAGGGAGAAGTGAAGAATGTGAGATATCAGCGACCCCTCTCTGATCACCTCCTCAACAAATACGTGAGTCAATACGACCAACGCCGACGATACGACAACGATGACGAAAGAGATCGTCTGGCTAGCAGGGACGCCAGGAGACAGCGTCGGCATGATCGCGACGAGGAGAAATATGAGCGCCACGCCAAGGAAAAGTCAAGAGAGCAAGACGACGTGGATAGGCACTCGGGACTGTCCCTTCTTCAGACACTGCTGGGATTCAGGAATTAGCCGATTGCCTACAATCGGCAACTGCCCAGAATGTAGACAGAAGAAGAAGGATGCAGCTAACGTGTCCGTGTTCAAACGTCTAGGGCCTCTCCCGCTTCGGAACAAGCATGCTGAGTCCTCTCGGGTGGAAGATCTCGAGGAATTAGAAGACGATGATGAAGAAGAAGAAGATAAGTACCACCGGCCAAGGTGGTGCCCTGATGGACTCAGCCGTTCCCAAAAGCGTAGGGTTCAGCGACTACGTGGTTTGGAGGAAGCCGAAAGGTTATACCTGCACACGTTAAGGAAGGCGCGGCCGGATCTGGCCGCGAAAATTCAGCGAACTCTGGACGAAGAAGGACGGTCACAAAAGAAAGAGTGGCGCCCCAGACAAAAGAAAGCCGATGATGAGACATCGGCTGGCACAAACATGGTGTTCATCCTTCCGACGGAGTTTAGTGCTCCGAGATTAGACGAAGCACCGTGGCACAACTTGGATCTGCGGCCCACGGCCGGTTATCTTTGAGAAGCCACGAGAAAGAAGCTACGGACACCTGAAGGCCCTGTACTTGCGAGGTTATATCAATGGGCAGCCTCGTCAACAAAATGCTTGGTGGACACCGGAGCGGCGATCAACATTATGCCATACTCCATGCTACGTCGGTTGGGACGCTCTAGCTCGGACCTGATCAAGACCAACGTTACACCGAGCGATTTCAACGGCCAAGCATCCGACGCACAAGGTGTTCCGAACGTGGATCCGACCGTAGGAAGGAAAACCATCCCTACGACGTTCTTTATTGTCGATAGCAAGAGCACCTATGTCTGTCTCGCTAGGAAGAGATTGGATCCACGCCAACTCGTTGCATTCCATCCACGATGCACCAATGCTTAATACAGTGGGATGGAGATGAAGTAGAGGTCGTCCACGCAGATGACTCAGCCGAGATTTCAACGGCTGGCATGAACGTTTGGGAGACGACAGGCCAAGAGCCACTCTCAGGCATCAATTTGGACGACTGTGAGCGCATCGACGTGACGAAGGACGGAGTGAGGCTGGTCTTATCCACCGGCCTGACCGTGTAACAAGAGCAAAATCTATGGACGAATGTGGCAAGGCCGATCCTTGTGATCGGCCCCAAAACATAAAGGGATAATCTTGTCTCAAGCATGTCACGTAGTTATACTGAAGCAAGACCAAGATGTAAACCTTCATTGAACAATTCAATCAACATGGAGGCCGATTCCAGCAATCGGCCAAAATTATCCTCACCATACGTTCTGCCTGTGTTCAACGTCGATCTAACGGGCAATGGGTTTACGTCGGCTGATGAGCTGGAAGAAGTCAACATTGGTCCTAACGGAGCCGACGTTCAAATACAGTGCCTTGGCTAACTACAGAGCCGATATCCGCAGTTACCTGGCAGATTCGGCTCGGGGGGCACCCAATCGGATGAACATGTGCGATACATGTGCAGTGAAATATTGGGGGCCGATAGAAAAATCGGCCAGTAAACATGTGCGATACATGTGCAGTGAAATATTGGGGGCCGATAGAAAAATCGGCCAGTAAAAAAAATTCTCATGATGTACAGCCAATGCACAGACATCGACTATAGAGCTAAGAAACAAAGCCGATGCACAGCCATCGACTCTAGTGCAAATTACACAGGATCTACCAGCTGCGTGTTCAAGACGCGGATTTCGACCAAGTCGGTCTTCAGTTCAGCTTCGAGGCCTTCTGTTTCCTCGAGGGAGTGAACGATGAGAGCTTCCTCAGCTTCAATGAGCTGTTTTGTTGCCCGAACCTTCTCTTCGAGGACCTCCAACCCTTTGCGCAAGGTCGCCAGTTCAGCAGTGCTGTTAGAGGTGTCAGTTTGGGTGTACAAGGCAGCCTTTTGCTCATCAAGCCGTTGGCATTTTGTCTGCAATATCGGCTTTCAACGGAAGAAGAGGTGATCGGCTCTGGTGTTTCTGCTGTCAGTTTGGCCAAGTTGGCCACCTTCTCAACTGCACTCGTAGAAGTTGCTAAGGCCAGAGTGGCGGATGGCATGGGTACCTCCTCGACATCCCCACTGGAGGTGTCATCAGTCTGCAGAGGAAGAGGTTAGCCGATAAGAACGACAAGGGGTCAGCGTGCAACATGAGCAGAGGAGAGGATGGAGCTGCCCTGCCCTTTTTTGATGGGAGCTTGAAGGACAGCAGGTTCAGGGGCTGACCTTTTCTTGGAAGCCGATGGTGGCACATCTGGCTGTTTTTGCGTGGTGGTGTCCTCAGAGGTGCCCGAGCTTGAGCCTCGTCGGCTGGATCGCGTATCCTCGCTGGTATTGTCTTCAGTGGAGGTCTGCAAGAGCAGGATTAATGGACACTGACATGCTATAAGAGCCTAGAAGGGTGAATGGAACAAGATGGGGTATAGAACGGCTTACATATAAGCTTTCTGGAGCTGGCGCAGGGTTTTTGCCCTTCAAAATTTTCCTGGCAGCTACTTTTCTCACCTGCCTTGTTCTCGCCCGACGCGAGGCTCGGGGGCAGCTGGCCCCGAAGAGTCTTTACTCTTGGGAGCCGATTTTATTGGAATCGGCTGGCTCTGCATCACAACCTTTTTAAAAAGGTGGTGAGTTCTTGCAGAAGAGAATCACTGGAGCTGGTGGGAGGAATTTAAAGGGGGATCCATCATCATTGACAGACTCTGGGCCATCTTGTTGCTGCAAAGAAACAAAGCAGGGTTATAAAGCATCACTGGAAACTATCGCGAGGAGATTTGCGAGCAAGTGGCACCTGTTCTGCAGAAGTATCAGCTTCAGTGTCAAGTTGTTTCGGCAACGGTCCTAGGGCTCTCCTGAAGGCATGGTTATTCCACATTATCCACCAGATCTCAAAGTCATCAGTCGAAGAGATGAAAGATAGATTGTGAGGGACCGATGCGTTGCCATCGGCTCATTGAGCATTGACTAAGTTGACAATCGGCAAAGTCAGTATGAGGGGAAATCGGCTAAATTAGCATAAAGGAAATCGGCAAAATCAAATTGAAGGGAATTCTTCATTGATAACGGGATTCCTTACATAAAGAGCTGATTGCTCTCAAAAGGAAGTACCAGGGGATACATTGCCCCATCTACTACTGCTGATCCTATGCTAAGGGTTCTATCTATGGGCCGTCGCTGCCCTCGTCGTCGCCGTCGTCGCCGCTGTCGGCGCTACTCCCGGCTGGCTCGTCGTCGCTGCTGCCGCGGCCGCCGGCAGGGCCCTCGTTGTCCTCGTCCTCCTCGTCGGCGTCGTCGTCGCGCTGTCGAAGTCGCTGAGGTTCCCCGGCCAGGGGCAGAAGCGCTTGGCCGGCGGTTCATCGGAGGAGGTGTCGTCCTCCTCCTCCTCCTCCTCGAAGGAGGTGAAGTCGTCCCAGGAGAAGCGATCGTCTTCGCTCTCCTCCTCCGTTTCCCCGTCGGCAAGGAAGCGGAGGTCACTTTCCCCGTCGGTCGAGGACTTGTTGTCCTCAGACCAGATGGAGAAGTCGTGACTGGACTCGTCCCCGTCTTCTATAGCGTGGCGAATGTGGGCCTCGTGGGCCTCCTCCAGGTCCCACTCCGGCGTCGGCTCGCGGGAGGAGGAGGACTGGGTGGAAAGACCCGACGAGGCAGAGGAGGAAGAAGACATGGTGGCAGAGGAGGGCTTTTGGAGTGCTAATGCGAAGGGGATGAAGAAGTGAACTGCAGGATGCGGTTAAAATAGAGGCGATATAGTGGAGATTCAATGCCACAGCAGTTTCCGAGGAAGTGGTGCCCAAAAGAAAAAGAAAATTTGCCAGGTCACGCGGAGAAGTTGAGGAGGCAAGGCATCATGATGATGGATACTGCGATGATTCTGCTCTGCCACGACATGACCCGACGAAGAAAAAGCAGAGTGATTTTGGAATTGTCATTTCCAAAACCAGGGGGGCATGTGTTATCACCAGAATTTGACCGGATCAGAGGTGGGCCGCGATTAAGATGGGCTTGAAGAATATACCTGGAAGGAATACATTGAATCGGCCTTGTATACAAAGTTTGGGCTAGTTTGCCCGTGTATACGTAAATATAGTAGGATACGTGTCGGTTAGATAGAATTTGGCTTGTGCACGGTTGGGATTACTCCCACGTTAGAAAGTCTACGGACTATAAATATGTATCTAGGGTTTCTGAAATAAACAACAATCACGTTCACCACAAACCAATCTAGGCGCATCGCCAACTCCCTTGTCTCGAGGGTTTCTTCCGGGTAAGCATCATGCTGCCTAGATCGCATCTTGCGATCTAGGCGAGTACACGTTTATTCGTTGTTCATGCGTTGCTCGTCTTTGAAGCCTTGTTGATGGCGAGCAACGTAGTTATCATAGACGTGTTAGGGTTAGCATTGTTTCATCGTATCATATGCTTTCGTCCGTGCAACCCTTAGACGTCTAGCCGCCCTTACACCTATCTTAGGTGTAAGGGCGGCACCTCGCTTGATCATTATTTAGTAGATCCGATCCGTTATGGTTGCTCCTTGTTCTTCAAGGATTAGTTTAATATCTGCATCGTTAGGCCTTACAAACGGGTTGAAGGATCCAGTGGCACGTAGGGTGTAGTTTGCTAGCCCTAGACAAGATGTTCCGGGGATCAACTTCATGTTGGTTTTTAGGCCTTATCTAGGGTCGGTTTATGATCACCGTGCGTGGCCGCCAGGCTCAATCACGCGTAGGATGTTCCGATTATGTGGTGAAAACCCTAAATCGTCGTAGGTCGTTTTAGCTTTATATTGATCAAGCAGGACCACCATGTGATTGTGCACCTCGTACGAATCATGGGTGGATCGGCTCCTTGAGCCGATTCACAGGACAACCCGAGAGCCGATCGAGGCTCGTATTTAATGTTTACGTGTATGCCGTGCAGGAAACTAAGCGAGGCAAATCCATCACCTTCCTGACCAGGTATAGGTCAGGTGGCACGCCTTGCACCAGCATCGGACGTGCGTGCCGAGTCTTTGCGGGACGTCGCTCGAGGGACCAGGGCCAGCCGCAGTCCTGGGAGCCTCCCGGCTCTACTGTGTTGCCCGTCGCTGCTCGCCGGTGGGTTTCTGACCGCAACAATTGTTGAGTTTGTTCATGAAGCTACTGAAAACTATTATGAGAGAGGGAAATATGGTAGTAGAAATTTGCATGGTACTAAAACACCTCTCCATATGCTTAAAATTTTGAAGTTACTCTTGTTTTATCTTCTTATGCTTGTCACTTTGTTCTTCATGAATTTATTTGTGTACAAGATTCCTATGCATAGGAAGTGGGTTAGACTTAAATGTGTTTTGAATTTGCTTTTTGGTACTCTCTTTTGCTTCAACTCTTATTTCTTGCGAGTGCATCATTAAAACTGCTGAGCCCATCTTAATGGCTATAAATAAAGAACTTCTTGGGAGATAACCCATGTGTTTATTTTGCTACAGTACCTCTATTTTATATTTGTGTCTTGGAAGTTGTTACTACTGTAGGAACCTCTCCTTATCTTATTTTTACGCATTGTTGTGCCAAGTAAAGTCTTTGATAGTAAGGTTCATACTAGATTTGGATTCTAGCGCGAGAAACAGATTTCTTGCTGTCACGAATCTGGGCCTAATTCTCTGTAGGTAACTCATAAAATTATGCCAATTTACGTGAGTAATCCTCAGATATGTACGCAAATTTCATTCAATTTGAGCTTTTTCATTTGAGCAAGTCTGATGCCTCTTTAAAATTCATCTTTACGGACTGTTTTGTTTTGACAGATTCTGCCTTTTATTTCGCATTGCTTCTTTCGCTGTGTTGGGTGGATTTCTTTGTTCCATTACCTTCCAGTAGCTTTGATCAATGTCCAGAAGTGTTAAGAATGATTGTGTCACCTCTGAACATGTGAGTTTTTGATTATGCACTAACCCTCTAATGAGTTTGTTTCGAGTTTGGTGTGGAGGAAGTTTTCAAGGGTCAAGAGAGGAGGATGATATACTATGATCAAGAAGAGTGAAGAGTCTAAGCTTGGGGATGCCCACGTGGTTCATCCCTGCATATTTCAAGAAGACTCAAGCATCTAAGCTTGGGGATGCCCAAGGCATCCCCTTCTTCATCGACAAATTATCAGGTTTCTTTTCTTGAAACTATATTTTTATTCGGTCACATCTTATGTACTTTGCTTGGAGCGTCTGTTTGTTTTTGTTTTTGTTTATGTTTGAATAAATTCGGATCCTAGCAATCCTTGTGTGGGAGAGAGACACGCTCCGCTTTTTCATATGAACACTTGTGTTCTTCGTTTTACTTTTAATGTTCAATGATAAAAGTTGGAAGCTACATCACTTATGGTTATTTGGTTGGAAACGAGAAAATGCCTCATCATGTCTTGGATAATTTGACACTTGGCAATTGTTTTGAGCTCTCAAGTAGATCATGATTAAGTTTTTTCATGTAGTTTAAACCTATTAGTGGAGAACTACTGTAGAGCTTGTTGAAATTGGTTTGCATGATTGGTCTCTCTTAAGGTCTAGATATTTTCTGGTAAAAGTGTTTGAGCAACAAGGAAGACAGTGTAGAGTATTATAATGCTTGCAATATGTTCTTATATAAATTTTGTTGTACCGGTTCATACTTGTGTTTGCTTCAAATAACCTTGCTAGCCCAAAGCCTTGTACTGAGAGGAAACGCTTCTCGTGCATCCAAAACCTTAAGCCAAAACCTATGCCATTTGTGTCCACCATATCTACCTACTATGTGGTATTTCCTGCCATTCCAAGTAAATACTTCATGTGCTACCTTTAAACCTTCAAAATGCTTCTTAATTTGTGTTGATGTTTTATAGCTCATGAGGAAGTATGTAGTGTTTTATCTTTCAACCTTGTCATTTACTCTTGACAGACTCTCACCAATGGACTAGTGGCTTCATCCGCTTATCCAATAATTTTGCAAAAAGAGCTGGCAATGGGGTTCCCAGCCCCAATTAATTAACTTGCATTAATAATTCTCTTCACGTGTTTTGCTCGATCTATCGGTAAGCAACTTAATTTTGCAAATAGACACTCCTTCATGGTATGTGAATGTTGGAAGGCACCAGAGAATTCGGTTAGCCATGGCTTGTGTAAGCAAAAGGTTGGGAGGAGTGTCATCCATAAATAATAAAACTAAAATACATGTGTAAACAAAAGAGAAGAGGGATGATCTACCTTGCTTGGTAGAGATAACGTCCTTCATGGGAGCCGCTCTTGAAAGTCTGGTTGATGAGGTAGTTAGAGTGCCCACTATCATTCGTTGACAACAACAAACACCTCTCAAAACTTTACTTTTATGCTCTCTATATGATTTCAAAACTTAAAAAGCTCTAGCACATGATTTAATCCCTGCTTCCCTCTGCGAAGGGCCATTCTTTTACTTTATGTTGAGTCGGTTTACCTACTTCCTTCCATCTTAGAAGCAAACACTTGTGTCAAGCTGTGCATTGATTCTTACATACTTGCTTATTTGCATTCATCATATTACTTTGTGTTGACCATTATCCATGAGATATACATGTTGAAAGTTCAAAGCAATTGCTGAAACTTAAATCTTCCTTTGTGTTGCTTCGATGCCTTTACTTTGAATCTATTGCTTTATGAGTTAACTCTTGTGCGAGACTTTTGATGCTTGTCTTGAAAGTACTCTTCATGAAAAGTTTTGCTATATGTTATCTATTTGTTAGCAACTATAGATTATTGCCTCGAGTCACTTCATTCATCTCATGTGCTTTGTAATAGTATGATCAAGGTTATGTAAGTAGCATGTCACTACAGAAACTATTCTTTTTATCGTTTACCTACTCGAGGACGAGTAGGAACTAAGCTTGGGGATGCTGATACGTCTCCAACGTATCCATAATTTCCGATGTTCCATGCTTGTTTTATGACAATACTTACATGTTTTGCTTGCACTTTATGATGATTTTATGCGTTTTCCGGAACTAACCTATTAACAAGATGCCACGGTGCCGGTTCACGCTTCTAGCTGTTTTTGGTTCCGAGAAAGGCTGTTCGGGCAATATTCTCGTAATTGGACGAAATCAACGCCAAACATCCTATTTTTCCGGAAGCATCCAGAACACCGAAGGAGAGTCGGAGGAGAGCCAGGGGCCACCACACGGGTGGGCCGCGCGGCCTACACCCTGGCCGCGCCGGCACGGTGTGGGGCCACCCTGTCGCCCCTCCTGCGCCGCCTCTTCGCCTATTTAAACCCTTTCGACCTAAAAACGCAGTACCTTTTGACGAAACTCCAGAAAGACTCCAGGGGCGCCGCCACCATCGCGAAACTCCAATTCGGGGGACAGAAGTCTCTGTTCCGGCACCCTGTCGGGACGGGGAAGTGCCCCGGAAGCCATCTCCATCAACGCCATCGCCTCCATCATGCTTCGTGAGTAGTTCCCCCATGGACTACGGGTTCTAGCTATAGCTAGTTGGTATTCTCTCCCCCATGTACTTCAATACAATGATCTCATGAGCTGCCTTACATGATTGAGATTCATCTGATGTAATCGGTGTTGTGTTTGTCGGGATCCGATGGATTGTTACGTTATGATTGTCTATCTACAAAGTTTGTGAAGTTATTGTTGCTGCAATCTTGTTATGCTTAATGCTTGTCACTAGGGCCCGAGTGGCATGATCTTAGATTTGAGCTCTATACTTATTGCTTAGATTGTATCTACAAGTTGTATGCACATGTCTATGTCCGGAACCAAAGGCCCCAAAGTGACGAAATTGGGACAACTCGGAGGGAAAGGCTTAGATATGAGGATCACATGTTTTCACCGAGTGTTAATGCTTTGCTCCGGTGCTCTATTAAAAGGAGTACCTTAATTTCCGGTAGATTCCCTAGAGGCCCTACTGCCACCGGCTGGTAGGACAAAAGATGTTGTACAAGTTTCTCATTGCGAGCATGTATGACTATATATGGAAAACATGCCTACATGATTAATGATCTTGATGTTACTGTCTTAATGCTATTTCAATCCTATCAATTGCCCGACTGTAATTTGTTCACCCAACACTTGTTATTGGAGAGTTGCCACTAGTGTAGATAGCTGGGAACCCCGGTCCATCTTTCATCATCATATACTTGTTCTACATGACATTGGAAGTAGTATCAACTATTTTCTGGTGCCATTGCTCTCATATTACTATTACTCGCTGCCGTATTACTTGTTACTACTTGCTCTCATATCATCTGCTACTTTCACATCACCCTCGTTACTAGTGCTTTTCCAGGTGCGATTGAATTGACAACTCGGTTGTTAAGGCTTATAAGTATTCTTTACCTCCCCTTGTGTCGAATCAATAAATTTGGGTTTTACTTCCCTCGAAGACTGCCGCGATCCCCTATACTTGTGGGTTATCGGATGCCGCCGCCGCCAATCCCATCTCGGGGGATTCAGGAGATCGCCTCCGGCACCTGCCGGAGAGGGGAATCATCTCCCGGAGGTCTCTTCATAGCCATGATCGCCTCCGGATCGATGTGTGAGTAGTTCACCCCCGGACTATGGGTCCATAGCGGTAGCTAGATGGTCATCTTCTCCTCATTGTGCTATCATGTTAGATCTTGTGAGCTGCCTATCATGATCAAGATCATCTATTTGTAATCCTTCATGTTGTGTTTGTTGGGATCCGATGAATATTGAATACTATGTCAAGTTGATTATCAATCTATCATATATGTTATTTATGTTCTTGCATTACGTCCGTTGCTAGTAGAGGCTCGGCAAAGTTGATACTTGTGACTCCAAGAGGGAGTATTTATGCTCGATAGTGGGTTCATGCCTCCATTAAATCGCGGGACGATGACGAGAAAGTTCTAAGGTCGTGGATGTGCTTGTTGCCACTAGGGATAAAACATCGATGCTTTGTCTAAGGATATTTGTGTTGATTACATGACGCACCATACTTAATGCAATTGTCCGTTGTTTACAACTTAATACTGGAGGGGTTCGGATGATAACTCTGAAGGTGGACTTTTTAGGCATAGATGCATGCTTTGGATAGCGGTCTATGTACTTTGTCGTAATGCCCCGATTAAATCTCATAGTACTCATCATGATATATGTATGTGCATTGGTATGCCTTCTTTATTTGTCAATTGCCCAACTGTAATTTGTTCACCCAACATCTCGCTATCTTATGGGAGAGACACCGCTAGTGAACTGTGGACCCCGGTCCTATTCTTTACATCCGAAATACAATCTGCTGCAATTGTTCTTTACTCGTTCTTCGCAAACAAACCTCATCATCCACACTATACATCTAATCCTTTGTTTACGGCAAGCCGGTGAGATTGACAACCTCGTCTGTTACGTTGGGGCAAAGTTCACGTGATTGTGTTGTGCGGGTTCCACGTTGGCGCCGGAATCCACGGTGTTGCGCCGCACTACACTCCTCCGCCATCAACCTTCAACGTGCTTCTTGACTCCTACTGGTTCGATTAAACCTTGGTTTCTTACTGAGGGAAACTTGCTACTGTGCGCATCACACCTTCCTCTTGGGGTTCCCAACGGACATGTCAACCACACGCATCAAGCAAATTTCTGGCGCCGTTGCCGGGGAGATCAAGACACACTGCAAGGGGAGTCTCCACTTCCAATCTCTTTACTTTGTTTTTGTCTTGCTTTACTTTTACTTTATTTACTACTTTGTTTGCTGCACTTATATCAAAACACAAAAAAATTAGTTGCTAGTTTTACTTTATTTACTGTCTTGTTCTCTATATCAAAAACACAAAAAAATTAGTTACTTGCATTTACTTTATCTAGTTTGCTTTATTTACTACTGCTAAAATGGGTACCGTTGAGAATACTAAGTTGTGTGACTTCACTAGCACAAATAATAATGATTTCCTATGCACACCTATTGCTCCACTTGCTACTACAGCGAGAATTCTTTGAAATTAAACCTGCTTTCTCGAATCTTGTTATGAGAGAGCAATTTTCTCGGTGTTAGTTCCGATGATGCTCGCTGCCCATCTTAATAATTTTGTTGAACTATGTGAAATGCAAAAGTATAAGGATGTAGATGGTGACATTATAAAATTAAAATTGTTTCCTTTCTCTTTAAGAGGAAGAGCTAAAGATTGGTTGCTATCTCTCGCCTAGAAATAGTATTGATTCTTGGACTAAATGTAAGGATGCTTTTATTGGTAGATATTATCCTCCCGCTAAAATTATATCTTTGAGAAGTAGCATAATGAATTTTAAGCAATTAGATAATGAACATGTTGCTCAAGCATGGGAGAGAATGAAATCTTTGGTAAAGAATTGCCCAACCCACTGGATCGACTACTTGGATGATCATCCAAACCTTTTATGCAGGATTGAATTTTTCTTCGCGGAACCTATTGGATTCAGCTGCTGGAGGTACCTTTATGTCCATCACTTTGGGGGCGGCAACAAAGCTTCTTGATGATATGATGACAAATTACTCGAATGGCACACGGAAAGAGCTCCACAAGGTAAGAAGGTAAATTCCGTTGAAGAAACCTCTTCCTTGAGTGATAAGATTGATGCTATTATGTCTATGCTTGTGAATGGTAGATCTAATGTTGATCCTAATAATGTTCCTTTAGCTTCATTGGTTGCCCAAGAAGAACATGTTGATGTGAACTTCATTAAAAATAATAATTTCAACAACAATGCTTATAGGAATAATCTAGGTAACAACTATAGGCCATATCCTTCGCTAATGGTAATGGTTATGGTAATTCTTATGGGAATTCTTACAACAATAATAGGAGTGTACCCCCTGGTCTTGAAGCCATGCTTAAATAATTTATTAGTACACAAACTCGCTTTTAACAAATCTGTTGAGGAAAAGCTTGATAAAATTAATATTCTTGCTTCTAAGGTTGATAGACTTGCCTCTGATGTTGATCTTTTAAAATTGAAAGTTATGCCTAATAAGGATATTGATAATAAGATTGTTACTACAGCAAATACCATCCAAGTTCGAATTAATGAGAATATAAGATTGATGGCCGAATTGCATGCTAGGTGGGAAAGAGAAGAAAATGAAAAACTAGCTAAAAAGAATAATGTAGCTAAAGTTTGGACTATTACCACCACTAGTAATGATAATGTTTCACATATTGCTACACCTCCTACTATCAATGGTAAAATAATTGGTGTTGGCAATGCTTCTACTCCTAGTGCAAAGCGTGCAAAATTGCCTGAAACTGCTAAAACTGCTGAAATTGATAAAACTGCTGAAATTTTTCAAAATATTGGGGACAATGATCCCATTGCTGTAGATCATAATGGTTTAGACTTTGATGATTGTCACATCTCTGAAATTATAAATTTCTTACAAAAGTTGCTAAAAGTCCCAATGCTAGTGCTATAAATTTGGCCTTTACAAAACATATTACAAATGCTCTCATAAAAGCTAGAGAAGAGAAACTAAAACTTGAAACCTCTATTCCTAGAAAGTTAGAAGATGGTTGGGAGCCTATCATTAAGATGAGGGTCAATGATTTTGATTGTAATGCTTTATGTGATCTTGGTGCAAGTATTTCCGTTATGCCTAAGAAAATTTATGATATGCTTGACTTGCCACCATTGAAAAATTGTTATTTGGATGTTAATCTTGTTGATAATGCTATAAATAAACCTTTGGGGAGGATTGATAATGTTCGTATTATGGTTAACAATAACCTTGTCCCCGTTGATTTTGTTGTCTTGGATATTGAATGCAATGCATCTTGTCCCATTATATTGGGAAGACCTTTTCTTGAACTGTTGGTGCCACCATTGATATGAAGGAAGGTAATATTAAATATCAATTTCCTCTCAAGAAAGGTATGGAACACTTCCCTAGAAAGAGAATTAAGTTACCTTATGATTCTATTATTAGAACAAATTATGATGTTGATGCTTCATCTCTTGATAATACTTGATTCACACTTCCTGCGCCTAGCTGAAAGGCGTTAAAGAAAAGCGCTTATGGGAGACAACCCATTATTTTACTTCTGCACTTTATTTTATATTTGAGTCTTGGAAGTTGTTATTACTGTAGAAACCTCTCCTTGTCTTTATTTTATTTCATTGTTGTGCCAAGTAAAGTCTTTGATAGTAAAGTCAATACTAGATTTGGATTACTGCGCAAGAAACAGATTTCTTGCTGTCACGAATTTCGATATGCCTCTCTGTAGGTAACTCAGAAAAATCTATCAATTTACGTGCGTGATCCTCAGATATGTACGCAACTTTCATTCAATTTGGGCATTTTCATCTGAGCAAGTCTGGTGCCTCAATAAAATCCGTCTTTACGGACCTGATCCGCTTTTGACAGATTCTCGCCTTTTATTTCGCATTGCCTCTTTTGCTATGTTGGATGAATTTCTTTGTTCCATTAATGTCCAGTAGCTTTGTGCAATGTCCAGAAGTGTTAAGAATGATTATGTCACCGCTGAACATGTGAATTTTTGATTATGCACTAACCCTCTAATGAGTTTGTTTCGAGTTTGGTGTGGAGGAAGTTTTCAAGGGTCAAGAGAGGAGGATGATACAATATGATCAAGAAGAGTGAAAAGTCAAAGCTTGTGGATGCCCCAGTGGTTCATCCCTGCATATTTTAAGAAGACCCAAGCGTCTAAGCTTGGGGATGCCCAAGGCATCCCTTCTTCATCGACAACTTATCAGGTTCCTCGAGTGAAACTATATTTTTATTTCGTCACATCTTATGTGCTTTACTTGGAGCATCTGTTTGTTTTTGTTTTTGTTTTTGTTTTGTTTGAATAAAATCGGATCCTAGCATTCTTTGTGTGGGAGAGAGACACGCTGCGCTGTTTCGTATGAACACATATGTTCTTAGCTTCATCTTTAATGTTCATTGCGAAATTTGAACTATTTCATTCATTTTTATATGGTTGGAAACGGAAAATGCTGCATGTGGTAAATGGTTTAATGTCTTGAATAATGTGATACTTGGCAATTGTTGAGCTCATATAGATCTTGTTTAAGCTCTTGCATCATGTACCTTGTACTCATTAATGAATAACTACATAGAGCTTGTTAAAATTTGGTTTGCATGATTGATCTCTAGAGTCTAGATATTTTTCTGGTTGAGGTGTTTGAACAACAAGGAGACAATGTAAAGTCTTATAATAGCTACAATATGTTCATATGTGAGCTTTGCTGCACCTTTTATACTTGACTTTGCTTCAAACAACCTTGCTAGCCTAGCCTTGTATTGAGAGGAATTCTTCTCGTGCATCCAAATCCTTGAGCCAACTACTATGCCATTTGTGTCCACCATACCTACCTACCACATGGTATTTCTCCGCCATTCCAAAGTAAATTACTTGAGTGCTACCTTTAAAATTTCTATTCTTTACCTTTACAATATATAGCTCATGGGACAAAATAGCCTTAAAAACTATCGTGGTGAAGAATATGTACTTATGTGTCTCATTTCTTAGTAAGTTGCTTGTTGAGCGGTAACCACGTTTTCTGGGGACGCCATCAACTCTTTTACCTTTGTTGAATATCATGTGAGTTGCTATGCATGTTCGTCTTGTCTGAAGTAAGGGCGGTTTTCACAATCAAATGGTTTGAGTATGCATACTCGTTAGAGAAGAACATTGGGCCGCTAACTAAAGCCATGATTCATGGTGGAAGTTTCAGTTTGGACAACTAATCCTCAATCTCTTATGAGAATATTAACCGTTGTTGAATGCTTATGCATTAAAGAGGAGTCCATTATCCGTTGTCTATGTTGTCCCGTATGGATGTCTAAGTTGAGAATAATCAAAAGCGAGAAATCCAATGCGAGCTTTCTCCTTAGACCTTTGTACGAGGCGGCATAGAGGTACCCCTTTGTGACACTTGGTTGAAACATATGCTATGCAATGATAATCCGTGTTAACCCAAGCTAATTAGGACAAGGTGCGAGCACTATTAGTATACTATGCATGAGGCTTGCAACTTATAAGATATCTTATACATAACTCATATGCTTTATTACTACCGTTGACAAAATTGTTTCTTGTTTTCAAAATGAAAAGCTCTAGCACAAAAATAGTAATCAATGCTTCCCTCTGCGAAGGGCCTATCTTTTACTTTATTGTTGAGTCAGTTTGCCTATTCTTTCTATCTTAGAAGCAAACACTTGTATCAACTGTGTGCATTGATTCTTACATATTTACTTATTGCACTTGTTATATTGCTTTGTGTTGACAATTATCCATGAGATAAACATGTTGAAGTTGAACACAACCGCTGAAACTTTATCTTCCTTTATGTTGCTTCAATACCTTTACTTTGAACTTATTGCTTTATGAGTAACTCTTATGCAAGTCTTATTGATGCTTGTCTTGAAAGTATTATTCATGAAAAGTCTTTGCTATATGATTCATTAGTTTACTCATTATCTTCATCATTGCTTCGAATCGCTGCATTCATCTCATATGCTTTACAATAGTATGATCAAGATTATGATAGCATGTCACTTCGAAATTATCTTTGTTATCGTTTACCTACTCGAGGGCGAGTAGGAACTAAGCTTGGGGATGCTTGATACGTCTCAAACGTATCTATAATTTCTTATGTTCCATGCTACTTTTATGATGATACTCACATGTTTTATACACATTATATATCATATTTATGCATTTTCCGGCACTAACCTATTGACGAGATGCCGAAGAGCCGATTGTTGTTTTCTCGCTGTTTTTGGTTTCGTAAATCCTAGTAAGGAAATATTCTCGGAATTGGACGAAATCAACGCCGAGGGTCCTATTTTTGCACGAAGCTTCCAGAAGACCGGAGGGGAGACGAAGTGGGGCCACGGGGCGCCGCCACACTAGGGCGGCGCGGCCTAGAGGGGGCCCGCGCGGCCCTAGCGTGTGGGCCCCCCGTGACTCTCCCGACTCCGCCCTTCCGCCTACTTAAAGCCTCCGTCGCGAAACCCCCGATGCCGAGAGCCACGATACGGAAAACCTTCCAGAGACGACGCCGCCGCCAATCCCATCTCGGGGGATTCAGGAGATCGCCTCCGGCACCCTACCGGAGAGGGGAATCATCTCCCGGAGGTCTCTTCATCACCATGATCGCCTCCGGATCGATGTGTGAGTAGTTCACTCTCGGACTATGGGTCCATAGCGGTAGCTAGATGGTCGTCTTCTCATTGTGCTATCATGTTAGATCTTGTGAGCTGCCTATCATGATCAAGATCATCTATTTGTAATCCTTCATGTTGTGTTTGTTGGGATCCGATGAATATTGAATACTATGTCAAGTTGATTATCAATCTATCATATATGTTATTTATGTTCTTGCATGCTCTCCGTTGCTAGTAGAGGCTCCGGCCAAGTTGATACTTGTGACTCCAAGAGGGAGTATTTATGCTCGATAGTGGGTTCATGCCTCCATTAAATCCGGGACGATGGACGGAAAGTTCTAAGGTTGTGGATGTCTTGTTGCCACTAGGGATAAAACATCGATGCTTTGTCTAAGGATATTTGTGTTGATTACATTACGCACCATACTTAATGCAATTCTCTGTTGTTTACAACTTAATACCGGAGGGGGTTCGGATGATAACCTCGAAGGTGGACTTTTTAGGCATAGATGCATGCTGGATAGCGGTCTATGTACTTTGTCGTAATGCCCTGATTAAATCTCATAGTACTCATCATAATATATGTATGTGCATTGTTATGCCTTCTTTATTTGTCAATTGCCCAACTGTAATTTGTTCACCCAACATCTGCTATCTTATGGGAGAGACACCGCTAGTGAACCGTGGACCCCGGTCCTACTCTTTACATCTGAAATACAATCTGGTGCAATTGTTCTTTACTGTTCTTCGCAAACAAACATCATCATCCACACTATACATCTAATCCTTTGTTTACAGCAAGCCGGTGAGATTGACAACCTCGCTGTTACGTTGGGGCAAAGTTCTATGATTGTGTTGTGCAGGTTCCACGTTGGCGCCGAATCCCTGGTGTTGCGCCGCACTACACTCCTCCGCCATAAACCTTCAACGTGCTTCTTGACTCCTACTGGTTCGATTAAACCTTGGTTTCTTACTGAGGGAAACTTGCTACTGTGCGCATCACACCTTCCTCTTGGGGTTCCCAACGGATGTGTCAACCACACGCATCACTGTTCCTTCGCGCCTGACGCCGGAGAAGATGTCGTTGCAGCTTCACACTGTCGCTCGCTTGTAGCACCAGTGGTGGCCATTCGTAGCTCCAGTGATGGTCATTTGCAGCTTCGACGTTGGCCCCTTGCAACTCCGCGGTAGGCTCTTGTAGCATAGACGCCGTCGTCTACAGCTCCGTCATAGGACATTCGTAGCTCATGTGATAGCCGTTTGCAGCATCACCGCTCGCCGGCGGTGGTTTGTAATTTCTACGTTGGCCGCTTGCAGCTCCGAAGTAAGGTCCTGTAGCATAGACGTCCGTCGTTTGCAGCTCTGACCTAGGTATCTTGTAGCTCCGACGGTACACACTTGTAGCTCCACCCAATAGCACTTGTAGTATCAGTGATGGTCGTCGGAAGCTCCGGTGCCGGCTCTTGCAGCTCCGACAATAGGTGCTTGAAGCACCGCCTCTCTCGCCGGCGACGTTGATTCTTGATTCCGGATTAGATGCAGCAGCACCGCCCAAC
Organism: Lolium rigidum; assembly: GCF_022539505.1. NCBI lineage: Eukaryota > Viridiplantae > Streptophyta > Magnoliopsida > Poales > Poaceae > Lolium > Lolium rigidum. The sequence continues at coordinate 338,515,121 of NC_061513.1, read as the reverse complement.
TCGCTAGCACTCATCTATTCGCCGGCAGAATCATCGCCGCAGGCTCGCAACATCGTCTCCGCCAGCTCGCAACACCCGTCGTCCGCTCACAGTGTTGTCGGTGTCTTGGAGGATATCTTTTTGAAGCAGTGCGCATCCACTTCGATAGTTTTTGTCGAGAACGCGGGGATCAGCGGCGGCGACCGACCATTCGTGAAACCACCGGCGAGCTACAACCTACAGGAGAGGGATGGGAGGAGTAGCGAAGGAGCGGCCGTCAGTCGAGCGATGGAGACCGAGTCATCAACGAGATAAGTAGAAGACTTTCCATTCGGGAGCTGCCTTGGTGGGGCCCAGGAAAGGAATGTCCGTAGGATTGACAAGGATCAACGGCCATGCGCCCGGAGGTTGCGAGGTAGGCAGCCTCCGGCTGAACAGGATCATTTCCTTCTCTTTGTGTGTCCTTAGAGCATCCGTAGCAGAAGTACGAAAAAGACTTAGAGGAGGAAATATGCACCGCTAACGGCCGAAGCCGACTCTAGCCGAAGCCGAAAACGGTTAGAAGAGGAAAGATAGGATAGTGATCCCTAAAAATCGAGGCGCCTCTTATCTTTCCTTCCCGACGCAGTCCCTCCCCAAAAATTGAGCTCCCGCCCAACCGATCGCCACTCCCGCCCAAAACCGCCATCCATCATCACCTGCGCCACCTTTCTCCCCCAATGCGCCGGAATGGCACCAGAGCTCGTCCCCGCATGTCCGCCAGAGTTTTTGTGCGGCGATTCGGCGCCCGAGTTGACCCTCGTGATGCTTTCGACGCCGCGAGAGAGGTTGGGCAACACCGGACCGGTGCGGCCGATGGGAGGGACCAACAAGGCCACCGGAAAGGACGCGGCCATGGGTAAGCCGCCTCTAGCTCCGGTGTTGAGCGGCCCACGGTCGCGGAAGCCGACTGCGGTGATGCAAGCCCTCACTAAGTCGTTGATGGAGAAGAGGAAAAGGAAGGCCACGACGACATCGAACTCGACGCCTATGTACAAGGCCAAGGCTTCGCTGGCTTCCTCAACAACCATAGCTTCTCTCTCAGCCGGTTCTGCACGTCCTCGAGTGGCCACTTGTGACGTGGTCGACGAAATGACCGAGATTCAAGCAAGCTCCACCGAGATTGGGGTGGCCGAATTCATGTCTTAGTTGGATTCTTCTCACACCCAAATCCTCGATGATCTCAACTTCGTCGTTGTTGATAGCTACGGTGTCTATGCCACGTAGGATGAAGAAGCCGAAGAAGAGGTGACCGAGGTGGAAGAAGCTGAAGAAGAGGTGACCGAGGTGGCGACGACAAAATAGAAGGGCAAGAAGCCGAAAAAGAGATCCGCCAAATATAGTGAAGAAGAAGACATTGCATTGTGCCATGCTTGGATGAACGTTTCGCTTGATGCATCGGTTGGCACCGATTAATGCAAGGACAAGTTTTGGCAAATAATTCAAGATCACTACCGCAATTTTGTCCAGATACCGTCCTATCGCACCCAAGGCTCTCTTAGTCATCGTTGGGGCGTAATACTTGAGTGTTGCAATCGGTGGTCCGGCGCCATTGAGACGGTGAACAATTTACCACCAAGTGGTGGGCCAATCACCCAATATATGTCATTGGAACAAGAAGTGTACAACCATCGCAACAAGAAGGGTGGCCACACAGATTTTACATTGTTTCATTGCTACAAGGAACTAGAGGGCAATGATAAGTGGGTAAGAAGAAACTATGAGACTACACCCAAGAGGTAAAGAATCACCACGGTCATTGATGTCGATGATGATGATGACGAAGAAGAAGACCTCAACAAGAGGCCGAGGTGGTGATGGGGTCCACAACATATACATGCTATGTTGTGATTTTGGATCAAACTTGATCAATATGTTGATTTTTGGATAATATGTATGCATGTTTAAACTTTGTATGTTTGAGTTATTTGCAAAACCATGTAAAAAATTCTCTCATTAAATATAGGGGATCAGATCTAGCGGCCACCACTTACAGGAGCAAATTTAACCTTCTCTATTTTGCGACGCCGGTTTCCTCCTCTAAATTTTAGGGGATCTGCTAGAGATGCTCTTATATGTTTAGTTTCTCTTTGTGTGCACGTATTTTCTACCAAAAATGAAAGAAAATAAACATCACGAGGAAAAGGAGTTGTAAGTGATGGTTTCCTTTTTTTTTTTGCAAAAGGTACCACCGATCTATTGAGCATCATTAACATAAGTATAAAGAAACACCAAAGGTAATAAAAGTTATTAATAGATCTTTGTACCACCTAGGGAAGACTACATGCACTAGAGCGACTGAAGACGCACCGCCGTCCTCACCCCTCTATCACCGGAGTCAGGCAAAACTTGTCGAAGTAGCTTATTGTAGTAGACAAACGGGAAATCGTCGTGCTAAGGTTCCAAAGAAACAATGTAGCAGAGATCAACAACCATCATCAATATTCCGCAACTTCGCATGTAGTGGTAAGGATTGCGTACCTTGCATAATTCCCTAAGACGGATCCTTGGCGGTGATCATGTTTGGTGCCTGAGGTTTAGAAAACTTTTGTTTGATATGCTTGTATCTGCGTGGCTCAACATAAACCTCCCATATGCACACCCTCGGGAGCATCGAACATTGGGATCCTCCTCACCCAGGAACCTAGGGGTCCACACCTCGGATGATCACTCTACATCCATTCTCAATTGTTGCAGGTATAACTCCTCACTACAACGCTTCACCGAGGAGCCTTGCCTACGCTCTTCCCCTTTCCATGGCCTGCCACTTCCACTTAGCAATTATCTCTTCTAGAATACAATATTTTTATCCATGTTTTAGTGCTTCCTTTACCATGATCTATCTCATACGAACGTTTGTTCCTCTTCAGTGCTTTATAGATTTCCTTTTTATTGGAATACAAGACTCATTTGTGTGTGTGTGTGTGTGTGGGGGGGGGGGGTGGTCTTAAAACGGGAGTGCTCATTACCTTGTGATATAAGCGGCAAAATTGATTTTGTGATAATGAAATCGAGATAATTTTGCTGTGTAGATAGGGGGCTGTTTTTGACAAAACATTTGATGGATCCTAATGCCCTCGTAAACCATGATGAATGTGATCTAGCTAGGATGTGAATAGTGTGATTCATTTTGGGTTAATTAGTGTGTTCGGTATCATCATTTTCTGTTAATGTAGCAACATCAAAAGTTGTTGCACATACAAAATTTGTTACTTAATGAGTGTAACATCATTTTCTACTCATATTAGATGTTTTGTGCTACTTAATGAGTGTAAGCCATACAAAATTTGTTACACATACCCGTATCTTCAATTGTAGCGAGACTTAACATGTAATGACATTTCATACCCATGTATTTACGATTTATGTGTTTTAAAAATCCTACAAAGCAAAGAAGAGACACTTGGATTAAGCTTAATTATAACTCATTATTTGGTTTATATATGAAGCACATATTCGAGGATAGCTTCAAGCCCATATTGTTTGCGGAGTGAGAGCACCACCAATATGTAAAAGGTAATGTTCCAAAAATTTACCAATAAGTCAATTGTTTTACATGAGTTCACAAAAATGTAAAAAATGTGTTTCTTAGTGCGTGTGGTCAACCAATAAGTGGTTAGGCCTAAGCTAGACTAGAACCTAGATTCTTACAATGTATTCATACGATTTGCCAAGCACACACACATCAAGGTGGCATATCATATTGTTTAGGCATATCCATAAATAATAAAACTAAGTGAGTTGGATGAAACAAATCTATATGTACATAAACTCACAACTCAATGAAATGTAAAACACACACATATATACATGAATTGTGTGAAAACAAATCGGCTCACTCATCGAGGACATATGCCACTAAGCCACATACTGAATTACACTTGATCTACCGTTGTACCACCTGGTTGCCAAGTGTGTTCGTTGCTTGATGAGTGGTAAACACACTCATCTTTTATCTCCATTTAAACCGGGTATCTATCATCATTATGATGAAAATTATCCTCTAGACCTGCCATTAATCGCTAGTCATTGCAAAGATGTCCAAACCTTCTTATTATTTTTTTGTGTAGAAAAAGGACACTTTAAGGAGTAAATCAAGTGCAATTAATGAAGAATCACGAGCTGGAAATATCACTAAGTCAACCAGGCCTCATAGACAATCAACACACGCTTTAACGAGCATCGATACGGTCATCCCCGCCCGATGACGGTACAGCGTATCCGTGGCATCGCCTGCCTGAACCAAGTATTTAACATGAAGGAACCCATGGCGTTTAAGAGAGAGAACACAATGAAAACCTCATTCCACAGCCACAATCAGATCTCATCTCCACAGAAGCTATGTCGCTGCCGCCATCGACTCCACTGCCTCATCCATCATCACCATCACCATCACTATCTACACTATCATCTACCTTGTAATATTTATTCCATCGTGATTGGCGACATTGTAAGAATATTTGTGATTCATCGATTCGATATTTGCGATACACTATATATGAGTGTTGATCTAATCATGTGTGAGTAGTCCTTGCGGGCCGAGGCCTAGGCTCGTAACATCAAGTGCATCTCTTTTACTCATGTGATATTGTGTAGTATGTTAATAAAGATTCATCTTTTGTCTTTAGTCTTTTACCTCAATCCTAAGACTTGTCCAGTACCCAAGTCCGCAAAGGTTAATAAAGGTATTAAAGTGAGAGTAGAGGTAGCTGCATGATCCAACTCTTATACCCAAGTGAGAGAGTTGATATCGACCGGTAGTGTGATTACAATATAGGGAATCACAAGGTCATAGATCTTAATATTGTTGTGTGTTTATCTTAATAGTTGTGGTTTCTTGCAATGCAAAGGAGTTCATGGCTGGATAATAGAGCCAATGGTTTGTTGCATGCCGCCTATGGTGTTATTAGGATGCATCATTCACAACAGATTGTGTATCTTTATTATTGCATATTCATACGTGTGTGCTTCATTTTATTTTCATACCCCATTTTACTATTGCACAACTACAAATGAAACCTTAACCTTGGCTACCTCCAACCATCTCTACACAACCAAACATAGGAAACACTTGCTCCGTTAAACAACATCTAAACGGCGACTAAAGATCTTCTTCGATTGATCTTATACCAAAATCATTCTTCCCAAGGATTGAATAAACATATGTTTCTATGTAAAAACCGAGACGTACTACAATCCAATAATCCAAATAGAAGGTATGATTACACATCGATAATTACAACCAGTGCGTGTTCCCCACAAAATATCCCACACCTCCTTCGGTCCTTGCAAAGTAGCGTTATGAGCCAATAGATATGTCCTACAACCAAGTGCAACCGACTGCCCTTCCTCCCTAATAATAATCTTGTTGGAGATATGCCCAAGAGGCAATAATAAAAGTGGTTATTATATATCTTTATGTTTATGATAAATGTTTATATACCATGCTATAATTGTATTAACTGAAACATTGATACATGTGTGATATGTAAACAACAATGAGTCCCTAGTAAGTCTCTTAACTAGCTTGTTGATTAATAGATGATTAGTTTCATAATCATGAACATTGGATGTTATTAATAACAAGGTTATATCATTATATGAATGATGTAATGGACACACCCAATTAAGCGTAGCATAAGATCACGTCATTAAGTTATTTGTTATAAGCTTTCGATACATAGTTACCTAGTCCTTTCGACCATGAGATCATGTAAATCACTTATACCGGAAAGGTACTTTGATTACATCAAACGCCACTCGCGTAAATGGGTGGTTATAAAGGTGGGATTAAGTATCCGGAAAGTATGAGTTGAGGCATATGGATCAACGGTGGGATTTGTCCATCCCGATGACGGATATATATACTCGGGCCCTCTCGGTGGAATGTCGTCTAATGTCTTGCAAGCATATGAATAAGTTCATAAGAGACCACATACCACGGTACGAGTAAAGAGTACTTGTCAGGAGACGAGGTTGAACAAGGTATAGAGTGATACCGATGATCAAACCTCGGACAAGTAAAATATCGCGTGACAAAGGGAAATTGGTATCGTATGTGAATGGTTCATTCGATCACTAAGTCATCGTTGAATATGTGGGAGCCATTATGGTTCTCCAGATCCCGCTATTGGTTATTGGTCGGAGAGAGTTCTCACCCATGTCCACATAGTTCACGAACCGTAGGGTGACACACTTAAGGTTTGATGTTGTAATAGTAGAACTTGAATATGGAATGGAGTTCGAAGTATTGTTCGAAGTCTCGGATGGTCCGGACATCACGAGGAGTTCCGGAATGGTCCGGAGAATAAGATTCATATATAGGAAGTCATATTCCAAGTTTGGAAATGATCCGGTGCATTTATGGAAGGTTCTAGAAAAGTCCGGAAGAAATCACTTTGGAAGGCGGAGTCCCGGAGGGACTCCACCACCCATGGCCGGCCAACCCTAGGGGTGGAGTCCCAAGTGGACTCCACCTAAGGTGGCCGGCCACCCCCTCCCAAGGAAAGGTGGGAGTCCCACCTCAAGTGGGAATCCCACCTTGGGTAGGTTTCATGTCATATGGAAGGTTTTGGTTTGGGGTCTTATTCGAAGACTTGTAGACCAACTCTTGGGTGATTCCACCTATATAATGAGGAGCAAGGGGAGGGGGCCGTACACACCAAAGCCATTGTGGCCGCACCCCTCATAGTGGCCGACCACCTCCCCCTCTCCCAAACCCTAGCCGCCCCACCTCCTCCACCTCTCCCGCAACGCTTAGCGAAGCTCCGCCAGAGTTCTCCATCGCCACCGCCACCACGCCGTCGTGCTGTCGGATTCAAGGAGGAGCTACTACTTCCGCTGCCCGCTGGAACAGGGAGAAGGACGTCGTCTTCATCAACACCGAACGTGTGACCGAGTACGGAGGTGCTGCCCGATTGTGGCACCGTCAAGATCTTCTACGCGCTTTTGAAAGCGGCAAGTGATCGTCTACCGCAGCAACAAGAGCCTCATCTTGTAGGCTTTTGAAATCTTCAAGGGCGAGTCTTGATCATCTCCTCGTTGCTCCCATCTTCTAGATTGCATCTTGGCTTGGTTTGCGTTCTCGCGGTAGGAAATTTTTTGTTTTCTATGCAACGTATCCCTACAAATCTACTCCAACTAACACATCGCCACCTCACTATAATTTAAACCCTCCATCCTCCAGCACCGTCGTACCCCGACTGTTGGAGATATGCCCAAGAGGCAATAATAAAAGTGGTTATTATATATCTTTATGTTTATGATAAATGTTTATATACCATGCTATAATTGTATTAACCGAAACATTGATACATGTGTGATATGTAAACAACAATGAGTCCCTAGTAAGCCTCTTAACTAGCTTGTTGATTAATAGATGATTAGTTTCATAATCATGAACATTGAATAACATGGTTATATCATTATATGAATGATGTAATGGACACACCCAATTAAGCGTAGCATAAGATCACGTCATTAAGTTATTTGCTATAAGCTTTCGATACATAGTTACCTAGTCCTTTCGACCATGAGATCATGTAAATCACTTATACCGGAAAGGTACTTTGATTACATCAAACGCCACTACGTAAATGGGTGGTTATAAAGGTGAGATTAAGTATCCGGAAAGTATGAGTTGAGGCATATGGATCAACAGTGGAATTTGTCCATCCCGATGATGGATAGATATACTCTGGGCCCTCTCGGTGGAATGTCGTCTAATGTCTTGCAAGCATATGAATAAGTTCATAAGAGACCACATACCACGGTACGAGTAAAGAGTACTTGTCAGGAGACGAGGTTGAACAAGGTATAGAGTGATACCGATGATCAAACCTCGGACAAGTAAAATATCGCGTGACAAAGGGAATTGGTATCGTATGTGAATGGTTCATTCGATCACTAATTCATCGTTGAATGTGTGGGAGCCATTATGGATCTCCAGATCCCGCTATTGGTTATTGGTCAGAGAGAATTCTCACCCATGTCCACATAGTTCACGAACCGTAGGGTGACACACTTAAGGTTTGATGTTGTAATAGTAGAACTTGAATATGGAATGGAGTTCGAAGTAAATCCGAAACTTTCGAGAAGTTCAAGGAATTCCAAAGTGAAGTAGAAAATCAACGTAACAAGAAGATTAAATTTCTACGATCTGATCGCGGAGGTGAATATCTGAGTTATGAGTTTGGCATGCATTTAAAGAAATGCGGAATACTTTCACAATTGACACCGCCGGGAACACCGCAACGAAACGGTGTGTCCGAACGTCGTAATCGAACTCTCTTAGATATGGTTCGTTCTATGATGTCTCTTACTGATTTGTCGTTATCATTTTGGAGTTATGCATTAGAGACAGCCGCATTCACTTTAAATAGAGCACCATCAAAATCCGCTGAAACGACACCGTATGAATTATGGTTTAATAAGAAACCTAAGCTGTCGTTCCTTAAAGTTTGGGGTTGCGAAGCCTATGTAAAAATTTTACAACCGGACAAGCTAGAACCCAAAGCGAAGAAATGCGTCTTCATAGGATACCCTAAGGAAACTATAGGGTACACTTTCTATCACAGATCCGAAGGCAAAATCTTTGTTGCTAAGAACGGAACCTTTCTTGAGAAAGAAATTCTCACTAAAGAAGTGACTGGAAGAAAAGTAGAACTCGATGCGATTGATGAATCTTCACTTGTTGATCAGAGTAGCGTAGTACCGGAAGTTGTTCCTGTGCCGCCTACACCGGCAACAGAGGAAGCTAATGATAATGATCATGAAACTTCGAATGAGATAGCTACTGAACCTCGCAGATCGACAAGGGAACGTGCCACTCCTGATTGGTATGATCCTTGTCTAAATGTCATGATTGTGGAAAACAATGATGAAGATCCTGCGACGTATGGAGACGCGATGATGAGCCCAGATTCCAACAAATGGCAAGAAGCCATGAAATCCGAAATGGGATCCATGTATGATAACAAAGTATGGACTTTGGTAGACTTACCTGATAGCCGCAAGGCTGTCGAGAATAAATGGATCTTCAAAAGAAAAACGAGATGTTGATGGTAATATTACTTGTCTATAAAGCTCGACTTGTCGCAAAGGGTTTCAGACAAATTCAAGGTGTTGACTACGATGAGACTTTCTCACTCGTAGCGAAGCTAAAATCTGTGAGGATTTTGTTAGCAATAGCTGCATTTTTCGATTATGAGATTTGGCAGATGGATGTCAAAACGGCGTTCCTTAATGGAGACATTGAGGAAGAGTTGTATATGGTACAACCCAAAGGTTTTGTCGATCCTAAAAATGCTGACAAAGTATGCAAACTTTAGCGTTCAATTTATGGACTGAAGCAAGCATCGAGAAGTTGGAACCGACGCTTTGATAAGGTGATCAAAGACTTCGGGTTTATACAGTGTCATGTAGAGGCCTGTATTTACAAGAAAGTGAGTGGGAGCTCTGTAGCGTTCCTGATATTAAATGTAGATGACATATTATTGATTGGGAATGATATAGAACTATTAAGCAGTGTAAAAGGTTATTTGAATAATAGTTTTTCAATGAAAGACCTTGGTGAAGCACCGTATATATTAGGCATCAAGATTTATAGAGATAGATCAAGACGCCTAATAGGGCTATCACAAAGTACATACGTGGACAAGATTCTAAAGAAGTTTAGAATGGACGAAAGTAAGAAAGGATTCTTACCTATGTTACCAGGCAAGATCTTGAGTAAGACTCAAGGACCGACTACGGCAGAACAAAGATAAAGGATGAGTCAGATCCCCTATGCCTCGGCAGTAGGCTCTATCATGTATGCCATGCTATGTACTAGACCGGATATAGCACATGTTGTTAGTTTGACTAGCAGATATCAAGCCGATCCGGGAACGGAACACTCGGACAACGGTCAAGAATATCCTGAAGTACTTGAAAAGAACTAAGGATATGTTTCTTTGTTATGGAGGTGACCAAGAGCTCGTTGTAACCGGTTACACCGATGCAAGTTGGAACAACGATCCGGATGACTCTAAGTCACAATGCGGGTACGTGTTTATATTGAATGGTCGCTGCGGTAGGCTGGGCAAGCTCGAAGCGGTGCACGGTGGCGAAGTCTTCAACGGAATCGGAGTACATAGCGGCTCGAGGCTTCATCGGAAGCGGTATGGATGAAGAGGTTCATTGTAGAGCTCGGTGTGGTTCCTAGTGCATTGGACCCACTAGTCATCTACTTGTGACAACATGGGTACCATCGCCAATGCACAAGAACCAAGGTCACACAAGAGGCTGAAGCATATCAAGCTGCGTTATCATTCGATTCGCGAGTACATCGAAGATGGAGAAGTAAAGATTTGCAAAGTACACACCGATCCGAATGTAGCAGATCCGTTGACTAAAGCTCTCCCTAGGGCAAAGCATGACCAACACCAGAATGCCATGGGTGTTAG
>NC_061513.1:338439535-338504558 GCF_022539505.1 Lolium rigidum | reverse complement strand
AATAGTGATGCAAATTGGACGTATCACTTGGTCTTCATGTAGTTCCTGCCGTAGCAAATGCGCAAGAAAAAGTTGAGTCCAAACCGGCTCGAGGAGTAGAACCTGTTGGCTTGGGCCGATGATGATGTTTTCGTCGGCTGCTTCGGGTGCAGCCCCCGATTCGTTAGTCGACTGTGTGGGGGGGGTGCAGTAGGTTTGACCTTGATGGAGCGTTGATTGATTACTTCATACAAGACTTCATCCGGAATTGCAGAACATGTGGAGCCAATGTTTGCCAAAGTATCGGCTTCCTCATTGTTGGCCATGTCGACGTGCTTCAGCTGGCAGCCTTCAAATTTTCCTTCCATCAAGCGGTACATCTGACGGTAGGTGATCATGTTCTCGCTGACCACATCACACAGATTCATCAACTGCGGCACGACGAGGCTCAAGTCTCCGTAAATCTCTAGACGTGTGGCGTCGCAGGCTTTCACCATGCGCATGCTGTGCAGCAGGGCTTCATATTCAACTTCATTGTTTGTCTGCAGCGCGAAATTCATCCGCAAAACGTACTTCATGTTGTCGCCTTGAGGTGATATGAGGACGACGCCAGTGCCGGCGCCCATGTTGCGCTTCGAACCGTCGAAGTACATGGTCCAGGAGCCCGATGTATCAGGAGCGGCCGGTGTTTGTGACTGGATCCAGTCGATGAAGAAGGCCGAGAGGACCTGCGACTTGATGGCTGTTCGATTGACGTAGGAGATGTCGTGTGGCGCCAACTCGATGGCCCACTGATATACTCGACCCGTAGCATCTGGGTTGGTGAGTATGTTCTTCAGCGGAGCTTCGGTGATGACGATGATTGGGTGCTCCGCGAAATAGTGCCACATCTTACGTGCGGTCATCCATACGGCTTATGCCAACTTCTGGTGATGAGCACTTCGCTGAGGTAGTAGATAGGATGCTGGGCGCCATGGATCTTCCCTGCTTCTTCGCGTTCGACGATGAGCACGGTACCGACCACCTGACTTGTGGTGGCGATGTAGAGTAGCATCGGCTCCCTGTCGTGAGGGGTGACAAGGACCGGGGAAGTCGATAGGGCTTTCTTGAGATTGTCGAAAGCTTCCTGAGCTTCTGAGGTCCACTCTAACTTCTCCGATTTCTTCATCAGGTGGTAGAATGGCAATGTCTTTCCCCTAGCTTGGCGATTAATCTACTGAGAGCTGCCACCCGACCCGCCAATTGTTGCACCTGTTGCAGGTTTCTTGGCGGCTCCATGTCTAGGATGGCCTTGATATTGAGGGGGTTGGCTTTGATTCCTCGGGAAGATATGAAGTACCCGAGTACTTGGCCTCCAGGGACCCCGAAGAAGCATTTCTTCGGGTTCAGCTTGATGTTGTAGCGGTCGAGGTTGTCGAACGTCTCCCGAAGATCGTCGATGAGCGTGCGGTGTCCCTGGTCTTGACGATGATGTCGTCGATGTATACCTCAATGTTCTTGCCGATCTGCTCTCTAAGGCAGGTCTGCATGCACCGCTGGTAGGTTGCGCCTGCGTTCTTCTAGCCAAAGGTCGTGACGTTGTAGCAGAAGACACCGTGTGGTGTGATGAATGCGGTCAACTCTTGGTCCTCCTTTTTCAGCTTGATTTGGTTGTAACCGGAGTAAGCGTCAAGGAAGGAGAGGCATCGCCGCCCGGCGTGGAGTCGACGATCTGGTCGATACGCGGCAACGGGAAGTGGTCCTTTGGGTAGTGCTTGTTGAGGCTGGTGAAGTCGATGCACATGTGGAGGACCGTCATGTATTTCTTTGGCACCATAACTGGGTTGGCTAACCAGTTGGCTTCCTTGAGTTCTCGGATGAAACTAGCCTTCCCAGAGCCGATTGACTTCCTCGCCGATGGCCTTGCGCTTCGGCTCCGAGAAGCGTCACAGTGTCTGTTGTACATGTTTGGCTTTGGGGTAAACATTGAGGGTGTGCTCAGGGAGTTCCCTCGGAATACCTGGCATGTCGGATGGTTCCCATGCAAATATTTTCCAGCGCTCACGGAGGAACTCGATGAGCGCGCCTTCCTTTGCAATAATATGATCAGCTGACGTGTTGTCTGTTTTCTTCGGGTCGGAGGGATGCACTTGCTTCTTCTTTGATTCTTTGGCGGCATCAAACTCGTCGGATTTTGCCTTTTTATTATCGGCATGTGGCTTCTTGTGGTCCGTGACTACATCGAGTGCATTCAGCTTCTCCTTGACCCCGAACTTGGAAGCGATCTTCTGGAAGTCCTTGTAGCAGTTATTAGATCGTAGAAAGCTTCCATGGACGGTGACTGTGGTCCTATTGTTACCTGGGAGCTTGAGCATCAGGTACGCATAGTGAGACACTGCCATGAATTTGGCGTATGCTGGCCTACCGAGGATAGCGTGGTACTACGATTTCCAATTCACTACCACGAACTCGAGTCGTTCCTTCCTGAAGTTATCGGGTTTTCCGAAGACAACGTCCAGGGAGATCTTGCCGAGAGGGTAAGCGGGTAGGGTCGGGATGATGCCATGGAATCTTGTGCCAGATTCTTGCAGCATGTCGATTGTGATACCCATCGCCTTCATCGTGCGTGTGAACAGAAGGTTTTATTCCGTTGCCTCCGTCCATGAAGACTTTGCTCATGTTGAAACCACCAATTAATCTGTGCTTCGAGTACCAGCGCGGCGTAGCCTAGCCGAGGTACGGTCATCAGATGGTCGGCTCTGTTGAACAGGATGCTCTGCTCGGACCAGTCGAGGTATTCTGGGATGTTCGCCATGGTGACTTCTGCGAGGTTTATCTCCCGCTTTAATTTCTTCAGCTCCCTCTTGGAGATGCCGGTCTTGTGGATCATGCTCATCTGCCCCGTGGAGGAGGGAAAGCTTCGTTTGGAGCGTGAGGCTGAACTTGCTGCACCTGGTGCTGCGGCGCGGGTGGTGGATTAATTAGGGGCAGGTGCTCCCTGTATCATCGGGTACGCCTGTATGTTGGTATTGGGGTTCAGCGTCTCGTAGAACTTCTGGAGCTCGAGAAACTGCAAACAATTCCTGAGGAGGTGAGTCGACTTCTTGACATTGTCCTTCGAGTCAATGTAGGCGTGTATGTAGCAGGGAGCGTTCAGCTGTTCCGCGGCCGGCAGGTCAGGCACCCGCGGGGGGTGGACCCACCAGCTACTTCGGCTGCCTCGGGATCCACCTCGATTGTTAACCCGATGGTCGTCGCGTCAGTTGTTGCGCCGATCATCATGCTGGTCGGTGTAACCAGTTGCAACCATGTTGGTGTCGTTGGCCATTTCCTAGCCGCGGTCTCTCCTCTTCTTGCGGCTATCTTGTCGACTCCCTGAATCATTCGGGTGCCTCTGATCGTCTTCTTCATCGTCGCCGCGTGGGCGAGGTTTTCGCACATGGTCTTCACCATCAGCTTGGTGATGGTCTTCGGCTTCAGGCGACCAAGTTCTTCGACGTAGGACTCTCGACGGATGCCATCGCTGAAGGCATCGATTGCCCTATCGATGGAAACTTCTTCGACTACGTTCAGGAGTTTGGTGAAGCGACAGATGTAAGCGCGCATCGACTCCTTCAGCTTCTTGGCGAAGGCGTCGACTAGGTCCTCCCAGGAACTGACGGATCCTCGCGGCAGGCCTCTCAGCCAGGCTCGTGCCGAGTCCTGAGGTATAGCTGCAGGCACTGTATTTCCGCAACTTGGTTTCCCTTGTGTAGGATTACAGTTTGCAGGTAGTCATGTATCCATGATCTCGGCTCCTACTGGCCGTCATACTTGGCGGCGTCAGTAGGAGTTGGCTTGAATCTTTTGGGTGGCATCACCTCCCGAATTCTGTGGCTCAGACAATCGGCACCGCGGAGCTTGCCATCGTGCTCCTGGGATTCTTCGGAGTCATCGCTCTCGAACCGAACATGTGCGGTGCGTCGGCGGCGAGCCTTGTCGATCTTGCTCTGCGTGATGTCGTCTCGGGCATCCTTTGCGGGTGACCGTCATCGGGAGCCGCCGCTCCAGCGCAGAGATCTGTCGGGAGACCGCGAAGATCGTCGTCGAGAGCCACTGCCATGACGTGGTGTTTTATCGGGTGACCGCGATGATCAGCGTCGAGAGCCGCTGGCGCGGTGCGGAGACTTCTCTTTACTGGGTGTGAGATTATCGTCGATGATCCCGAGGCTCTCCTAGGCAACCCGGCGACCTGGCACCATCACATCTCCGGGTATCGGCTGATTTTTGATCAGGTATGCCGCGATGTGCGCGGTTGCGCCTTCCACCGTTTTGGGCCTGAGATGGAGAGGTTTGACGTGATTTCTCTTGCGTCTACTTCCGAGAGGCGCGGGATGCGCGTGCGTTATCTGCTGGGGGCCTGGTTTCTCCTAGAGGCGCTCCCAAGGGAGGAGAGTTCCCTTCAGCGCTCACTTGACTGGTCGGCCGCCAGTCGGCGTCGATCGAGGTCAGCCCACTCCTTGGCCAACCGAACGCGTTTCTTCTCGAGGATAGCATGATAAGCGTGGAGGGTGCCCCACGATACGCCGGTGGGGAGGCTGGTGTTGTTGACGATGGCGTCGCGTGCTGCGGCCCACTCCTCCTTGGAGACGGAGAAGGTGCTTCCGGCGTTGCTGCCGCTAGCCTCGCCATCTCGCCGTCGTTCGTTGTTGGTGCGCGCGGTATTGCCACCCCCAGGAATTTCGGCTCCGATCTCTGGGTCAATGGTGATGCAGACCTGGTAGCGTGCCAGCCGAGCCACGTACAGAGGGATGATGTCGCCGCGGTTGTCGATGCTTTCCTCGTCGGAGGAGTACTTGACGCCGCACAAGAAGGGAAGGGCGTCCGAGCTGAGTTCGTGCCTGGTGTCGCAGCCGATGCAGTAGTACGACGTCAAATCCGACGACTCAGAGTCGTCAGATCCGACGACTCAGAGTCGTCAGATCCGACGAACATTGTAGATGTGGTCCAGCGCGATGATGACTTCAACGGTGATGAAGGAGCCGACACGACCAGCGTTGCCGGTGCAGTCGATGAAGTCACAGCCGATAGACCGTCCATGGTTGGTGATGAAGCAACATACGTGGCATTCGATGAAGTCGTGACTGCTGCAGGCCCCGAGTAGATCGGGTTAGGAAGTCGGAGAGCACCACCGGCGGTGATGCTGAGGTGGACGCTCCCGATCGCCATGTCCATCCCGCTGCGTAAACCTGAAAAGGCCGAACACGATGCGAAGGCATGGGGGGTGAACTCGAAGGACCCGGAGTAGATCGAGTCCTCCAAGATCGGCGATGATGGAGTCGATGAAGTCGATGCCGACGCGGATGTAGCCGGCATCATCAGAACGACCGATGATGTGCTTTGAACGAGCAGGATTCCCACAGACGGTGCCAATTTACGAGGGGGCTCCTCGACAATGCCCAGCATGAGGGGCTTAGGGTTGACAGAATCCTGCAGGTTGGCTCGAGACATCGGATACCAAACGAGCGAAGAGCGAGATTTACCCAGGTTTGTGGCCCTCGATGAGGTAAACCCTTACTCCTGCTTGTTTGATCTTGATTATTGATGAAAAAGGTTACAATGGGGCAGCTAATAGACTGCGTGGTGGTGATCTCACCGGGAGAAGGTTTCTAGGGTTTGATGTATGCGGGATTTTATGCGATTGTGAGGGTAGGATCCGGCAGGCTCTCTCCTAGCCTTTATATAGAAGGCCAGGTCCCGAGAGTCCTGCACGGATTCGATAGATTACAACAAGATCCAATCTATCTTTTCCTTGATCGACGTCTCCTTGCCGTGTACATCAAGAATCCATCTCCTTCTATCTTTCCATGACTACAACCGACGTATTGATCCATCTTGGGCCGCAATGATCCTCGTGGGCCCCCTGTTGGGCTAGAGGAGGTAAGCTAATGTCGGGTACCTGAAGGGTAATGCCACATCATGGGGAGAACCATTTCCTTGGTAAACTCCATCTTGATTCTCTAGTGCGAGAGGGTCGGAGAACCGATCGAGAGAACTGAGACGAAGTTCGTGCTCAATTAAGTTTTACACTGTTTGATTACATTGTGATCCGCGCATATGAGTTGCAATTTGGGTTGCATCTGGCTTTTTTACAGTTGCAAGTAGAGTTGCAGCTGAGATTTTTTTAGTTGCAAGTGGGGATGCAACTAAGAAAGATTATACAAATCGTTAGATTTGCCTCATAATTTGTGCTAGTCATCAGTTGCAACAGAAATTTAATGACATCATCTAAATGAGAACATAGTTATTCTCGGTCAACCAAGAAATATTCACACCAAACTAAAAGGAGCGAAAAGTCATTTTTTCTAAGAGCATGTCTAACATGCCCCTTAAAACGCGGCCACCCCGTAAAATTCCGGCGGGATACGAGGTGAGCGCGGTTTGGGCCGTCTAGCAGGCCCCGTATTTGGGCCGGCCCGTTTCAGCGGAATACGGGCCCAACAAAACCACACCGCCGCCCCCTACATATACCGGGCGAAGGTGCGAGTGGGGGTCGAACCCCCCACTCGCAACCCTAGCTCCGTCGTGCGCCGCCGCCTCCCCGCTAAGCTCCGGCGAGCAATTCCGCACCGCTCGCCTCCGCATTGCCACCGCCGCTCGCCATGTCTTCACGCCGCACCAGTTCCACGTCGCCCGCGAGCGGATCGAAGCGATCCCGCTCGCAGGACACGCTCGAGGAGGCGTGGCGGCGGCAGTGCAAGCTGTCCGCCGCCGGAAGTCGGCGGGCGGCGTGCAGGTACGACGGCTCCCTGTACTGTTGTCGTCGCTCCGCGAGTTCGCGCCGGGCGGGCTCTGGTACAAGGCGGATCCGCCGCTCAAGCCGATGAGCGGCCCCGTCTTCCAGAAATGGCGCGCCGACTGGGAGAGGAACAGTCGGTCGAAGGTACCGTGGGAGGCGAGCACCAGCGGCGGATTCACGCCGCCAGCCGGCGAGGAGGCGGATGAGGCGGGGGAGGGGGAAGACCCCCTCTTCTTGCAGGCGCTGGCCGCGTCCCTCAAGGACGATGCCGACAAGAAGAGAGCGGAGGAAGAAGAGAAGGCGGCGGCCATCGCCGCCGTGAAGGAGATGGAGGTGCGGGAGGCGGAGGAGAACGCGACCATCATGTTCCTCCCCGACTAGATAGATTCGTAGAAGTCACGATCCATTAGGATCACGCAATTCTGTATGTATGATCCCTATGTATGATCAACTATGAATTACCGAACAAATTTCCCGGGGTTTTAAGATTTTCAAATATACGGGGTGAAATACGGGATCTGCTAGACGGAATGATCTAGCTATGAGTATTTTTTTTTGGATACAGGACCCTTTACTCGCGTTTTACGGGGCAAGTAGGGGACTTGTTAGATATGCTCTAACAAACCACGTCCTAGGGGACACGCATGGAACCGCTGCCCCCTATAGCCTTGTACATATACCATGATCTGTATTTCTTACCTAACTTTTATGTGTATATGATGTATTTTGTTTAGAAAATAATTTTAATTAGTAATAAATTTCAAAATAGCTTTTTTTCATTATCAGATTTCCACAAATCTTTTTACATTTTTTTCAGTTATTTAGGTGATATTTCACTGTTTTGATTTTTTCTGATAAATTTTAAAAATACACTTAAATTTCAAAAAGATTGCAGGTAGATTTCACACATATTTGGATGAGTTCAACTCTGTTTCAATCAATTACCATTTAAGCATGAGTCGCCAATTTTTTACAAGTTTTAATGACGTTTCATCTAAGTTTTTCTTTTCAAGAACACACAAGCTGTGTGTCTTCTATATTGAGACAGATATCAGTTTTACAAGTAGTAGATACTCGCGAGCCTAGATCACAGACGATCTGGCTCAGCTCCACCCTCCTAAAGGACTCACTCTAGTCCTTAAAGAGCACTAAGCTCCCAGGGTTGCGCGCGTCTCTGGTCACGCTGCAAGTCGTTTTCGCGGGCCCCGCCTCGCGCGCTTGCGTGGTACTGCGGGCGGCGACGTGTAAGCGAGGAGAGGCCTCGCGGCGTCGGTTTCTGGTTGCTTTGACTGGGGCTTCCCGTCTTTCTCTTCCTTCTCTGTTTTTTTCGTCGCGGCGGCAGTGTGGCTGAGCTGCGGCGGTGCGTGCTTTCTCGCGTTAGCGGCCGGTGAGTACTCGATGCTGCTCCATCCCCTGCCGTCGCCGGTCGTGCTATGATCTGTCTCCTCACATGCCTCCACTCTTCCCGGTAGATCTGCCGCCCAATACCTCCGGCAGGACGCCTCCATAACTCTGCGCCTAATTTTTAGCCCTAAGCGTCGCCGCCGCTTTTGCTGCCTTCTCCACGTCTGTTGGGGTCCTCCGCCTCCTACCCCCGGATGGGGTATGCTGCTGTTGAGGCTTTCCCACTCTTGATATGATTGGTGAAGGCAGCGGCAGCGGAAGATGGCGAGGCCCCGACGCTGGTGGATGAGGGTAGCTCGGAATAGGCCTGGCCCTGGGCAGGTGCCAGCGGTGCGGCATCATAGACAGAACGACTCCATCGGGGCCCGCGTTCTCCTCGCTCCCCAGTAACGCCGACTATGGATCGTCACTCTCGCCCTTGCGATTTCTCACCATTTGGATGGAAATAATGCGAAGGAAATCTCGATATGCTGCTTTCCAACAATTCCCACCTCAATCTCGGTTAGTAGATTCACTTTCTTTATATGCTTCTTTCATCCGATTTATCCCGTTCTTATTCAATTTGGTCAGTCTACAGGCAGGCTTGAGAGAGAAAAAGGTGGAAACGGGGGGAATAGGAGATTGGCGGCTGGAATTCTGAGGCCAGGCCAACGTGGGAGGCGGAAATCGATTAGGGCAGTAGCAACAAGCAATCAGTCAGGCTTCCTTCCTTCAATCCTGATCCAGGTGATTTTGTTCCAACTTTCTATCTGAATATATATGTCATAATTTGTGTTGATGTTCTGTTTTGAGATTTCATCTAGAAAGTGTAAGTTGGTCAAAATAGACAAAAGAAAAAGCGAGACCGTGAATTTTAAGAGCATTTTCTTGAATATAAGCTGCTACTGAAATATTAAAAGATGTGTTATAACTATTTTTGCAAAAAACATGTCAGGGCTGGCCCTGGATCGGAAGGGAGGATAAGATGTCAAACCCAAGTTATTATCAGGTTCATCTAATCTCAATCCACATGTTTTTGGCTACTCTGCATGTATCCTTCAGATATGCAATATCGTAAAATGTATGCAAACTTTGGTCTAAGGTGCCTAAGGTTCCTATTGTTGCCCACTCCAATCAGCTTCTGTGATACAGTTATCTGCTTCCATTCCTCTAGATATATTTGTTTATGCAGGTTCGGTTGGCTGCGGCCATTCGGTGATACGATATAGCTCAGTGGCATGCTCACCGATCGATTTGTAAAAATGAAACAACTCCTGAACTGTTTTGCTGTGAGTTACTATATACTAGAAGAGATTATTTACCAGATGCAATATTCATTGTTGTGTACCTGAACTCCTCCAAGCATATTAGGCTCTCTGGAGATTATCTACCAGATGCAATATTCACTGTTGCGCAACATTTTCTTCTGTTTTCTCGGTTGTTGGCAATCTATAGATTGCATATAGGAAAATATGATCATATATTATGTGATTTACGCAAAATAAACTGTACTATTTGATTCCTTCTAGGTAAAACAAGAATTGTCAAGCCTAAATGATTGCAAGAGGGACATGAGATATATTAATGCTGCCAATGCTAATCAAATGGAGAATCTTCTCTTCCATTTTCCCACGACCAGTCTCTATCAAATAACATTTATCAAGAGCCGGATATAAACTAGGATGCTCCAGTATATGGTTGTATGCAGTAACCTTGCTGTGTGTAAGCCATGTGATGTGTTTTAGTTGTTAAAAATATAAATTAATTGCTGATACACGCAAGGTTTTGAAGGTGACGCCTAGGCGACGCTTACGCGTCAAGGTGCCTCCCTCCGCCTTGGAAAATGGAAAGCTTTAGGCGCTAGGTGTCGATTAGGCGTTTGAGCGCCCCAAACCACTCTAAGACGCCATAATGCCTTTAAAACCATGGATACACGCACATTATTTATATTGATATGGCAAGGAATATATGTGAGAACAGGGCAAGATTTTTCATGTATGCTGGCATACCATGGCACAAACATTCAATAAATGCATGTTGCGACTGAAATTGTTGGCCTCTGAACATAGGGTCCATGTTAACAATGGGGTAAGTTTCTATATATGATGCAAGTTGCGACAACTCAAACTTTCATGTCTTAATGTGTTTTAACTCCTGCTGTAAGTCATTTTGCAAGTTGACCTTTTACCTTCCTGGATCAAATTAAACAGACTGACCATGGAATTTTTTCGTGTGCTTCAATCAGGTTAAATCCGATTAGTTTTAGCTCATCAAAATCACTCATGATCACCCTGTCAGTGCATCGTCTGTTATACATATTTCAGTCATCCATGTCATTGTTGGTTGCCACTTGCCACATACCTTTTCCAGCTTTTCGTGTGTTTTTATCTTTCTGTAGTTAATCCCTTGAAATGGTGGACCAAGACTTTTTTGTGTTGATTTTAGGATACGACATAATTATGCAGGCAACTTTTTCTTTTCTGTCTAATATTTATTCTGCAATGATCTGTAGTGTCATCTGCATCACTTAATATTGTTGTTCCACATAACATGAAGTTACGTTGGATCTGTGTCTTCTAAATTAATATGAAGGAAGACCAAGTGAACTTTGTAGGATTTGTACATGATGTGACCATTGGAAACATATAGAGTACATGCATCAGTGACTATTATGCTGTATGTTCAAGATGCTATCTCAGAGTTCGTTTGAAAGCATTCTCCGAAGCGTGCTTATTTTGTTTTGCGAATGCATATTTGTTCTCATCTCCTACAATTTTGCGAACCAATTTTGTGATGCTGATACAATTTGATCATAATTTTAGTAACATTCCGGACATCAATGTTAGAGTTGTATGTGCCTCTTCCTTTGTTAGCGCCGTGCCTTGCTCCCTGAACCACAACAAAAAACTAGCATTGGCTGTTTCTCTATGCTCGGCTCCATTGATTGATTCCGAGTTCACGCTGTAGCAAGCACATTTGCCTCTTTACCGTCTGATCTGCAAATACGTTGCCTAAGGGTAGTTATGCTTTGTTTTCTACCCTGTGTATTGCCTTGATAATTACAGAACCTGGTGAGCTCATCCGATGACGGTGCAACATTTTAGCTATGCATTATCTATGGTGTCCCGAATAGAAAATTGGCACATAAACTAAGTAGTAGCCTTGCAATATTTCACTGACAATCCATGTAAATAGAATTTTTCCAGGTTTGATTCAGTTTCGTGTGAATAAGGTATGTTTCCTTGAGGTGCAATTTGTTTTCCTGCAATGGGCAACTAATTTATGTTCGTAGGGAGTTAACTTAATTTTTGTCGCAGACTGAAAATCCAAGAATTGTAGTGATGGTGGATCATAGTGGAAGACAGCCCAGTGCATTGTTCTATCATCATTTGGCCTTCTGTTGCAAATGACTATATTTTCCATTACTTTTCTTCTTTCATAATTACTCTTATGTACAACAGTTTTCTTAGGTTGATTAAAGGGGTTTGCTTTAGCAGAAGTCTCTGTAGCTGAAATTTGTTGAATGGAGTTACATATATAGCTCACTTATTCCCACAAAAGATGGTCATAAAGGTCTTTCACATTTTTGTGACATTTTCTTCTTAGAAATCCTATTAACGAGTTGTTGAACTGAAAAGCTACAATCCATCTACACCATTTTGGATGTAAATGCGCAGTAATTTAGAAGACATATTGGTGAGCTTCAAGCTTATTAGTGTGAACAAAACATTATGCATCCCAATTACATCACCATTTTTTCTTCTGGGCCCCTGTGCTTATAAGATGTGATCGGAAAACTACAGTCATGCATACCATATGAATCGTCAAGATAATCATCAGGTATCACTTTTGATTATATTTGTATGTATGGTACAACAGTCTAGATCACATCTTTTATAACGTAGGTGCCACACATGCAAATGGACATAATACTAGACAAACTTACTTCACAGTAATGTGTTTCCCTAAATTATACATACACATTTTAATTTTCTGCATTCTTTGTTGTTTAACTAGACTGTTAATACTCATTGGTTCTCACACATCTTTTTATCTTCAGTGATTACAATATGTAGTACATATATTGTTGATACAGTGTGTATCTCTATAATTTTTTCCTTAAACTCCATGTACAAATGCTGGATTGGACTGTTGTGGCACATAATTTCTCTTTTGCGATTATATTACCCACTTTTTACGATATTGATGCATTTATAAGTTGCAGATTTGCAGGTGAAAGGAAAGTAGATTCACTCACAGTAGCAAGACGTGGCAGCATAGAATTTTGTATGATACCCGGGCACTTCGTCGTTATATAGCCTTATTGTATAATCTATAAGAAATGTGTATTTTAATGTTAATAATGAATTTTTGATATGGGAAATGTTCTTTCCTCTAAAATTGCAGTTTGATGGTGTAATTAGAAGATCAAAACCGTCCACGCATATTCAAGCAACCAAATAGCCCTGTAATGTATACATGTATAATGAAATTAATCTCTTACATGTTTGCGCATTGCTTATTCAAGTTCAGAAAAAAAAAAATGCTAATATCGAAGGTGGCGCAGCAGAGCGCGCTGGGTCCATCTAGTTTCATCTAAGTGGCAACTGCAAAAAATGGTCCTGGTGGCGCGGTGGCTGTTGTTTGCAGAAGCGAGACAGGTGGATTCAAGGGTGGCCGTCGGTCACAACTGAAGGAATTACCGACCCAGCAGTTCTTGATGCGCTGATCTGCAGGGAGGCTTTAGGCCTAGCGCATGATCTGCAGCTGCGGCGTATCACTGTGTCTTCAGAGTGTCTTTCAGTTACTAGATTCAGTTACTAGATGACCCGTTGCGCTATCGCGCAAATGGCAGAATGCAGGCAAAATTTAAATTATAAGTTTTATCTTATTTTAGTATTAATAATTAGCTTAAGATTTAACTGATTAGTATAATTGTAGACACACCATTCTATCAAGATGCTGCAATAAGACCATAGTGCTAAAGGCAAAAGCGAAACAGTAGCTCATATATTTTTCAATTAAAACCCCAAGACCATAGTGCTAAAGTTGACCAGTTATTTTCAAATCAAGCAAGGAACTGATGGCAATTCAAGGCAGGAACTTATAGGATAGCAATTCTGCCACTTATTCATTTCATCTGTAAATTGTACTTTTTGCAGTAAAGAACAAACAGTTTTATGTTAGATTTTCAGCAAGTGACGGGAACAGATGAGCTTCTTCTCGCTCGAAAGTGTTGGGTCTCAGGAGCGGAGGGAACCCACCAATTCTTCCTGGAATGGCGAGTTACACCTGCCAGTACATCTGCAGAAGGCAAACAAACGAGAAGAAACAAAGAAGCAGGCAATCAAAACCTAGAAATAAAGTACATGACAGTGAACAAATTTGTAGAGCTGCTCCGCAATGATATTTGAAAACACATGCCCTTTTTATCTTGTATATATTGGAAAAAGGCACAAAAGCAATATGAAAGGGATCTTCTATGTTCATGCTAAAAGGAAATGAATACATATAGCTATTTGGGAACCAACAGAAACAAAAAAAGCAGATGTTATTTCTATTTTGCAGAACTATTTTGACGGATGCATAACACGCAGGTGTGCACTAATTTTTGAAATAACCATTCCCCTAAATTTGAAATAGCCGTCGTTGTTCAATCCAGTAGCTGTAACTGATGAAAAATGCAACGAACAGATCCGACAATCTCTTATATAACTCATCAAAACAGGCGACTATATCCCAAATAAATAGAAAAGATTTCTAAAAACTTAGGGTAAGTTAACGACAGTGCTAAGTAGTAAATGGATCAAGGCTGGCACGTGAATATATGTTACTTGCAAGGAAAAGGAATACACTGTAAGAACGCCGTAATGCCCCATATGAATGATCAGCTATGCTTTCCTTTTCTCGGGGAACAAAAGGCCACACGATAAATAATGATGGAGCTTTCTATTCAGCCTCCTTTGACTAAATAAAGAGAGAAGATTTTGACTACTCAATGGAAATCAAATAGTTTGAAGAATAATTACCTGCAACCCTCACTGGAAATAATATGATGTTGACACAGTTTCCGTACATAGCATGGGTCTGATGCTACACTTGAAGTATAGCTCAGTTCTCGCACTGGAATAACTTCAGCCAACAGTCACCAGCGTAGAAGAAGTTACCAAAAAACAGGTTTGCTTCCAATATAAACCACTGATGCAACCATCATTATGAGAGGAAGTTTTCAGCGTAAGCCACAGATACATTGCCAAACAATGACCTAGACCTTCTGATCTCACCCATGCGAGATATATCCTATAAACAAAATAACATCAAGCATTATTAATTACCTGGCTACACAACATAGATATATCACAATCATTGGCATGGCACTAAACATCTAAGATACTTTATATAGCTGAGATAAAAAAACCTAAATATTAAATTCAGAGAAATACAATTAGCAGCTCCCAAAAATTAAGAACATGAGCCTAAGCAAAATTAAACTTTAATAAAATCAAAAACCAAGAGCTCACTTTGGCACAACAGGGTCCAAAATACAGTAACTAATTTGCACTGAACATCCAAGATATATATAGCTGAGATAAAAAAAAAACTAAATATTAAATTCAGAGAAAGTCAATCAGCAGCACCCAAAAATTAACAACATGAGGCTAACCAAAGCACAGCTGAATGTAAAAAATCAAAATTCATGTACACGGCTTATTGCACGTTAGGCCAAGAAAAAAAAATTCAATCTAAAATATTGAATTAATTTGTAGTGTGTCTTCTTTCGACACATGTGGAACTGACCTGTACAACTGACTGGTACACACATAGCCTTTCTTCAGAAATTCTTTGAACTGACATGTACGAATGGCTGGCACACATACCTCCATTGTGTTTCCCTGGAACCAAAAATGAAACTTTAATATTGCTTTACACAGAAAATAAATAAGTTTATAAGCTGCAAATTACGCAGTAAGAAGAGAATTCTGAAATAGTGAGAAGCATATGCGTAATTAGTTACTGTATTTTTGGCTCATGTAAATATTTGGAAACGCAACCGCCTTTGCTCTCCAGAAGTGCCTCGTTTATGTTTCTTGGTGTGAGATCGGAATGGTGTGCAGTGAAGGTATTGAAGATTTGAACAGGTATATATTTTGTGTTATCTTATTTCAGCAAAATGATTAATGCCTAGTTTACTGATCAATTTGTCGTGGTTGGACGGTAACAGAATAGAAGGCAATATCATGTATTTTTTGGGTGCCAACAACACACTCCATAAGTACATATGAAGTAGTGTTATCTTCTTCAATAAGAATACACCATGATCATCACTAAAAAGCAAAGAACAAATGTGTATGGGTAAATAATTTAGGTTTTCGGCCTAATGAAAAATTGAGGACCACAATAATAAAGTTCCAATAGAACAATGGCAATAATGGCAAACATCGTAAGCAAAGAAAAAATTGCGGATATTCGATGAAATAGAATTTCATTCCATGCTAAATGAACCGAACCATCACCCGCATATAAACCTACCTCGGCCGATTCACCTCCATCTTTTACACTCGAACTCCACCTCTATCCCTAAATTGAACATACAAGAGAGAGCATGTGGTGAGAAAACTTTAGCATTGTTTCGCCGGCATGAGCAAATTCGTTCCGTAAGTTCTCATTTTCTATTTTCTCTTTTACCCACTTGAAAAGAATGGCTTTGAATTTTTTCATCAAACATGTTACTTGACCCTAGTGGGGGTCCTCTATATCTACGTTCTGGGATGTTTTGGTGGAGAGTCTTCTGCCTCCTCGGAATTAGTTGTTGGGGCTCCTCCTATTTCCAATTGCTGAAGCAAATTTTCAGTTATCCGTGAAGGACCGTAGAACGTTACGATAGCTGCCTCGTCATCCTCATGTGTATGGCAGTTGTATCTGACATCTTGAAGACCCAGGTCCTCTAGCATGATACTAAACATCATCTTGCAAGGAATCTTTGCCAAACGTGGAGCTGGTATGTGGTCTTCATCAGAACAATGGCTGGGTGGTACTGGCCACTGCTCCTGGCAACAATAAATTAGAGAATATTTATTAAGGACTCTAGCAAACCTAAGTGGGTCTAATTTACTGGACTTGGCAATTGAACTTACTGTCATCAAAACTTTAGAGACATATAGTCAATATTAATTTAATGACGCACTGATGTTTCCTATCCAATGCTACGAATCAACATTTTGAGCAGACCATCTCATTTCTAGTTCTGTTGAACGCCAGGGACAAAAGCTACACTGTGATGGGCTAGAAAATGGTAGTTCACTTACACAGTTAAGCAAACTGATGCACTGCTACTGTTAACCGAAACACATGATTCAGAACAAGGGTTGATATATATGTTCCAGGCTCGTTTTTAACGAACTGTATGTACCAGAGATAATTTCTTGCTAGATTGGTACAGATCTTAAATTTGCATGTAACTTGATTACGAAGCTTTTCACCAGATTAAGAAAGAAGCAGCTCCAAGCTTGAGCAGCTCTCAGATGAATGTGTAGGTAAATAAAAGGAGTTAAAATGGCACATTATTAGAAACATGTAAAGGTAAAGGATGCACCGCGCGCCTTCAGCAGCCCATGCAAAATAACACTAATAATCAAACTCGAAAAATGTACACAATTGCGTAACTCTTTTTTGTGAAAAAAGAGGCTCCTTGCAGATTGTTTAGTCTTACTTGAGCAAGCGACCACAACTGGTTATAGTCAATCATGCAGAAGACGATGACCTATGATAATATAGCACATGACGATGAACCTGATGGCCAGACAAACAGATGTGAAAGAAAGAATAACTCTTGGACAGAATACTGCATTAATATTTATGTAAACATCATCAGTAGGCTGGCGAAGCCGCATAATATCAAAATCAACATTTAGATAACAGCTAACATGCCTAATCAAGATTACTTTATCAATACAGAAATAAAGAGAGGGGATAAAGGGAGTTGCTGATAGACTATGGTGAGTACAACCTGCACTAACTCTATGAACCGGACATGCGGGAAAACAACAAAATCAAAAAGTGCTTGCAAAAGAAGCTTGCTCCCTTAAAGGTTACCAATTTCACACCTGATATCGTAATTACAAAATGGAGTTCCATCATAAAAATATAATTGCACAATTGTTATTTCTGAAAAACCAATGTACATTATTAGGAAAAAGTTAATAAACCTTCTGAGCTCTTCTGTCTAAACCAAAACCATTAATCCACAAAAGGAGACTATGAGAATCAAGAAACTGGCCACAACAAAACTTAAGAATTTAACAAATTCTATTTTCAACTTGCCTAACTATTTTGAGTTATCCGCACCGTGAAGTAAATAAAATAAGAGAGACAGACAATTAATAGCATTGCATCAGAAATTGTATAACCTGACTTCAGAATAAGCAGAGTTTGAGCAAGAAACCAGCCGGTAGGAGTTCACTTGGGAGTGCTAAATCAAGTAGAAACAGACAATTAGAGCTAAAAAGGAATTTCAATTGTAAAATCAAGTAGCACCGACTGTGACAAATTAAAAAGCAGATGAACGCACTAAGGAGGTGTGACTAAAAGGAGCAAGAGTATATTGGGTCTTGTATTATAATTATACCTGCAATTCTTTGATCATTTGAGTAAAAGTTCATCAAGCATGTGAAACCTCAGGTCCTTCGGTGGCGGCAAGCGCACACGGAAAACTATTTTTTCATTAGTAAACACAAGGTGTCGAAAGATTCCCATATATCCACAAATATATGTTGTTTTAGTTAAGCGGCCGAGCAGCAGAATTGGCCGATGATCATACACACCAATCAGTTTCTGCTATTTATGCTTGAAATCCATACAGCAAATGATGCTGACACAAAGTTGGATCTAGAATAAAATGGAGGAACTAAAACCGAACTAAAACCTGTAGATGACAAAGGTCCCGGTCATATGTTTGCATGCATATGCATCAATGCACAAAGAAAACTGACTTTCTGATGCGATACTAAATAAAAATTGGAGGATGCTTGCAAGATCTCCATTGAATGAGTAAACCTCACTTCAAAAAGTAATGGCCGAAGCATATCAACTAAGTAATACATGGAAAAAGATGGCCAAAGCAAGCAGATCAATAGTATTATTTACACCTCGGTTCAATGAGAATTATAATCACATAAAAGTGAAAAGTCTACAGGAGAAAGAATCCTAATCAAAGTAAATTACCGGCAAACATGGGACTGCGACTATGGGTGAGGGTCTCAAAGATGCAGCGGCTATTCTCTTCTTCGGCGTTTCTGGCAAAGCAACGGCAGTAAACTGCAGGGGAAGAGAGGCGGCGAATGGCTCGCAGTGAGGTTGATATCAGCGCTGTAGAACCTCATCGAGTTTGAACCTGAACACGGCGATGAGTTATAATTGGTGGGTAATTGCAAAACAAGCAAGCACAGGGTTGCAGCCAAACTAAAAAAAAATGAGTACTTCTTGTTCATGAGTAAAAATACTATATTATTTGTATCTGTACTAATCCACCTAGAGCACATGTAGCAATTGATAGCTGATTTACACGATAATCTAATTCCACTCTATCAGGTTTCCAATGAACATCATCTTAAGTTAGGGCCACAAGAAAATGTGGAAAGCATACATATCAATTACACCTACTCAACAATCTGGTATACACAACACGATATCAGGTTTCTAGTGAAAATCATCTCAAATGAGGGCCACTTGCAAATGAGGGAAGCAAACATATCAATTATGTACCTACTGCAACAATCTAGTATACGCCACTCATCTAGCTGCTGTATTACTAATTTGCCTCAGCCACCTTATTGACCATGATAAGCACAATCACATGTTCCAACATTGCTCGATGTATTCCCTTCCAGCTTACTTGAAGCCTAAAATGGTACTGAAAAAAAACTGTACCTATTATTTTTCATTGGAGAAACAACTTCTCTCCACATTATTGTTTTAGCACATCAGATATTTTACTAAAATAGTAGCTGCAAAGAGGAAAACAAACTATTAGGAGCTCTTAGCTAATACACAAAATATCTGAAAACCAAACTGTATTACAACGAACATAACCCAATTTGGAATTATCAAACTAACTCAAGCAACTGTAAACATCTGACATGATGGAAATGAGTCACTTTACCTTCAGGAACCTGTCTGAGTCACCACAACAACGATAGTTGTGGTATGTGCATTATACAACTCGATCTGCTCAGCCGGCACAAACACACTGAACAACCATTATAAAATATAAATCTGTTAATGAGAAGTTGAGAACCAAGATTTATCCATAAATGTCCGCAATAACTAAATGGTACTTGTATTGGGATTGGGATTTGGGAAAAGCTCACATTAAGCCCACCTTGGTGTCTTAAAACCAGCCATGCTTGCCATTGCTGTCCCTGTATTGTCGAAATCCGTCGCCCGACACGATTTGGCCGGCCCTGCCCGGATCCTGGCCATCCTTGACTCACACCCACTCCACCACCGTTCCCTACAGCTGAAAAATGAGAAGCAAGAGTGAGATCTGAGAGAGATAGGTAAAGAGGAAGAGCGAGAGAGACGAGGGAAACCTCGGCCCCCACCATAATTGCACCTATCTGTGTGTCTCAAAATTGGAAATGACACCATACAAAGTCAAAGCTATAATCTGATGCATGTCTCAAACAACCTATAGCGATTTTCCCATGAAACAATCATCAATCGTCCAATTAACAATTTGCTACAAATGCAGTGGTAAAATCTCAAAAGACATCCATCGCCACGCCCATCGAGTTGGTGCAGCTCGCCATGACTCTGCTCACACAGAACAGAAAGGGGAAAGTATTCAAACGGTGTGGAATAGTAGAAATAACCTGACCATGATTTAGAGTTTGCAGTGGCTGGCCGGACCAACTCATCCCCGATAGAAAATACAACAACCCTTGGTCGGAACTCGATAGTACGTGTGCAGAATATCCTGTAATGGTTACGTATAATACGTATTGCCAATCTGCAATAAAAATCACTATGAGTCATCAGCGAGACAAGCTAAAATTTAATGATAGCGCTAAAATTAAAACCACACATATTCTACCAATTTGGAAAAGGGTTGGCATATCATTATATCACCAATTGAAGAGCTAAACCAAAGATATTACTTTCTGACAATATCATGAGACGAGGAAAATCAAGTCTCGACCAAACATCCAAGGTTTATTTTCTTTGTCAAACAATCTACTTAAAAAAATTGTAAGAAGTCAAAACATAGTTAATTAAGATGGTCATTTTGTAACAACAATCACTGGAAAAAACTGAAACCTAACTTTGAGAGGTTTTGAGTGGTTACAACAAAGAAAGAAAGATCATTGACTATTTCACTAACTCAATTCTCCAGAAAAAACAACCTGCACATATCTCTACAAATTAGCTGGGCAAGGATTAATCGAGATGAACAAAAATAAATACAAGTAGCGAATAGGAGTGGAGAAGCTAATCATATACCTTCATGTACACCATATTGATTCTCCCAAGTTTGCCCTTCTTCTATCTGAACCGAAACCAGTAAGCACTCGCAAATTAATCAACAAAAGGAGGCAAATCCTGAAGAAATCTTGATATCCCATAGTCCTATTAAAAATTACCCTACAAAACCAAATATTTCTTGACAACAAGGAATCAAAAAACAAGAAACAATGCACATGTCACTTGGCTTGCACAACCTAGAGCGAGAACAACCATGATAATTTGTAAGATGACACTCACTTGTGTCCACCTCCATGGAGCGTGATCTTGATGCCCCGATATATCATGCTCACAACTATGGTGATAATCACTTTGAGGCTCACCATACAAAATGATAACCTACATGTGAAACTCAATTGAATAAACCACTTAACGCAGTATACAAAATTTTAAAGGTAAATACATCACATCCTAGTTTAATAAGCTGTTTCACGAAGCAGACATGTTACGAACGGAAGTTCCCAGACATTAATCTTTAGTAGATATGACACACATGAAAAACGTAAATTCAGAGACATATTGCATCAGCATCAAATTCTTTGAAAGTAACAAATCGTTTAAACATCTCAGCTGAATCAAAAGTACAAAAATACACTTTCAATCTCTTTTAGATCTAAATCTCAGAACTATGCGTCTACGCCTCGAAAGCACATACTAAAAAATGACCAATCTTGACACATTGGACCTTTAAATCATTACTTTATGGATGGGATAAATGATATCCATTTATAAAAATATGAGAATATCCATCAGATGCTATCCATGAACCTAGAAGAATAAGATACAATAAGTACCTATAATCTATACAACAAATGACTCATATTATATTTGATGAATGAACCTTTAAATCATTACCTTATGGATGAACCTGCAAAACAAATAAAAATTTGCACTGTGCATCTCTCGAATGCAGGCCAAAGTCGACATTATGTGGGGAGCCTCCTTTAAGTAAATTTTATATGTGGTATCTTGACTACAGGAGAAGGAATCCTTTAACATGAATACCTGAATCAAACATAGTATTCTGTTCTTATTGATTGCAGCCTTTAATTCACAATATCAACAGGAAAACTGAAAAGTTAGAACAACATCATAATTTGGCTTCTAGGTATTCACCCACTCCCGAATTAGACTTTGCAACCATGGCGTGCTTGTCAATTGCAGCATGAACTACTAAGCTCTTGCCCCATTTTCCACCTCCTAAATCAGAGTGCTTGAGCCCCTAATTTTTGCATTTCGTTCTCTACTTTTTCATTCCTAGTAAGGAGAAGAGACAAACCTCAACATAGAAGAAGATCGAGATGGTGTACATGATGGTGGCTGGCGCTCGTCCGCGCAGGTGAACGAGGTACGCACGCGCGGCGAGCTGCTGGGGGCTCGTCACTCTGCTCTGCGCCGCCGAACACAGACCCGAGCCATGCCACCGCTGGCCGACTCCCCGCGTCCTCTCCCTCCACACGGCCGCCATCACTTTCCTCGCCGCCATCCTCCTCTGCGCGCGCTCCTCCAGCGCATCTTCCCGGTCTCCCACGCGCGGCCTCTTCTTCCTATGTTCTGCCACGCGAGCACCTCAGGCGCGGAGATCTAGAGCCCCGTAGGCGCGGAGATGGTGGAGACCGAAGATCTCGATCTCCACCGGCGCGGAGATGGTGGCGGCGCATCCTTGGTGCCGTTCTGCCGCGTCCAGCCGCCGCTGTCGGCTCCCGTTTCCAGCGCAGGTGGCGGGCGAATTGATAACTAAAAGTGGTTATATGGAGGTGGTTTAGGCGGTGCTCAATCTGTCAGAATGCAGAGCAGTAGGACAAGGCAAAATATGCTGACCTTAACTTATTAGAAGGACCAAAAGGTCTTTTGAAGTAAGCAATACTGCATTGGAAGGCAAGGAGAGGCTGGGAATTAAAGTTAATTTGTTATCATGCCACGGAGAATGGAAGAATAGAATCAGATAAAGCAAAGGTCTGCAAACAGGAAAAGTACAAAATTAGCGACAAATCACCTTATAACAATATCTCAGGTTCAGATTATTCTCGTTGTACTGGGCAGTAAGGATGCCATCTAAAAAAATCAGCCAACAAATTTACCTTCGACCATCTTAGGCAATCGTCCAACAAAGGCAATGAGTGTTCCGTATCTCCCATAGCACAAAGTTAATTTGTTATCATGCCACGGAGAATGGAAGAATAGAATCAGATAAAGCAGAAGGTCTGCAAACAGGAAAAATACAAAATTAGCGACAAATCACCTTATAACAATATCTCGAGGTTCGGATCATTCTCGTTGTACTTGGGCAGTAAGAATGCCATCTAAAAAATCAGCCAACAAATTTACCTTTGACCATCTTAGGCAATCGTCCAACAAAGGCAATGAGTGTTCGGTATCTCCCATAGCACAAAGCCCTCAACTTCGATCATCCCAAAGAACCGAGTTTGATCTTATGGTCTCTACATATTAAGATAGAACTTAATAATTGGTTGCAGAAAGCATATAGATACAAACGAGAAAACTTGGAAAAACATAAACTGTAGTCCCGTTTCTAATTCTAAAAGGCATTAGCTTCAGTCACATGGAAATACCGTTACCATGAATTAAAAATGCAGTGTTTCATCAAGATTGCTATTTGTCTACTTTCGCAAACATAACCAAATATAATTTCAGAAAACATAGGTTGTTCTCCCCTATGATACCTTAATGAGCTTAGTGCACGTATTTATTTTGAATTCTACATCAGAAGAGCTTCATTTTAATTCTGACCATGTTGAACACTACAGACTTGTTAATTACATATAGATCAAATAACCCAATTCTCATATTCAGAAAAATAGTTATTCCATACTGCAAAACCAAGTCAAGACCTGGATTCCAGATGAAAATCATTCACATATATATTCTGGTTTAATATCAACGGACCATAACATATGTGACCCCACAAAGACAAATCCTGAGGCAAAATTCCACCATTTGACAATCAGGTAACTAATATCAAATCTGAAGTTTCATTAAAATGAAGAATCCTGATGCCAAACAAAGCATGATGCCCCACCATCTTGTGACTTATAATGGCACTTGATACTACTACCGTAATTATTGTTTGTTGAATTAGGTTATTTATTAGCCGCAGACAGTACTATGTAGTTTGAATCATTTAGTTAGATGAAATTTGTAGGGGTAGGCCAAGAAACAAGAAAATATATGAACTATATATACTCACAGTCCGATGGCCATTTAACTAATTTATCTATTTTCACATCCAGAAATAACAACAGGAAGTGTAAATTGCAATCAATTTGTTCAATGAAATTTTTAGGGGTAAGGTAAAAATACAATCAGTGCAAACTTCAACTTCGGATAGTGGTTGAGTGGCTAATTATTATCAGAGGACTCGAATATGAACAAACACAAGAACTTGGCAAGAGAACCAACCTCCCATTGTGTTGTTGCAGGTTCACCGAACGCCTTGTTGTACCTAGAGATGAGCAGGCCGGGCAAATTCTCCATGTAATTTGATTTATCTTCTTATAAGCTGGGGAATAAGATGAGCATATAAGATGTTGGCTGAAATGCTATCACGAACAGAATGTCAACATCATAAAACAAAAATGAAACACAAATATCCAAAAATTAAATTCTTCCTAGCTTTATAAGACATATAAGCCACGAGGGACTCATAATTCTATCCAAACAGTACAAGAACCTCTCCCTTTTACCAAAAGAGTAACAATAAGAATCTCTGCGGCATACTCAGAAATACCCAAAATATGACCAAAGCTACAACATATTTCTCAGAAATGAGCAGTGCACGGAAACATCTACAGCATACCCAAAATATGACCAAAGCTAGCCTGTAGCAAGGAATATCATTACACGTGGAGAGAAGCTTTGAACAGTACTTTAGACTTCTAACCTATATTTAGGTCCAGATCATAACAACTGAGAAAATACATGAACTGCACTAACCATTCTTTGAGTCCACAATTTCAGATTTATCCCTTGTGTTTCTTCCCAGAAAGAATACATCATGAAAACCACTCTACCAGGTCAAGCGCCACCACCATGTCCACCAGCATGATGTCTTGCAGCCTCGGATATGAGAGGAAGTGTAGCACGGAGAGAGAAGAGGAGGGGATAACGAGGCTCACCTGAGCCTCTCTCTCATGAGAAGCTTCCCTCAAAAATCCAATCACCCTCCGCCGGTTTCTTGGTCGAGGCGGCGGAAGGCGGGCGTGCGGCGCATGGCAAGGCTCAGCGAGAGGAGGCCGGCTATGGCTGAGCAGGGCGCACGCGTCCAGTCGCCTCCGGCGCCGCTCGTCTGCTCCCTTCCGCCGCCGTCGTTCGATGAAATCGAGGGCGAGCGCGCGCGGCCAGCCGTCGTCGCTGGATGAAATCGAGGGCGAGCGCGCGCAGCGAGCCGCCGCCGCTTGTTACGATAGGAGGAGAGGAGGGGAGGAGCCAGGGACGAGGCGGAGGCGGGGATTGGGCCTAGGGTTTCACCGTCGCAGAGATTCCTCTCACGCAGGGCGACGCGAGCTCACTGCCGTCGCTGCCTTCCAGAGGCGGCCCCGCACGCCCTCGGGCCCAGTCGTCATGCACCCATAAGGGGAAGCGGAAGGTGAAAAATGAAACTACCATATCCAACGGTTGAGGTAAAAAGCGGGACATGGAAATTACTGTAGCTACGGGACTGGACGAACGAGATTGATGTGCCCCTTTTGGATGGCTGGTTGGCCGGGTAGTCTAGGAACATTTATAGAAGTAATTAATGCCATGGGCTAATCCTATGCAGGAAGCTACAGCGTGGTACTGGAAGAGGTAAAGGCCGACGCTAATCATTTGGTGGAGGCTTCGTTTAGGCATGAGAATACGACTTGAAATTCAGATTCTCATAGATTGGCACGCTTTGGCTGTTTTTAGTAGTGTTGTACTTCAGGTTTGGCTCCTCCGGCCGCTGGTGGTCTTTGTATTCCAAACAATGTTAGACGTTTTAGACAAACAAAGTGACAAATTCCCTAAAAAAAGGCGCTCTGCATCACCTTTATGTGGCGTAGCTGGACGAGTAGGAATACATAGGTACACATTCTGAATGAGCTTATTCCAGACTTTCAAGCTTCTTTATTTTAAATTGTACATTTGTTCAACTCCGGTTTGGGTGCAGCGGGTGCAGTGCTTCGAAATGAGGTGAGGCAGTGGCGGGTCTCTACTGTCCCCTAGACCATCTCTTCTCCCCAGCCTCAGAACTCATCGAAAGTTTGGGCTGCAGAAATATAGTCCTTGAATCGGATTCTCTGGAACTGGTTAATGCATGCAATGGCTTAACTGATATTATGAGCCCTCATACAACAATTCTTGGTGAATATTTCAGTAAAGCCAGCAATACAGATAATACGGAGTATATCTTTTCAGCACCGTTTGCGGGAAGCTAACCAAGTGGCACATCAGATGGAAAAATACGCTTTTGAAACGAAGGAATCACGTAGTTGGGATGGTGATCCTCCAGATTTTTTGTTGCCTTTTATTATTCATGATGTAACTTTACTATCCAATAAATAAAGTGCCATGAGGCTTTCCCTTAAAAAAAATTAACTTTGTAGCGCATGTGTGTAAAAGAAGCTCTTAAAAACGACACCGGAGAGCCTCTCGATATTTGGGTAAAGAGATTCGCAAAAAAAAAAAGATATTTTGGTAAAGAGAATTATGCGTACCACACCATGGTGTGGTTGTGGCCGGCCACAATCGATGCATCAGCCCGTTCAAGCCACCGGGCTATGTCTCGGTCCACAAAAGAAGCTCTTAGCATAGATTCATCATTAAGCTTTGATGTAACTCCGCTGTCTCAATCCTAGCCGCCTCCAGTTCATCTTTCTCCATAGATTGGTTCCCCCTCCTCCTGTCGGCTTCGCCGACGTCGGGAGGGGTGGGGAACCCGATCTATGCGTAGGTTTCGAATAAAAGTATTGTTTTCACTAGATTATGTTAGGATTTTGGTAGCCGCCTTCTTGTTGGTTTCCCCTCATGGAGATGGCATCGTCTGCAATAAGTGATCTTCTGCCTTTCGTTCGGCGACGAGATTTTCTTCCCGGCGTCAATGGTGGTGTTGAACAATCACAATTTTCTAGGTATGGATCTTCGGATCTTGCTTCGCCAGATCGATTTTGGATCTTTTGTCGATGTTGCCGCGAGGAGGATTATCCTCGCAGGTTTTGTCCCGGCTGCTACGTCCTCGACAATGGTGATTCGTACTCTCGGCTCTCCATCGATGATGACAAAGCTAGTCGGTTGTTATTCCCTGACATACTGGTGTTGGTACTCTTGCCGATGTTGTATGACTGCTTTAATGATTGCGTGCGTGCACGCAGTCTTGGCATTGCGGCTCAAAAAATAATGGGAGAACTTTCGTCGGTTTCTACATGTCTATGGTTCGTTTTCTATCTTTAGCTGCCTTCAGAAGAGTACAAGATTTGTTACTATCTTTTAGACTTTATTTTGTAATCGTTGGAGTCAGTTCATGTATCTCTACCATGTACTATTTGTTGCTATGAATATATGTGGTATTGATTGTCAAAAAAAAAAGCTTTGATGTAACCCCTAGTTTCCTGCTTATAGTTCTACAATCAGATTGTGAGCATGAACCTTATGATTAAGTAAAGTGGATTACAATCAAAAGAAGTGATGATGTTGTTACTATTCTATGCACAGTTAAGCTCTTTTTTTTTTCCTTTTTTTACGAAACATAGTACACACGTAGACGCTCACATATACACACGTACACTCACTCCTATGAACGCACGCACGCATATCCTACCCAGTGGCGGAGCCAGCAGGGTAGAAGGGTGGGGCCTGACCCACCCTAAGATTTGGCCCAACCCATGTATCATATATAGAAAATAAGCAAAAAATGAAAAAGCCTAACCTAAGTTGGGTTCTGCCCCACCTAACAAAGTGAGATGGATTCTCCACTGATCCTACCCCTACGAGCATCTCCGAGAGA
Source organism: Lolium rigidum (assembly GCF_022539505.1). Classification (NCBI taxonomy): domain Eukaryota; kingdom Viridiplantae; phylum Streptophyta; class Magnoliopsida; order Poales; family Poaceae; genus Lolium; species Lolium rigidum. Next base: position 338,476,938 of record NC_061513.1, on the reverse strand, counting down.
CTGCGTCCAAAAAGCTTCATTCGACAGGTTTTGAGATTGACGAAGTCACCACAAACGCCTCGTTGACGGAAACGTCGCCTCCCACTTAAGAATATTCCATCTTTAATGAGACACCAAAATGTCAAACCTAGGGTTTAAATTCTGGTAGGCTGGTGGTGCCACTGCCCTCCTAACCACCCAACTTCAGTCTCTTTTTTCCTTGTCCCGTCAATTTGCAGTGAAAGATGATTGGGCAGATGAGATTTGTGGCACCATGAATCTGCACACGAAAATGTTCTCATCACGCGCCATGTGAACTGGGCAATTTACGTCAGTACTACCATGCGGATGCAGACGCCAGGATTATTACCCCGGATATATATTCCACTCCGTTTATCCCAGTCGACAGGGATTGCCAGAAAACCGAGGGCCTCGTCAAAACTCTGCCATGGCTCTCCCAAAAAAACCTCTGTAACTGAACACATTCAGAAAGAAAGACACTGTTTTTTTGATGATCAATACCATCTGCACAACTATGGTTACACTGATACTCGCACATTAGTACTTACATTACCTTCTCCGCCCTAAGGGTATTATTATTGTCATTTGCAATGTTACATGTCATACTAAATAGACTGAAACAAAACGATGGAAGCGCTACTTTCAGGCTTTGCCGTCGCTGTAAGAGCCCAGATCTGCATGTGTGTCCTTGTAGCGCTGGGATAGGTACGCGGAGCAGGTTATTGGAGGGAACCTGATCAGACAACGAGCGCAGATGCTTAGACATGAATAACATGTTGTACATGACCAACTTTAGACAACGCCGGGAGGCCTCAAAACTTACTTTGGAGGATTTGTCTCGGATTTGCAGGTTGGCAGGCACTCGACTACGCAGTCGTGGCTTGGTTCCACAAAGTAGGCAATCTGTTCCAAGAACGAATATAGAGCATGATTAAAATCAACTTTTTCTATGGCACGACACCGGATTGGTTTCAATCAGAGACGAACAGAAAAAAAGGGAAAAAGGGAGTTTTGTGTTATCAATAGCATAAGCGATTATGACTGCAGTACTGGTTTTCACAAGTTCAACTCATGCCAGACATGAAAAAACAGATGGCTTTTACATGAGAAGAAACTTACTGAGTACCGCTCTCGTCCGTCAAGGACCACTCGATGTAGAGTTGACCTGCAAAGGCGGTAACAATTTTATTATAATTTATAATATAATACTTCTGCAACCAAACCACAAAAGCCATTTATGCCAACTAATTTTCCCTCAATACACAACTCATTCTTTTATTAGGGAAAATGCGACATTTGTTTTCCCCCCAGTCAAGCAAATAACGAATATCCAAAGGCTGAAAAAAAGAACTAGGAACATGCTTTGAGAAACGGATTGACCAACCTGAAAATGCTGTTACTCCACCGTTCAAGCATATCGCCAAGATTGACAATAAATCCTCTGGGAAAGAAAGGCAAAAAGTGAGGGTTTTTAACTTATGATTATCAGGGTGAAATTTCATGCCTTTAACATCAATTAAGAATGATATATACACAAAATTAATTAGATAAACAGGCTAACCCTTTCACAGGAGCTACATATTCCCATACTTGAGGCTGAGCATTCCTGTCCTTGCATATCTGCAAAATTCATAGGGAAAATCTGAGTAAATAAAGCTTAAAGACAAATAAGAGAATAGATATTGTTTCAAGGTGTATTAATTACTTGGAGACCAACGACATCATCAGTTGCTAAGAGAGTGATCAGGCCATAATCCGAATGTGCACCTGCTCCATAAACGCCCTTAGAAGGATTTGACACTTGACCTGATAACAAGAAAAACATCAAATGGAAGAATTCATCATGATTCATGCCGAATAAATATCATTTCACACGAAGGCATGACCTGTTTCTCGTCCACCTTCATAGTGCAGGAGCCTTAATGTGGCTATGGGATCGCCCAGCATTTCAGGTCTGTCAAAGAAGTCCGCATCGAGGTTCAAAGCAAGAGCAATGATCCTTGCAACTGATTTTGCCACTCTCCTGAAACCGATGGAAAGCAGGCCAGATAAGAACGGTATCACCTCTGATCCAAGAAATAAAACTTCATTGACCAGAAGCTACAATAGGATGCTCCGAATAGGCATTTCCATGAATACTTTGGAGCCATTTTACTTAGATGCAAAATCAGGTTTACATGAGTTAAGTATGGTACTTTACTCCTTCACATTAAGTCGGTTACAACTTTTGGATAATCATTTACCACTTTGAATTCTTTAAATTTAAACCAAACAATATACATTATGCCTTTACTTACAATGCTTCCCTGTGATATTGCTCCATCACCTCTCTCCATTTGGGCAATACTTCTGCGTGAGTAATAAAAGAAGTATATATGAAAGAAGTAAACAGGATCATGTAAGAGTTACCCTTAGTTGCCAAACACCAAACGCTAATGCTACCTATAGTTCATTGCCATGCGACCAGCTACATGTACATAATAGACTGGGACACGCTACACACGATGTCTTGTTATTAATAGATCATTAAGTTTTTGAAGAGGTGTTTTAGACTTTAGTACAGCAAAACTTAAAAACAGATATAACTTACCTTCAGGAGGCCACTGATTTGGACCAAAAAATGGCCTTTTTGATTGTGGATCATCTGCAGGTACCTCAACACCTATATAATACCCTTCCTTGTAGTCACCTAAAGAAGTGTCAATTGTAAGAAACCCAACTTGCAGTGCAGTTCGTATGCGATGCTGGTGACTCGCAAAAGCAAACTTAAGTCAAGAAAAAGGCAACACGTGTGGGAGTGAATAGATTACCATTCACTTGATTTTCTGGATCAAGAATCTCATCTAGCATAGGTGTGTATCCTCGATTCTTCTCATCTCGGAGAAGCTTCATTTTTTCACTGTTGGGAAGTTTAAAGAACATCTTGCTCTGGGCAAAAACCTCGTCCATGAATTCCTGGCTTATGCCATGATCCAGCACATAGAAGAAGCCTGAATCCAGACATGCCTAAAAATAATATGGAACATTTGGTTAGAAATATATGGTTCAGAACTGTTGAAAGAAACAGAAGTAGCAGCACAGTGACCATGTTGTCAACACTAAATTATCAGAAGGATTTCATCAAAACAAGCCTAGTTGCCCACGTTTTGAACCCCGAGGTAGTCTGCAATAGCAGATATTTTAGAGGTTGACAGTAGCCATAGTTATTCAAGAGAGTAAGAGGCAAGACAACATGGGAAAGATATAATGGTAACGCGAAGTAATTAACAGTACTAATAATGAGCGATCCTTACAGAGTAAGGACCAAATCCTTAGAGAGTGTAGTGCTTCGATTATCTACCGCATAACTGGGACTACTGATACTAGAAGTTGAGTAATACTGAACGCTGTCTTGCCCATTACATTATTCAAAAGAACAAGAACGCATGATCCTTTGCAGAATATGCATATCTTTTAATATGCAACTTGGTATGTAGTCCTAGAGGTCAACATCACAGCATGTCATCTTGGCATAACAGAGATTCTATTTGAAAAGGTATGCTGCTGCAAATCGTTTATCTAAGTATTACTGAGACTCCACCTAGCTAAGCGAAACAAATATAGTCCATGTCGTTGGGGTTGGGGGTAAAAATGAATTTATCTATTAACACAATGAATCTTAACAAATAGTAATAAAATTAAAGATGACATCGATTGTGTAGGAGGTCAAAGCAACAAGTCAGTTGACGGAGTAACCACTAGAAACGACAAAAGCAGAGCCAAGTCCACTGCTTTTGCTGGTCTGCTGAACTTTTTATGACCAACTGTAAACACGTGTAGTTTCCTCTTCAGGAATGACTGCAATCCGATCTGGTTTTGAACCTGCCTTATGTACAAGCAGATCCCTACCATCTTTCAAATTTTCCTACTAAAAGAAATCACTGAACATGCTCTGCGGAATAAATTCTGCATAGACATAGATAGCCCCAAGGAGAAACAAAATTGAGCCGTTCCCAACTTTCTCGACAAAGAAAGTTAGTACGACGCTTTCCGCTGTTCACACACCCATCGACTAAAATTCTTGGGATTATCAAGAAAAAGAACCTGCTTTAGGAGCGCGACCGATCTCTGGATGTCCGGGTCCGCCAGGCTGATGCAATTCAGGCTCGTCCTCGAGGTCGAGCTCTCCATGCTTTCCCCACTACCTAATCGCCTGCGGCTGCTGCCTCCTCTCCGCTCTTCTCTCAGCAACCGCCGCCGCCTCGATTGCTAGCCGCCTATCTAGGCTGATTGCCACCTAGCTGGTTAGATTGGGACACCTCCGTCGGCGGGCGCAAAGGGGCTGGGTTGGATCGCCGAATTGGAAACCAGAGGGCGATATATAGGGCGGAGGCTCGAGGTTGGTGGAATTCGGAAGAAGGTTTGCGAGGAGCGAAAAGGGCAAAAGGCAAAGCGATCTCTCTTTGGTGGCTAGGAGGTCTTTGGACCAAGAAAAACTATGGAAATTTGCCCTTTGTGCTGAATTTTATGTTTTCTTGTTTTGTTGTGTACCGGTGGTAGACAAGGAGTATCATGTGTTGTTTTCCACCCTTCGAGCACTTTATGCTTTTGTTAATGTCACCCGAATCTAATCATCTATGGACGGATGGATCATATTTGACGGCAGCGAATTCGGCTCCGTATTCCGTTTCTTGAAAAGGACTGATCAGAGAGAATCACCAAAAGGAACACTCGGTTGCGCAATCGTCTTGGTCCTCGTCTCCTTCGTGCCTAGTCAGATGGTAGGCTGTTTGGGACGAGCTGAATACCGGTAGCCACATAAAACGAGGAGAAATTTAATTGGACTCTAGCTGTAGATGATAGAGTTAAGGCGCCCGATAGATTTGCAGGTACTTCTGTTTTCTCCACACTTTCTACTTCTGTAGGTTGATAGTTTGATTGAAACAGTGAAGTGGTCAGATTAGGAAGTTGGCGATGACCTCCGAGACACGTAAATACCACTAGTGGAGAAGAGGCCTTTGGACCCAAGCAAATGACCCACTGCTGAACCAAACCGGGTCCAATGCCCCATTGGACCCGGTTCGTTTCGCCAGGACGACCCCACCCGCGGCGTCCGTCCCAGTAGCGGCCTTTGGACCCGGTTTGTCACACAAACCGGGACCAAAGGGTCCACCCGCGAGCGCGGCAGGCCGTGTCGGCTCGGGAACCCTTTAGTCCCGGTTTGTATGACAAACCGGGTCCAAAGCGCCCCTCCGGCTATATAACCTTGCCCTTGCCCAAGTGTGAGCCACACTTAGCCATTTTTTCACTATCTTCACAAGAGGGTGTATTGCTCTCCTCTCTTCTTCACATGCATAAGAGGTGTTTGATGAAATGCTTAAGAGGGTTTGCCACTTGAGTTTACACAAATCAAGCCACACTTAACTTGTTTTTTTCTTCTTCATCGAGGTTAACAACTTTATCCTTTTCATCCGCAATTGATAAAATGCATGTGTATATATACATCGTGATGTTCACGTAATGGTTTTGATCGGCTTAATTATATCATGCGGATGAATCGGCAATGGATGTACATTGACCGACCGGTTTGACGAGTTCACTCGCGGGCCTGGATAATTTTATGGCCGTGGCGGAGGCAAACAAACATGGTGGCTTCATGTATTGTCCATGTGTGGACTGCAAGAATACCGTAAATTACGCTCGCTCGAGTCTCATTCACAGACCACCTTCTGCGATCCGGTTTCATGCCCGAGTTACTATTGTTGGACCAAGCACGGAGAAAGAGGGGTTATGATGGAAGACAATGACGAAGAGGAAGAGGATGATGACGGTTATCCCAATTTCCCGAATACGATGATACTGCGGAAGGCAATGAAGACAATGAAGTAGAAGATCAAGAGGCACCGGATGAGCTCGCTGATGATGATCTTGGCCGGGCCATTGCCGATGCAAGGAGAGAATGTGAAACCGAAAAGGAAAGGTTGGCCTTCGACAAGATGATAGAAGATCACAACAAATTGTTATACCCAACTTGCGAAGATGGCCATAAAAAGCTAGGCAGCACACTCGGAATTGTTGCAATGGAAGGCGGAGAACGGTGTCACCGACTCAGGATTTGGAAAGTTGCCGACAATAATTAAGAGGAAGCTTCCAAGGGGTAACGAATTGCCCGCCGATACGTACGAAGCGAAGAAGATTGTCTCGCCCTCTAGGATTAGATGTGCAAAAGATACATGCATGCATTAATGATCGCATCCTCTACCGCGGTGAGTACGAGAATTTGGATGCATGTCCGGTGTGCACCGCATTGCGGTATAAGATCGAGACGAGATGACCCTGGTGATGTTGAGGGCGAGCGCCCAGGAAGAGGGTTCCTGCCAAGGTTATGTGGTATGCTCCTATAATACCACGGCTGAAACGCTTGTTCGGGAATAAAGAGCACGCTAGGTTGTTGCGATGGCACAAAGAAGACCGTAAGAAAGACGTGATGTTGAGGCACCCTGGCTGATGGATCCCAATGGAGAAAAATCGATAGAGAGTTCCCAAACTTTGCACAGGATGCAAGGAACTTAAGGTTTGGTCTAAGTACGAGATGGCATGAATCCTTTTGGAGAGCAGAGCTGCAGCCATAGCACTGGCCTGTGACTCTTTGTATATATAACCTTCCTCCTTGGTTGTGCATGAAGCGGAAGTTCATTATGATGCCGGTGCTCATACAAGGCCCGAAGCAACCCGGGAACGACATTGATGTGTACCTGAAGCCATTAGTCGAAGAACTTCTACAGCTGTGGTCCCTAGCAGGTGTACGTGTGTGGGACGAGCACAAGCGGGAGGAATTTGACCTAAGAGCGATGCTTTTCGTAACCATCAATGACTCGGCCTGCTCTTGGTAACATTTCGGGACAGTCAAACAAGGGATACAATGCATGCACACACTTGTTTACATGAGCTCGAAGGTGATTATTTGGAAAAAGGTCGGAAGGTCGTGTACTCGGGGCATCGTCGATTTCTTAGGATTACCCATCCCGTAAGAAAGAAAGGAAAGCATTACGACGGTGAGGCCGATCACCGGAGGAAGCCTCCCATCGTGATGGTGTTGATATATTTGGTATGGTCAAGGATCTAGATGTAATATTTGGAAAGGGTCCTGGCGGACGGTCCGTTCCGAATGACGTCTGCCGGACACGCGCCCATGTGGAAGAAGAAATCTATTTTTTGGGAGCTAGAATATTGGAAAGTCTTAGAAGTCCGCTCTTCAATCGATGTGATGCACGTGACGAAGAATCTTTGCGTGAACCTGCTAGGCTTTCACGGGCGTGTACGGAAGACAAAAGATACACCGGAAGCACGGGAGGACCAGACAACGTTGGAAAGACCCCAAAAATCTGCATGAGAGAGTTAAAGGACGTCATTTATCCAGCTACGCTCTTACAAAAGCGAGAGAAGGAGATATTTTTTGAATGTCTTAGCGAGTATCAAGGTCCCGTCCGGCTTCTCCTCCAATATAAAGGGAATAATAAATATGGAGAAGAAAACATTCCGGAACCCGAAGTCTCATGACCGTCACGTGATAATGACACGAGTTGCTTCCGATTGCATTGAGGGGGCTTCTACCGGAAAATGTTCGATCGCCCATTGTGAAGCTATGTGCATTCCTCAATGCAATTTCTCAAAAGGTAATAAACCCGGAAATTCTACCGAGGTTGCGGAATGATGTGGTCCAATGTCTCGTTAGTTTTGAGCTGGTGTTCCCACCATCCTTCTTCAATATTATGACACATCTCCTCGTTCACCCGGTCGATGAGATTTCCATTCTCGGTCCCGTGTTTCTACACAATATGTTCCCCTTCGAGAGGTTCATGGGAGTCTTGAAGAAATATGTTCATAACCGTGCTAGGCCGAAGGAAGCATCTCCAAGGGCTATGGAACGGAGGAGGTCATTGAATTCCGTGTTGACTTTATTCCGACCTTAAGCCGATTGGTGTTCCTGAATCGCGGCATGAAGGGAGACTAAGTGGAAAAGGCACGCTAGGAAGGAAATCAATGATATGTAGGGATGGGATTTCTTTGACTCAAGCACACTACACAGTTCTACAAAGTTCCACCATGGTGGCTCCGTATATCGGTGACCACAAGAACTTTCTACGCTCCCGGAACCCGGGCGGTCGAACGATTGGATTAGACGTGAACACATGTCGACTTTCGGCGGTTGGTTGCAAAAACATCTCCTGAATAACGAAGATATTGAAGATCAGTCTGTACTTGCTGGCCCGAGACACCATCTTCGATCGTAGTGACTTTCCAAGGGTACGAGATAAATGGGAATACATTTTACACGATCGCCCAAGATAAAAAGAGCACCAACCAAAACGGTGGTGTCCGCTTTGATGCAATAATGAATGAAGGCCCAAATGACACATATTATGGTTACATAGAGGATATCCGGGAACTTGAGTATGGACCTTCTTTTAAGGTCCCTTTGTTTAGGTGCAAATGGGTCAACAAAACAGGAGGCGGGGTTCGAGTAGACAAGTTGTATGGAATGACAACGAGTGGATCTCAACAATCTTGGGTATAGAGACGAACCATTCGTCCTAGCCAAGGATGTGGCCCAGGTTTTCTATGTGAAGGATATGTCTAGCAAACCAAGAAAAAGGAAACATAAGGAAACAAATACATCAAACGATGAGCCAAAGCGCCACATAGTTCTTTACGGAAAAAGAAACATCGTGGGAGTGGAGGACAAGACAGGACATGTCGGAAGATTATAATAAGTTTGATGAAATTCCACCCTTCAGAGTGAACATTGATCCAAGCATCAAGTTAAATGATGAAGATGCTCCATGGTTAAGGCCGAAGAAGATTAAATGATGAAGATGCTCCATGGCACAAATGAGTATCTCAACATGGCAATCAATTTCCCATTTATTTTTGTGTAATCATTTAACTGTATGTAAGATATGAAAAGTGGAGATGTGGTTGGCTTTTTGTACCATATATATAGAGGAGATGTAGTCGTTCACGGGTTTGCGGGGAAAAATTCCGAGCGCGGTTTCCGAAGATGCCGTAGGGCATGTGCACCAACAACATCTTCGAGAAACTGCGCCACGGAGATTTCCCAACCCTTTCCCCAACACTATTAGAGGAGATGTAGTCGTTCGGGGGCTTGCGGGAAAAAATTCCGAGGAGCAACTTCCGAAGATGCCGTAAGGCTTGTGCACCAACGACATCTTCGAGAAGTTGCGCCACGGGAGATTTCCCAACCCTTTCCCCAACACTCGTTAGAGGGAATTTAGTCCTTCACGGGCTTGCGGGGAAAAAATTCCGAGGCGCAGCTTCCGAAGATGCCGTAGGGCGTGTGCACCAACAACATCTTCGAGAAGCTGCGCCACGGGAGATTTTCCAATCCATGGGAATGAATCTCCGCTTGGCTTGTTGATCTGCTTGGCAAGCCGTATCGATGCTCCTTTTATAGGCACGAGCACCGCTTCTACTCGACAGGCGTCGTGCGCTACATGCTTTATCTCATCGAGCGGTGCGTCCACCCATGCGTTCTTATCCTGCCGACATCTTTAGTCCCGGTTGTACCCACCAGCCGGGACTAAAGGTTACCCACACGTCCTTATCCCACCGACAGTTTTGTTAGATGACAAAAAAGGATCTTTAGTCCCGGTTGTACCCACCGGCCGGGACTAAAGGTTACCCACACGTCTTTATCCCACCGACAGTTTTGTTAGATGACAAAAAAAGGATCTTTCGTCCCGGTTGTACCCACCAGCCGGGACTAAAGGTTACCCACACGTCTTTATCCCACCGACACTTTTGTTAGATATGACAAAAAATGATCTTTACTCCCGGTTGTACCCACCAGCCGGGACTAAAGGTTACCCACACGTCCTTATCCCACCGACGAGTTTTTGGCGCCACTCTGCGTTCCCGCCTATTTTTCTTCCCGCGCTTTCCACTGCTTCCCGCCTCCGTCCTCCCGCCATTTTTTCACTATATATATGTTGGCTTGGCCTCCATTTACATATCACATCTAGACTCATATCCGCAAACCTCATCACCAGGTCACATGGCTTCCATCGTATCTCTAACCCTCCGGGAGGCGGAGGCGCTTTGCGCGTCGAACTACCCCTGCCCGCCGGGCTACCGCGTCCCTACCGGCTGGTTGCCGAGCGTCGGAGGGGTACCGGTCCTCCTCGTCCCTCTAGGTGTGGCGCGCGAGATGGCCATCACGAACCACTACTACTTCGAGCTCACGCCGGAGCGAGCGGAGGAATCCCCGGTGGCATCCCGACTACGGCCCGACTTGGGAGAGCTTCTTCATCAATCGGCGTGAGAGGGCGCTCGCCGAGCACGAGGACGGCGGCCCGCCTCCTTCGAACTTCAACGAGGCCGGCCGTCGGGCCGTGGTGGCGCGACCGAACTCTCCCGGGCGTCATGGCCCACCGTGGCCCCCGCCTGCGCTACCCTCGGTCCCGGCCCACGCGTGCTCTCCCGCCGAGGTTTGACTACCGCGACCCCGATGCCGGCGACGATGATGACGGCGACTACGGCGACTACGGTGGCGAGTACTATAGGGCCGGGCACGAGTATGACTGAATGACTCGAACAGTCGAATCTGGCCATGTATCTTAATTAATTTTCAGTTGAGCTAGGCACGAGTACTATAGGGCTAGGCACGAGTACTATCTGGCCATGTATCTTAATTAATTTTCAGTTGAGTTATGTACTTTAATTCCACATGTAATCCGGCGGGAAACTTTTCTCATCATCGGCGTACGCCACAACGACTTTATTGAAAATACAATAATATAGATAAACAACTAGTCTAGTCGATCTACTCGTCGTCGGAGGTTGTCTCGGTCCAAATGTCGTCCCACCGAGGGTCGTTGTCGGCCCAAGTTGTATTCGGGTTATCGAGCTCGAACACGGCGACGGCCCGACGATGGCGCTGTTGGACCTGCGTTGTGCCCGGAGGTCGGCGAAGAACGCGGCGGTGTTGTCGACGTCGTTGGGGAACTGCGCCCTCCACCGGCGCATCAACTCCTCGTCGTGCTCGGCGATTGCGATCCGGCGCTGCACCTGGCGGTGGCGGCGACGGTCCTCGTCGTCGACGAGGCACGGCGTCGGCGCGAGGAACTCCGCCTCCTCTAGCGATTCGACGTCTGGGAAGTTCATGTCGCACCGTGGCCGCCGAAATCGCCATGCGGCCGCGTCGTAGCGCGCGCCGCCAGCTCCGGGGTGTTGTACGTGCCGAGGGTGAGCCGGAAGCCACCGGCACGCATCTCGGCGTAGAACCTACCGTTCGGCCGCGCTCGGGACGCCACGGAAACCGGACGAGCCGCGACGGCGCGGCGGCATCCCGGCGACGAATGAACGGAGGCGACGGCGACGTGTGGTTCCGCGCGCACGCGGCGCTTATAGCACAGCGACGCGGCAAGTTTGGCGACAGGTGGCGCGGGGAAGCGGCGGGGCGTGGCACGTGGAAGCGGCGGCGGCAGGTGGCGCGGGGAAGCGGCGGGGCGTGGCACGTGGAAGCGGGATCTACACGTCGCACGGCGGTGGCGGCGGGGCGAGGCACGTGGAAGCGGCGGCGACACGTGGCACGGGGAAGGGACACGTGTGGCGGTGGCGGTGGTGGGCAGTACACGGCGGTGCCGACGGTGGCCGGTACACGGCGGTGGCGGTGGTGGGCAGTACACGGCGGTGGCCCGTACATGGCGGTGACGGCGGGGCACGGGGAAGGGACACGTGTGGCGGTGGCGGTGGTGGGCAGATGCGGTGGCTTTTTTTCATTTGAAATAAGGCGGGAATGAAAATTTTTAAAAAATTTGGCCTTTGGACCCGGTTTGTATTACAAACCGGGACTAAAAGCTATTTTTGCGCGCGCAGCGAAAACGCAGCAAAAATGGCCTTTAGTCCCGGTTTGTATTACAAACCGGGTCCAAGAGGCCTTTGGACCCGGTTTGTAACACGCACCGGGTCCAAAGGGGGGAGTATAAAGAAAGGACTTCGTCTCCGCGGCGATCAATCCCGCGGAGACGAAGCGCGCCACGCCGCCAGGCTGCCCAACTGCCGCGCGCCCACGCCGCTGCCGCCGCCGCCGCCGCGCGCCATCGCCGCCGCCCTCCCGCCGCGCCCGCCTCCGCCGCCGCGCCATCGCCGCCGCCCTCCGCCGCGCGCGCCCGCCTCCGCCTCCGCGCGCGCCCGCCTCCGCCTCCGCGCGCGCACGTCGGCCGCCGCCTCCGCCGCCACTCCTCCTCGCGTCCGCCGCCACCGCGCCCGCCTCCGCCGCGCCCGCCTCCGCCTCTCCTCGCCGTCCGCCGCCATCGCCGCCGCCGACCCCGCCGGCCGCCACCGCTCCTCTCCCTCCGCCGGTAAGCCTCTCGCTCGATCCGGTTTTTTTTTTTTTTTCATTTGTTAGATTATAGTGTATAGTTAGTTTGTTAGAAAAATTAGTGTAGTTAGTTTGTTAGTAAAATTTAGTGAAAAAAAAAATAGTGTAGTTAGTGTGTTAGAAAAATTAGTGTAGTTAGTTTGTTAGTAAAATTTAGTGAAAAAAAAATAGTGTAGTTAGTGTGTTACAAAAATTAGTGTAGTTAGTTTGTTAGTAAAATTAAGTGAAAAAAAAATAGTGTAGTTAGTGTGTTAGAAAAATTAGTGTTAGTAAAATTAGTTAGAGAAAAGTTAGAAAATTAGTTAGGAAAAAGTTAGAAAAGTTAGAAAATAGATTCATTTGTGTCGGCGCCGCCCCCGCGCGCGCCGACGACTCAGACCGTGGCGGTGCCGAGTCCGTAGCGGTGCCGCCGCGACATAGACTTAGGGTCGCGAAATAGAGAAAGAGCGAGCGAGGAGGAGCGCCGAGTCCGTGGCGGTGCCGGTCGCTGCCGGCGCCCTGCCGACGCCCCCAAAACAGGGTCGTGGAACGCGGCGTTAGTACAAAAGTAGTGAAGTTTTTTATTTAGCACAATATCATGTTTTTTATTTATATTAGTATACATATATGATTTGTTTTCGTAGCTACGATGCCGCGACAGCGACAGGCCGGCGGGCCGTGGTCCGACTCTCACCGAGGAGATGGAGCGAGATGGGGGAGGTCCGGGACCGGGCTCCGCCAGGTGGCACCGGGAGGTCTTAGCTTCCGGGTCGCGCACCTTGGTGCGGAATCCGGGTCCCGTCGTCGACCCGGATATTCTATGGTGGAGGTCTTATGGGCCACGGTCGTTTCGAGAGGAGCCGGCCCCGCCGGAGGAGGTAGCTCAGCGCATTGCGGCGGAGGACGAGCACGTTCGCCGTTACATGTACGCGTTAGACAACATGTATAGGACCGGATGGAGCGTTATGCGGGGATCTCATGTTAGCTATGCTCCCGTTGTTGTTCCGTGGCTTTGGGGGCACACCCAGCGCGGCTCAGGACCCGGTCGGCGCCCTCTAGGACCCGGTCTGCGCGGTTGAGTGGTTAGTGATTGATATGTATTAGGGTTAAATAAACATGAACCCGATCTATGTATGCATGTAACTGCACTATCTGCTTTTAGCACTATATTATCGATCCTTAGTTAAGAACTACACATATGTAACTCCATTTTTTCAGTTTTACTGCATTATCCTTAATTTGATCATATGATGGTTCCTATGTATAGCTTGCGGGTCGTTGTAGAAAGCATGGAGAGAGATGAAATTCAAGAAAATTTCATGGAGGAACTCATAGCAAACGGTACTCGGATGATCGCGACGACGACGTTATTCCAGATGATGGCGGTGACGATGTCACCGCAACTTATTTGAATGACTCCGGTGAGGGAGCGGAGAATATTGAGGAAGAAGATCCTAGTGGCGCCGGTGAGGAACAAGATCATCATAATGGCTCCCGAACCGTAGTTATCACCGAGGTATATAAACTAATTAAGCCGCTGTTGATCGACTAGATGCATTAACTAATTAAATTGTACGACTATGAATTATTTCTTTTTTAGCCCTCCGGATCGAGCACTTCTTCCGTAAAGTCGAGGAAGCGAGGCCCGGCCAAAAGTTGGATGACGGTGTTAGGCACGACATCACCCACATCGAAAATGATGGTAAACCGATTGCTCCGAGAGAAAGGTGCAAAGGCATTTATAGCTCAATGCGGAGTGCTTGTTCGGGACCACGTCCCGATCACCGTTCGAGAATGGCACAAGCCGAAGGGACTAGTGCTGTCTGCAGAGGAAGAAGGTCAAGGTCTTTATATCGATGATGTAGCCAAAAACAGCATTATGGACAAGCTCATGTCACATTTCAACATAGTACCCGAAGAGGGTGATGCTGAAAAGGCCAAGATGGAGCAGGCCCTCCGCGAGTTTGGCAAGAAGAAGATGGCCGAACTATTCAAGAGCCACAAGAAAAGATTGCGCCGCCTTATCAAGATAAAGAAGACTCCGGACAATGAGAAGGTAAAAACTCACTGGGACGAATTCGTGAAGTACAGCACGGAGTCGAAGAATTTAAGAGAAGGTCGGAAATAAATAAGGCAAATGCTGCGTTGAAGCTATATCACCAAATTCCGGGTCCGGTGGATACGGGGCTAACCGTCCTAAGTGGCGAGCAGCTGAGGCGGAACTGACCGATAAAGGGATCAGATTAGGGACACACGGTTGGATCGAACGGTGCAAGGAGTGGTTCTACGGGATTGGGGAACGTTGGATCCGGAAACAGGGAAGTGCATCTATAAGAAAGCTCATCCGAAGGTTCCCATTGATGCCCTGGAAAAAGCACATAGGGACGTGGAGGCGGGGTTGTTCCAGCCCGAAAGAGAGAACGATGAGCCGACACGCGCCCTTGGGAACAAAGAACACGGCGGACGAACACGAGGCACGGCGAGGCTCCGTTCCGTGGAAGTATGGCTTTCTGCGGAAAGGAAGAGATTTCCTGATAAAAGCCATGAGAGGAGGAAGGCAAGGGAAACAGACCGCCTGGCTAACTTAGAGGAGGGTATGAGCACCATGCAAGCCCAATTAAGCATGGTAACCCAAGTACTTACATCTCAGATGGCTCGGGGGCAGGCTGTAGATCCTGCACTGCTCAATGCCATCGCCCCGCTGCAATCTCAACCACACGGAAAAGCAGCGTGGCTTCCTCTCAGCAGGTGGATAATGATGATGATGATGATGACCAGGTGGTCGAGCCTCCTCGCTACCCCCCCGTGGATGATCTCACTGAGAGCCGTCCTTGTGAGCTGCATGTTAAAGTTTTCAACCTATCCTTCAAGGCGGCGGTCGGCATCCTCTTACCTACAAGGTCTTACCATTGCCGTTCGGTCCAAGACGACTTTGCTTGTTGTGATGGTGGATGAAGTGATGACAGCTTATGAGGGGTTGGTGCTTGAGCACCCTCGCAGGTGAAGATGGGGAAATCAAAGAACCGGGAGAAGCCCGTAGAACCACCGTGCAATGGCGGAAGGAGAACATTGTGTTTCCAGGTGAGAAGCCAACAAGCATGCCACCTCCGCCTCCTCCGCCACCTGAGTCTCCTCCGCGTGATGATTCTCCCGTGCGCGATGATGATTCCCCTATCCATGACCGATCTGCTCCGCGTGAAAATACTCCTCCGCCTCCTCCTCCTCCTCGTCGGGAGACTCCGCCGCCTCCACTTAAGCAAAAGAGGAAGCTGTCCGCGGCACCTCCTACAGCTCCGAAGAGATCATCAACTCCAATGAGGGCACGGACTCCGAGTTGTTACCACATGAGCGGATCGAAGAGCAAAAGGCGTTTCTTGCAACTGCGCCGAAGAAGATGTTTATTCCACCGCAGACAGTGAAGCACTTTGCCGAGACGAGAATGAAGAGACCTGAGCTGAGAGCTGATTATGACCGCTCTCTTGGACAGTCCTCTAGAGCGAGTAAAGAAGCAAAAAAAGTCGCACAGCTTGGACAGCAGGACATTCAGGCCGCACCCCACTTCATCGTGGAGCCATATCATGATCCAGAGACGGCATCGATGATCGAACGGGCGGCTAGAGCTCAGGGAGCATCAGTTGAGTACGAAGATTACTATCCAACGGCTCAAGTGGTAAACACGTATAGATACGGAAAAGATCTCGTCAAACCTGGCGAGCTCGCGCGTCTAGGGACTCGGATGCGAAGGTTGCATGAATGGTACCTGAAAGCTCGTCGAAGAAGTGAAAGCTACCTCACGGTGTATCTTAGAGATGAGCATTACTTCCGGGGGAAGACGAGATAAACATTGAGATAGAAGAAGCTGTTTCGAGTTATTCAATCAAGACGCCCTCGACAAAGGCAGTTATCGGTTGCTACTGCTCGTAAGTGATTTATTTGTGTAATTAAGTTTGTAGCTCATTCATTTGCACTAACAATTATCCTTATTATATTCTTTGTGTACGCTATACATTTAATTATGCGGAATGAAGAAGCTGGAATACAAAAGAGGCAAGCTCCTACCGCTGGGGTTCATAGACCCAAACACAGTTCATGAAGTTACGGCTCGACGGTACCCCAAGGACACGAGAGGACAACATCGTAATGTTTTTAGAGAAGCAAGCGAGACAAAGAGGATATATTCTTTCCCTACAACTTCAAGTGAGTGTTATATATAACATACATTATGCTTGTGCACCTTCCACTTTATTCTCGTAATCATTGAGCTATGCTTGTGCAGTTTCCACTTTATTCTCCTAATCATTGATCTTCACCTTGGAGTCGTAAACGTCATGGACTCGAAACGTAAAGAATATGCGGAATGGGCGGACATGGCTGCCATCCTCCAGAGGTAGTTTCAATCAATTTCGTATTGGCATCTTCATCTGCTCTAATTCGAAGATATCATCAACTAATCAATTACTCATTTACTCATTATTTTTTGCCGGGCAGGGCTTGGAAACGGTTCATCAATACTGTTCCGGGTAAATGGAAACCGGAGCTTACATTTAGAGATTACCCTGTAAGTAGTACTATATATATAGCTATGTCCGTGAAACTTTATATATGATATTTACTTTCAATACGATGCTTGATTATTAGTTTGATCGAACTATTTTTTCGTAAAGTGTATGAGGCAGGAACAAGGGAATAACTTATGTGGATACTACGTCCGCACCTTCATGCGTGACATGTCCTGTCCCAAGGGTGGGGATGCCCAAATACACCACACTCGTGTACGATAACAAATTTTCACAATTAATCTTAATTAGTACCATCTATTGTATTGAGTTCCATTCATATATTGATCTCCTTTTTTAAATATAGATGACACGCCTGCGGGACACTCTCATAACAGCGGATCAAATAAAAGCAATTCAAGAGGAAATCGCGGGATTCTTTATTACCGAGGTCCTTACCCCAGGTGGAGAGCACTATCGGAAGATCGTGACGGCGGAGGATGTTCGTCGAGGACGTGTTGTATTGTAAATATGCATGCATTACACGTGTACTGTGTTGACGATGTCGTGTACTGTTGACGATGTCTATATATATTCATGACGATTTTCTGTGGTTTCTTGAATGATATATATATGCATTGCTGAAACTCTGCCGCGGCAAGGGAAACAGACTGTTTCTCGCCGCGGCGAGAAACGCTGGTACAGCCCAAATCTGTGCCGCGGCAGAGAAATAGCAATTCTCTGCCGCGGCGAGAAGCATAGGCCCGGTTCGTACCACGAACCGGGACCAAAGCCCTTCCAGCGCGAGCTCCCTGGTCGCACCACGTGTTGAGGCCTTTAGGCCCGGTTTATCTTTGAACCGGGACTAAAGGGTACCCCCTTTAGTCCCGCCTAGTTGGTCCCGGTTCGGGAACCGGGTCTAAAGGCCCAAATGGACCGGGTCTATTGCCCCGTTTTCCACTAGTGTACTACTTTTGGTTAGATTTGCAGGTAGTAGTACTTTTGGTTTCTCCACACTTTCTACTTTCGTAGGTTGTAGTTTGTTTGAAACAGTGCAGTTGTCAGATTAGGAAGTTAGGTATGACCTCTGAGACACGTAAATACGTAATGTCGCTTGCTTGGATTCCCAGGAAAATTTCTAGCCTAACTAATATTACCCATCGTTTCTGTCATTGGATTTCAGTTTGAGCCATTTTGGTTTATCCTCTCACTTCCTCCTTACGTACGTTGATTATTTGATTGAAACAATACAATGGTCAGAATAGGAAGTTGTTGATGGACTCCCAAGACTAGTAGTAATTTTGTCCCATATTATAACACGTTTTCGGTAGGCCTAGATGTAGTAATAGTTTGTTTTGATCTCTGTTTTTTTAACCTAGCTATTATTACTCATCATTTCTTTCATTGGGTTTCGGTTTGTGCAATTTTGCAGAAAGAAAGAATCACTCCGAGAGGAGATGCATCTAGAGGCATATATTTGGTGGTTCCTAGTGCTTCATAGCAGTGGAATCTTGTGAAAAGAAATTAGAGGGCTTTTCAGAAGATATTGTCTATGAAGATACACTTTCTTCGCCAGCCTGGTTGCTTCATATATGCGTTCTTAGTGTCTCTCCATTGTACTTATTGCTACATTGTTGCCTAAGATCATCTTTATCAAACAGAGGACATAATTCAACAAGTATGTCTGAATAAGCACTAGATATTTCTTCATCCTTACCATGACAGATATTTTCTTCAATTTTTTATGATCTCAGGGTCAACATAGAATTCATAAGATTCATCTTTCACATATATATAGCAGGAGCATAAAAAGTATAAGTAAGAGAAAATATCTCTCCAAGAAACTTCTTTGTAATCATCTCATGAAAACTATTAGGATCTTTATCAACAACAAATTTCATAAAAGCCTTATGAAGGAAACCTCTGCTTCACTTGAAGAAGATTTAGGACTTGTACATGCGGCACCTACTTCAATTTCTTATAAGCTAAAAATTGAGATAAATATATCTACAACGACATTTCTTCCTCATCTAAAAAATTAACATCATCAATAAGAGGTGACCTTGATAAAATAGAGGTAGGCAAATTAGTGCAAGGATTATTAGGTGCATGCACCTAGAGTAACAGCAGCACCAGACAAATTCTTCCTAGATATTAAAATGCTACCACCTGCAGTTTTATATGGGAGGATATAATTTATTTCCATTGTCCTTACTTTCCACATGCGTAGATAAAATATATAGAAAGTAAATAGAACACAAGTGGTCTTACAAAATAAAAAATTTCTCTGTGTCAACAATGCCAGAAAACAGTCTTGATAGCAACAAGTTTATATGTGATTGTAGTAGTCTTCATTGGAAAATATTTTACCCTAGTTTATATTCGCCGTGATGGGGTAAAGAGAGAGAGGGAGAGTATTGATAAGATTTATTTTAGCAACTGAGGCGTTACTCTCAACCACATTTCAGCTTAATATAACTTTTTTTTGCGGGTAAAGCTTAAGATAACTTATATGACAACAATTTGAGTAGAAGTTGCAGTTTAAGATCAAAGAATAATCTATCAAATTGCGAGTAGTAATATGAAAGTGAAGTGTAGAGAGCTAGTAATGAAAGCCGTAGGCATATGGTGGAGCAGTGAGATGTTGTAAGAAACTAAGGATAAACCCATTCATATGACGATGATGAAATAAATTAATTGTGCATGGTCTAACATATATATAGTAGTTCTTGATAGTTTTGTAGCACATAAAACAAAAAATTGCTACCATAAGAAAGAAAAAAACAAAGATCCAATCTAGGAACAAGCCAAGATCTAATATACTAGATTAAAGCAATGAGATAGATGAGATCATTATCCTTGAAGATCCAAAGTGGTAACGAGATCAGATCTCATGGTTGATGTAGTCGTACACTTTCCAAACTCAAGTTTGAGATGAAGTCCTTCCGGCGCTGCAAGCGGGAAGCACCTCCGTACTCGGTCACACTTACGTTGTCGATGAAGACATCCTCTTCCCGTTCCAGCGGGCAGCGGATGTAGTAGATCCTCCATGGAATCCCAACAACACGACGGCATGGTGGTGGTGGAGGAGAAATCCTGCAGGGTTTCGCCAAGCCAGCACATGAGAAAGGAGGGAGAGAGGGGGTGTCTAGGGTTTGGTGGTCAAGGTGTGGCCGTCCTGCCCCTCACCTCTATTTATAGAGGGAGGGTGTGGCTAGGGCTTCCACCCTTGGCCCCACCTCTTTCTAGGGCTAACGCATGGGAGTGGGGGTGCTCCCCCCCAAGTTTGCCCCTATTTTGGTGGGATTGATCTTATCACTTTGGATTTGATCTTATCCTTCTAGGGGTGGTCGGCTAGGCCTTGAGGGCTTGGTGCGCCTAGCCCAAGAGGCCAGGCTGCACCTCCTCGGCCCATGTGGCCACTCCCGGGGTGGTTGTAAGGGTATATTGCCCCTAAGTGTGTTTTTGGTAATTAATGACAATGCTCTATGGATTAATGTTTTAATTGTGTTTATATGAAGGAATATTTCATAGGTATTTCTTGAAGTCCATATGTTGGATTCAAGTGTGGATGCCGTGAATGTAATGTTATACCTTTGGTATTGGCATCAAGATCATCGATTTGAAGAGAATAATATTATCAAGAAGAAGAAATGAAGATGGAGTTCTTGTGTGGAATCAATTTAGCCATGCTCTAGATTATGTGTTAAGCAATGAATGGTCAAGATATTATAATAGAACATGAAGAGATACAAGATTTACCAATACTAAGATTGAATTCAAGTTGGTCGGCACGTGAATCATAAAGATTATACCACTTTGGATCATGTGATCTTGTGGGCGGTAAGCCTTGTCAATTATGCTTCATGAGCTAACCCACTATATATGTGCATTTGTGTTGTCTATGTGGGTTATGTATCTTTCAATGCATGGGCATGCATCAAGAGTATGATCTCATATAGCCCATGAGAGGATGGCATCAAGCTTGGATGTCATCAAGGTTGAGAAGGGCAATCTCAAGATGAGTATATCGCATATATCATGCTTGAAGTTTGCCGTTCATTTGGTGACAATAGATATGTGAAGATGTACCTCAATGAAGCTTTTCCCATAGTGGTGTATGGGGGAGAAATTATGAGTCTTCACAAAGCAACAATGATCAAGTGGGCATTTGATAGCGGTTGACGGGCTTGATTATTTCCCAGCAACTACGCCAAAAAGTTTTTGATACGTTGGGACTCCAAGTGCAGAGTGTTGTATCAAGGGAGTATCTTCCCCACAAGGGTGACTCGAGGGTTTATATCGAACTCTCGGGGAACTGGATGGAAGAGTATTATCTTCTCTCTTCTTCAAGCAATCCTGCAAGTAAAATAAATGCCTTGTGTCCCCAACTCCACCGTGTGGTTGTCAAGCACAAGGTTTCGCGTAAGTAAATAACACAAGTAGTAATAAAACAAGTAGCAACTAAATTAGATAAAATAACTAAGTAAAAAACTGTAAAGAGATTGGTTGTTTTTGGTGTTTTGGATGCAAATAAGAAAAGTAAATATTTTTGTATTTTCGTATTAAAATAGTGCAGCAAATAGAAAACAATGTAAAATCAATATAAATGTGTTTCTTATGATAAAAGGTGGACCAGGGTTTATTGGTTCACTTGACTATTCTCTCGTAAAGTTGTGGTGGACAAAAAACAATTCATCAATGAGATATGAAGGTACAAATAATATTATATGTAAGATTAGAATTAATATGGGTATCACGTCCTAACATAGATATGATGCAACACACCTCTTTTATACTCCACAAGAAAGAAACTTCATCAATCTTGTATTAAGAATTAACAGAGCATAACAATAAGTACTTTGACATGAAGTTTAAATATCAAATATGCTACCTTGAACAAACAAGATCATCATTACTGTCACATGATGAACATAGCACATGCATTCACTTTATCCCTAGTGAGGTAGAAAAAGAAAGGCAAAGCCATAATAGATCTTGAAAATATTGTCACTATCCAATCACTAAAACCATGCTACTCCATCTAACAGACACACCACCCCACACACGCTCTTGCATAGATGTTGGATCAGAACATAAACTTAAGAACTGGGTACATAATATGCATCTATCAATACATCTCACAATATATTAGGATCATATCTCATAAAACAATATCATAGAACAAGGATCCACCACATAGGTATTACAAATATGGCCATAATCATGATAGACAGCTCATATGGCACTAAGTACTACGAAGAACATGAGAGAAATAGATCAAGCTACTACCACAAACCCGTAGTCCAGAGGTGGACTACTCCCTCTTGGTCATGGTGATGATGATGAAGACGTTGGAGAAGGTGGAGATCCCTCCGGTGGTGATCCCAGCGGAGTCCCCCCCCCCTCCAATCTTCTATGCAGCAGCCTCCATTTTGGTATTTTTGTCTTTCTGCGGTGCTCTCCTCCCGAGAACTCTCCGGGGCCATATATAGTGATTTTTAGGGAAAAATGCGTCGATTCGCGAAATAATCAAGTTGATCGATGGCTGAAAGAGCCATGGTGGCACGACCAGACTTCCAGGTCGCGCCACCTGGTCTCTTTTGTCCCTCAGGTCTCTCCAGGTGAGCTTCCAGGGCCCATGTTGTTCCTCCCGATGAAAAAATAATGCTCCAAAAATCCTAGGTCAATTTGACTCTGTATAGGTCTCTGAAAGTGAAAAATACGTGAAACAGGGGTTTCCTGTTCTGCGGGGTTATAAACCAAATAAAGGGGATCATTGGTAAATCTCCATAAATCAATGTAAAACATGGTATTATCATCATATATGTAGCAAATATGTGGGAATTCAATATGATAAAGGACAGAGTTCATGTATGCATTTTACATGCATCAGCATTCCGCTTTGAATGAAGCATGAAGCGTCATCATTAAGATCAAGCGTGATGCGCAAGGAAAAGGTATGGCCTTGCTAGGTTTTCCTTTTACCAGCCTCAAGGTGGTTGTTGGGATACTGGGTTATAGGATAGATAGCCGCACTATCAAGAGGGGCTTCCGGTTGGGTAACTTGATTGCATCGTCTTAGGGAGCTCAATACTTTGCATACTTTGCATCCCTATATTCTTGTTGTTTCATTTTCTGAGGTTCTTGATCTTTCTGCTAGCTTTACAACAAGCCCAAGTTCATCAAAAATGGAATTCGTATGCATCTTCTGTTGTGTTTTCATGTTTGGAGGTTTTACCCGTTTGCCTTTTATAGATAGGTCAAACCTTTCATATTGTTGTTCTTAATAAATGTTTGTACTATGATGTTTCTATGCATAATCCTGTATATCTCGTTGTCATGATTCCAAAGAGCCCAAGATCATCGAAATCGAAGTCCGGATGCAAAAGTTATCGCGTTTTCCGGAAAGGTGATTTTTCTGCTAGCAGCATCCGTCGTATAGGCCGGCACCGCCGGGTTCGTTGCCGAGTTGACTGGTATATATGTCGGTATGCCGGGTCAAGGTGTCGGGTAGGTCGGCATGCCGGGTGCTGCTGCCAGGTGACGTTCAGGGGGGTTTTCTGGACTATCCGACACCCTGGTCGGCCCGCCAGGCACTGTGTTGGGTAGGTTGGCACCCTGATAGGTCCCGCCGGACTCGGTGCCAGGTGGCTCCACGTTTTTTTTGCCCTAAACGGTCATATTTTGAGGGGCTATCAAGGGGTTTCTTACCCAAAGGTTTTCTAGGGTTCTTGAGTTTATTTTCTCTCATCATTGTTGACCTTCTTGAGCTTGCTTCCTCTCCCATCCCTCCTATGATTCTTGCATCTTTTTGAGGGCTTTGAAAGAGGTCGGATATCTAGATCTACATCCTCCACCAATCCATCCCTCCTCTAAGCGAGGGGAACTCTTGGGATCTAGATCTTGGAGTGATTGGTTGACCTCCACCATTGTTCTTCCTCTCTAGTTCCTCCATAGCATTTGTTGCTTTGGTGGAATTTGAGAGAGAAGGATTTGAGCACTTTTCTTAGTGTTCTGGCTTTGCATCCTTGCATAGTGTTGATCTCTCCAATACGATTAGTTCGAGTGAGAGCGTGATCTTGTTACTCTTAGAGGGGTGACCTCCTAGTTGGCTTGGCGGTTGGTGCTCCGGTGTCCTCTTCGTGGAAGATTCTGAAGAGGCCTGAGCTTCTACTTTGTGGAGCTTGCCATCTTCAGAGTGGAGAAAGAGCTAGCCATGAGGGAAAGTCCTTTATCCTTCGTGGTATTGGCTTGGAGAATAAGGTGAGGCTTCGTGGAGTTTGGGAGACCTTCGTGATAGCCCGCATCTCTCCAATGTGACGTACCTCACCTTGTGTGGCAGAACACAGGAATACATCTTCGTCTCTGCGTGCCTCGGTTATCTCTATACCCGAGTTTACTTTCCTTGTGATAGCCATCATACTTGAAGTACATATACCTTGCTATCACTTGTGTTACATATATCTTACTCCTATCTTATTTATCTTGAGTTGTTGTTGTTGCACTTAGTTGAGCCTAGCATATTTAGGTTTTGTGCTTGTAAAATAAACGTTAGTTTAATTCCGCATTCTTATAAGCCAAATCTGCAATAGTTTTAAAACGCCTATTCACCCTCCTCTAGTCGACATCTCGTCCATTCAGTGGTGGGCCCACCGGTGGCCCTCTAGAACCTTTTAGAAACTCCGGTCAAAACACCAAAAACTTTTCGTGAACCCCGGAAAGTGACTTCCCATATATGAATTTTATTATCTGGAATATTCTGAATATCCTCGTGATGTCCTGGATCCAATCGAAGAATCTGAACAACATTCGGTCTCCATCTCATATTACATATCTACTTAAACGACATCGAACCTTATGTGTGTCACCCTACGGTTCGCGAACCATGCAGACATGATCGAGACACCTCTCCGGTCAATAACCACATACATGGAGATCCATAATGGATCCTACACATTCAACGATGACCTTGTGATCAAAAGAACCATAAGCACTCGTTACCAATTCACTTTGTCGCGCGATACATTATTTATCTGAGATTCGATCCTCGATATCTTCATACCTAGTTCAATCTCGTTACTCATAAGTACTCTTTACTTGTTCCGTGATACGACATCCCTTGTGACCTAGTCACATGCTTGCAAGCTAATTGGATGCCATCTCATCGAGAGGGCCCAGAGTATATTTCTCCGTCATTCGTATGGACAAATCCCCTTCTTGATCCATGAGCTTCAACTCTTACTTTCAGAATACCCAATGCCACCTTTATAACCACAGTTACGAAGTGGTGTTTGATGTCATCAAAGCATACCTCCGGTGTTAGTGATTAACACGATCTCATGGTCGAAGGATTAGGTTACTATGCATTTGAGAGCTACAGAACAACGAATTTAATGACTTGATATTATTGCTATGCTTACTATGGGTGTGTGTAATAACCCAGAACATAGGAACATCAAAGGGTAGATTTAGAATTGGGATGTTCATTTCATCGCAAAACGAGGGAAATTTTTGCGCCTTATTGCATATAAACCTAAGAGGGATCGAGGTTCTCTCTCGTTGCAATTAGGGTTAGGCAATGTGAGGTTAAGAATTTCGACATGATCTCTTTTGTAACTTGTTTATTTGGGAGATGATTTTAAATTGACAAGTCATATTGAATTTAAACTAAAGGAGTAAAAGATAAACAATTTAGAATATGAATTATGATTTCATAATTCAAATACACATCATAATACAAATCACTTCGTATTTCAAACTATAAAATAAATACACAAATAATTCATAATTGAATGATACAATTACAATTGAGCTCATAAGGAAAATTGAGCTTTATTGATAATACACACACACACATACAATGTCTTTACAATATTCATCATACAAAAATTGGATGAATAATAAACAAAACAAAAAGAAGATTACATAAATTTGAATCCTATACTAAAACCTAAACTACATGTCTTGGAAGGATTTGTCTTGGATCATTTCCAATTTGAAACCTGCAAAATAGAGAGAAGAGAAACTAGACAGGGGTCAGAAGCCAAGTGTCAAGGACACTTGTTCATGTCCAAAACGTGGACAGAACCAGTATATACACAGGTAGACCAACACTAAGCCACACACAGGGCTCAAGTTTCACCAAAGGGGATCACACAGCTCATGGAGCTGCGGTGCATCCAACAGCACACAAAGACACATCCTAGTCACCAAGCCATGCCAGGCTTGTGTGTCACAGCCAGAGGAGAATCACAATAGGTATAAAAGGGTAGAAACCCTAGAAACAAGACACAAGTCGACCAAATCACCATTCACCAAGCAATAAGCAAGGAACAGTGACAATTCATCTCTGTTCTTGCTCAAGAACAACTCAAGTAACCACTGAAACCATTTATCCATCCAAAAATCCACCAACCAAAACTAGTAGGAAGATGGGAACTTAACCAAGATCATCAGAAGTTAGGAGGAGAAGGGCAAGTAACAAGATCATCCAACAACTTCTCAACAGCAGTTGAGCTTAACCATCTAGGAGCTGGAACAAGGTATACCAAATACCTGGAGAGGATCCAGTGGATCCAATCCATAATTTCTGCATGACACAAGTCATAAAATGAGCAGATGCTCATGGGTTGATCATCACTTGGTGTTGACCAAGGATCACTGGCAGAAAAGGGAGCAACTATAGCCCAAAACCCATCTAGACACTATTCATGTGCAAATAAGCAAGGATAGATGCACAAATGTGCAAACAAGCAAGGATACATGCACAGATAGCACCAGTGGATTTACAAGTAATAGAAGCTACCAATGACCACCTAGTGAGATCCTAGCTAGCCACTAAACCATCAGTAAACCCTAGATTTCTTCACAGGCAAGCATAATGGCCTTCATAACTTGTATGACTCCCTATTTTGCAAGCAGAGTTGAGTAGCCAACAAGATCTAGCCAACTGTGTGAGCAACCAAGCAGTAGCAATGCTACTGAGGTCACATCAAACACAAATCCATCCAATTAACTAGGATTATAAGTCATCATTATCCAGAAATGGATTCAGACTTTATTTATTTCCAAATTGATCATGGAAATATCAAATCATGCACAGCAAGGTAATTAATCAACACTGCATAAGCAGTTCATCTATAATTAATCCATCCAGGCATGAATCATGCAATAGCATCACTGTGAGGCAACAACAGCATGCACCATTGTATCCTAGCTATTGCATTATGTCCAATGAGCTATGGATAGCAACAGTAGCACACACAGAGACACTTGAGCATCATGAGCAATCATAAGTTACCACAGTAGCTAGTAATCCATCCATATAGCAAAGGAATTAACCAGAAATTAGCCACTAGCATATAATTGATCAAATAGATCAAGCACAAGGCATAGCAGAGCATCACAGACAAGCAGTGATCCAAGAATTGGACCAACTGAAGCACACACAGGGTATAGGTGAGCATCACTGACACCACAAGTATCAGTAGTGCTAACCTAGGCCAATACCAAGTTCAGTAAGCATATGAACAAGCTAGTAAGCATAGGAATAACATCAAGGCATGGATAAATAGGATAGCATGAGTCCAGTGCATCAACAAGAATTATACAGACATAATCCAAGCACCATTAAGCATGGACAGGCTAGAGTAGAGCATCAGGAGGCTTAGGCATAGAGCACATCAAGAACAGAAAGAACAGAAAGCGCAGCAACACAGCAAAAGCAGCAGCACAATAAGAACATCAAGCATAGCAGCACGGTAGCACAGCAGCAGCATACGCAGAAGAGCCGTAGGCACAGATCAAGAAGGAAGGGATGGAGTAGAGGGAGTAGAGCTAGAAGAGGAGGAAGAGAAGGAGTTACCTGGTGAAGCACGCAGAGTCAGCAACGGCGGCACGGTGGCACGGCCAACCACGGCCGCGCCAGACCGCGGCCAAGACGTGCGAGGCCACGCACACCACCAGAGAAGGCGGTGAACACCAAGGGGTGGCGAGGAGGAGCAGCTCGACGGAGATCACCACGGATCCGTTGGCGTATGCGAACGTCACGCACACACACGAGCGGTCGAGGATGAAATCGTCGAATCTACGCGGATGAGAAGACGCGCCATCACGCGCTGAGTCGATTGAGCACCACGGCATGCCCTAGTTTGACCGGAGTTGGCTGGAGCAAGGCGGCGGCCATGGTGGCGGCGACGTCGCCACGAGATAGCCACTGTAGGGTTAGGGTTCGCGAGAGAGAGAGACGAGTGAGAGAGAGTGAGGTGGGCCGACGCGGTTCGGTTCCACCGAACCGATTTGGGGAAGCCCAAATGGGCTATCCAAATGGGCCACGTTGGTGGGCTGGTCCAATTAGGTTAGAGGGGTATTTTTGACTTTTATATTTTGTAAATAAGTTATGAATTCTACCAAATAACAAATAATGAAAAATACCTCTAAAAATCCAATAAAAATAGGGAATAAGAAATTATTCTTAACAAGAATAAAATAAGAAATAGAATTTACCACAAAAGTTCAGATATTCAAATTTTTGAATTTAAATATGAACTTTAAATTTTAAATATGCAATTTTCCTTAGATTTAAAAATCAAGGAAAATACCAAATGAATGCAAACAATTGTTATTCAAATATTTTCAAAAGGAATTCTATTATTCCAAGTCATTTATTTTAAAGATTAAGATTTTCCAAAAAGGGAAATATCTTAATATTGCAAAATTCCTTGATATTCCCAAAAATGGGGAAAACTCTATTTTCAAATTCTTTATTTGAAATCAATATTTTCCAAAGGAAAATATTAACTACTTTTCAATTCTTTTCTTGTTAGAAAAGGAAACAATGTTAAAGTACTTGAAGAATTTATAAATTACCACCAAAGGCACAAATACTTAACTCAACCCTAAATCTTAATAACCATGTCGGGGTAAGGGATTCAACATGAAATAATACACCCATGCATGCATCATTTGGATCTTATAACATTGTCCTTACCGGACAATGATGCTTGTTTACAGAACCCGAGGTCCAGGTTCATCCAACACATCGAACTGCATTATTTCGCAGTCACCAGGCAAGTTCACCCCTTGCTCATGTCATCTTGATTATTTTATATCAATTTAACCGCAAAAGTACTGTACTTATCATTCCTGCATTGAAAAGCAAATGTTACTTTTCCAATTATGAATCTAACTATATGGTGGGCAATGGAACCATGGTATGTGGTTATATGGTGGAGGTTCCATTGCAAGGGTTCTATTAATCTAGGACTAATCACGAATGCCGTCTAGTGATTCTAGCACCGTACAATTCGCGTTAACCATAAGATCTATAATGGCTCTGGGGAAGTCAGCTGTATCTTTTCCCTCTTGCATATCAACGGACTTGATAGGGCCTGGATGGGTGTTGGGGATAACACAGTAGGTTGGGAAATCCTTTAAAATCCGCATCCGGGTGGATGAGAGGCTCTATCTTCTATGAGGGATTGTCCATAGTACACCGGGGGTAAAGCCGTATGCTCGGGAGATGTCTACCGGGGGTGTACGGATGGACAAAATGGTGGGTATGCAAGATCGCGGAGAAGGAAGTGATTGGCCTGGATCTTACACCTGGCCCCACACCAAGTAAGTGTGGACGAGAAACGCGTCTCGGTTGGTATCAAGGATAAGTTCTCTTATGGGAAAAGTAACGCACCTCTGCAGAGTGTATCAAATTTGTGGCTGTCACTCCATGTTCCGGGAAGGGAACTACGAACGCGGCAGGAAAGGAACTCCGTGTAGTTCTGTTCAACCTGTGAAGACTGGCGGGCATAGTTTTCAGAATAAAATCAATCTTTTGAAGAAATGTTTTCGAAACATGCATTGACCTGAGATTTTCTGATCAATGGTCGTAGCTAGTGCATCAAACACATTTTCTCTTTTGAACTTGCTGAGTACCTCTGTACTCACTTTTCTTCGACACCCTTGCTAGACTGTGACAATGAAGTGGAGGCCACCGATGGAGCACTGGAAGGAGATTACGAGGTGGTCTACGAAGAACCTGATCTGTCCGGAGGATTGGAAGGCGTGGACTATGGGATAGTCTACGGACCCAACAACAATGAGGCGGAGGAGTAGTATCTTACCTTAGTTATCATATAGCCGAGCAGCGTAGTAGTTTACCTAAATAAGTTGCTGAGCTCAGTTGAATCTTTATGTTGGTTTGTAATAATACTTTAGTAGTATCTTAGGGTGTTCTCATCGGACCTGTGAGAATACCAACTTGTTAAGACCATGGTTGTAATATAATCTCGAGTGTTATGACCTAGAATGTTTCTGTTGTACCACTCTGAGGGATGTGATATTTGTGAAGAAGTCCCTTCATGAAGATCATATAACGACTTGTATACTACAACATGCAGTGGTATGCTGGTCACCGCAGTGTGTGTCCATGATATCATTCTCCTAATGATATGATCTTGTTACCAATAAAATCCAATGTTCATGAACAGGAAACCTTGATCATAAACTAAGCAAAAAGCTAGTTAAACAAGAGGCTTACTAGGGACTCCAGTTTGTTTACAAAACAAACATGTATTAATGTTTCTAGTTAATACAATTAAAGCATGCATGAGATATAAAAATTTATCATAAACACAAAGATATAATAATAACCACTTTATTATTGCCTCTTGGGAATATCTCCAACAGTTCTAGTCGCGGTATGTCATGGTGAGAGTGGCAGATCCAGCACTCGGCAACCCTGGGTAGCAGGCCGGGCTCGGCGCTGACCATCCGCTGAAAAACACCCAAGACTTGCTGGTTGAAGCTCATATTTCCTAGGCAAAACTGTTGGGAGTTCGTAGAAGAAAAAATTCTAACTAACGCCAGTTGTCCAGATCTATCTAGGAGTAATACAGTAACAGAGATAGTTTTGGTGACGTAACCTCGTAGACCAAAAGCGGTTAACGTTCCGCTAGAACATGGTTGATGTAGTCGTACTTTGTCGCTGACCTCGGGGTCGTGTAGAAGTCCTCCCGTACCACCATGATTACCGCAAGTGCAACACCTCGTAGTTTCACACACATATGATGCTCAACAACGCTCCTGGCATAGGATCCAGCTACGGTTGCGGAAGAAGATCTTCTGGATCCGAATCCCGGCAGCGCTCCCGCGTACCGGGTGGAGTCAACTCCCGCCGTATGTGATTCATGTAAAATGCATACATTAACTTTGCACTTTATTACAATATATTACCACATATTTGCATCTTATATAATGTTATTCCCATGTTTTATGATGTTTTAGGGGATTTTCTAAACAATTCCCCCTCCTCCGGTTCTAATTCTGTCTCGTAGAAAACACCACTTTTTAGTGTTTTCGACATTACAGGAGCTACGGGACTCCAAAAAGGGCAAGATCAGGGGCCACGCTTCGGAATTTTCGGGACGAACAAAATGAGCTAAAGTGGGTCACCAGGAGGTTAACGGGCTGGGAAAGAGAGGGGTGGCGCGCCACCTAGCCTCTTTCGGGCCTCGAGCATCCGTTTCGCCTCATATTTTCACGAACCGACTTTTTTGCCCTAAAAACTACTCTATATACGACCCTGGGGGGTTTCATCGAGGCTACGGAGACATAGATCAAAAACACAGAAATGGAGATTCAGCAGGCCACCGCCAGTGGAGATCGGAGGGGGGAAATGCTGCCGAAATCGCCTCCGGTGGACTCCATTCCCCTCCGGTGAGGGCATCAACACCATCTTCATCATCTTCATCAACATCTATAGCAACAATTCATCATCACCCTCTGTAATCTCTTGGCAAACATGATTTATGATGCAATATATTGTTTTCTCATGATCAATTGTATATCTATGTTGATGTTTGAGTAGTGAATTGTTCATGGAAATTGTTATATAGTTTTTTGTTGGTTGCATACAAGTATTTGTTATCTTATATGATGATCTTTTGTATTGATATATGATGCATGTAAAATGCATACATGAACTTTGCATTGTATTACTTATATTTCAATCATATTTGCATCATATAAAGGTTATATCATTGTTTTATATTGATTTTGGGGATATTTCACAGTTTCCCTATTTTTTGGGAATTAACCCTGCACTGTTAGAAAAAAACCCGTTTTCTATATTTTGATGTTTTAGGGACTCAAATGACGTCCAAATCACCTGAGATTTTACGAGGATCAATTTTTGGAAGGAAGAAGGAGTACGAGCCAAGGAAGCGCAAGAAAGGAGATCTGAGGACCAAAAGGGGCAGGCCCACGTAGCTAGATCCCTTGGCCGTGTGGGGTGCCCCATCCTGGCCCTCTTGCTTCCGATGCCGTCCGTTTTCATCTCCGTGCCTCCGTCTTGACCTAAAAACGTCTATAAAAATACTCCACCAATGCCTTTCGGAAGGGAGCGCCACCGAAACACAGAAACACGAAAGCAGAGACCTGGAGCCGCAGATTGGAGGGGGAAAACTCCGGCGGGGCGCAACTAGCGTGGTCTCCACCTCCATCGTCACCATGATGAAGAGGGAGTACTCCACCCCTAGACTATGGGTTTGTGGAAGTAACTTATGTATCTCCCCTCTCTTTGAGTTTCACTAATTAGCACCGTATGAGCTGTTGAACATGATTACAGTCATCTATGTAATACCTTTGTGGTGGATCTTTTTATGAGCTAATATATGTTTGAGATTGCAATAGTTTTGTTTCAGATGCATTATACGTAGTAAAGAGGAGTGGCTAGTGCGGTGAAAGTGACAGAAATTCCGCGATCCACTCGGGTGTTTACCTTACTTTATTACCTCACTAGGGATAAAGATAATAGTATGCTACTGGGGATGTGGGGTGACCTTTCCACTTCTCCATGACTAGATCTAGCATGTTAACTTCATGTCATAGAACTTAATGCTATACTCTGATTTATCTTAATTACTAGGGTGTTATGATTTAGTTCGTATCTTGATGGAGTATAAGAGAGATTAATACACAAAAGATCGCGATGTTAGGACGTGATGCCCATATAACTAGCACTTGTCATGAAACCTTTATGGCTTTATGTTGCAATCATATATGTCAATTCTAGTGTTCCAGTATGTACCACTTTATAAAAGAGAGAGTGCATTTGTGAAACTATGAAGCCTAGTCCATTTTTAATCATAAGAAACACCTTTCCAACACTTTATACACACCTTTTATTTTCAGCCATTTAAAAATCCGAAAATATAAAAACACTTTTATTTTTTGCATTCACAATATAAAACCCAAAAATATCATCCATTATTGTTTCCACCATCCTTGCATATTTATTTACCACCATTTGCATATCAAGTTGTTTTCTGGACCTGTGCAAGTAGAGAGATCTATCCCACTAGTTCCACACACCATATTGTTTTCTAGCACCGTTGCATTACCATCCATATCATTGCATATTTATTTCCAGTTTGCATTTATTATCTTTTCACATCTTTGATCACACCTTGTGCTTGACAACCACTTGGTGAGGTTGAGGGCACAAAACATTTTTCTTTGTTTTGCAGGTCTCATAAGAGAAGGATAAGAAGATAAACCCTTAACACATAGTTCCCCGAGAGTTCGATATTACCCTCGAGTGACCCTCGTGGGGAAAACACGTCTTCCAGATCTACAAACTTTGCACTTGGAGCTCAACCTAAGAGTGTACACTCTAGGCATATCAAGACTGTTTTCTGGCGCCGTTGCCAGAGAGCTAGTTGAAGGTTATCTCACAAGAAAGTCAACTTCATCACCAACTTGTGTAAACACCTAATCTTGGAGAGGTTGCACCTATGTGAGCATCATCTTATCCATCTTTACCTTCAAAGCATTTTTTTTTGTTTTGTTATTGTCTTGCATGTTTCAGTTTGCTATTTTATTTCCATTTTTGCATTTTGTGTTGCAATTGTTATTTCAGTTTGCATTAAGAAAATTCAAAAACACATAAAAACTTTACAAAATAAACTCCAGTGTTGAAATGAATTTTTTTGCTCAATATTATGGAGAGTCATTAATGGATGCTTGGTCTAGAATGAAGGATACCAATAAGAATAATGCCAACAAGTATGCTACTGCCACTTTTATTAAAAACTTTTATAATGGTTTAGATGTGTGGTCAAAATGTTTTCTAGACTCATTAACCAATGGAAGATTTGCTTTGGGAAATCCCTCACATGCTAATAATTTAATGGAAAATTTGTTTGGTAGTTCTATAGAAACAAAAGATGAAATTGGGATCAAACCATTAAAAGTTTATGTTGATAGGTCAATATTAGACTTACAAACTTATGTGGAAGATTATCCTACTAAAAATGAGATGCGCTCTTTTATTCTTCACTCACAATCCCAGATTAAGAAAACTAAATACACCCTTTCTAAAATTGTCTCAAGAATGGAAATTATATTAAACAATGCCAAGTCTAAGAAAGGAGTAACTAAGAAATTTAATGACAAGATATTTTCTATGTTAGAACTTTTGGATAAAAATCTTGAAGGATATGTTAAAGAAGAGAATGATCTCAAAATAGCTTTGGATGCATTACTAAGGAAAAGAAACGAGAAACAAGTTGAGGAAGTTAAGATGCCTAGTGAAGTCAAGGAACCACTACTTGACTTAGAGAATTGTAGCTTGCATGAATTAATATCTATCTTACAAAAGTTTGCAAGTGATCCTTCCATCAACACCAATCAAGCAGCTTTTGGTTCTTATATTATTAATCATGTTTTAAAAGAAAATATTGCTAGGTTCAACCAAGAAGCTATGATACCACCCAAGCTTGGGGATATATGGACTCCCAAAGTACTAGTAACAATTGGAAAAGAGACACACCATGCTATATTAGATCTAGGATCTAGTTTCTGTGTTGTCTAAAGAATTATATGAAGTACTTAAATTGAAGAATCTTGAAAAATGCTCTATTGAACTTGCAATTGTTGATGACTCTATTAAACATTCTTTAGGAAAAGTAAGTGATGTTATGGTAGAGTTACATATGACTTTTGTACCTATTGATTTTCTAATCATGGATATTGGGAATAAAACCTCTAGTCCAATTATTCTTGGAAGACCTTTTCTTCGTACCACAAGTGCTATCATTGATTAAAAAGAAGGGAATGTGAAGTTTCAGTTTCTACACAAGAAATGCATGGAACACTTCACAAGGAAGAGGGACACACCAAAGTTCAAGCTACCTCATGAGCTTCGTCCATCAAAAATATCAAGTAAGTAAGCCTAGCTACATGGCTACAAAGAAAGCGCTTTACGGGAGGCAACCCGATTGTTTTTATTTTTTATTTTCTTTGTGTCCTCTTGCTGTAACAAGAGACTTAGTTTTTAATTTTAGTTCTGATTTTTTTAAATAAAGTGCCAAGTTTTACCCGTTTTGGTTTGAAAAAGTTGCTATTGGCATTCGGATATTTTATTCCAGCACGAATCTGTACACGGTATGATTTTTAATTCCTATTATGTAACTCCGAATGAGTTGAAATTGGAACTGTAGTTGCAACTTTGCATCCTATGTATGCATGATTTGTTTCGTGATTTTGGGACATATATAAGTGTGGTAAAAAAAATTGTTTTGCTGCCGCTGTTTTTCTGGACAGATTCTGTCCCATTTTTTATGCATTCTTTGAACTTTTAAGTTGAATGTTTTTGATCCAATTGAGTTCATGAGAAGGAATAAAACATTATACACTTTCTGGACATGTTTCTTGCTTTTGTTTAAAGATTTCATACAGCAAGCAATTCAATTGTTTTGTGCCTACTAATGTCACCCCACAGAAAAGAAATGGGAGAAACGGTGTTTTGAAGTTTTTTCACAGGAATTAAAGGAGATGCACCAAGAGTTATCCAAGGATGGTGAAGATCATAAGCTTTGGCATGTGAAGACAACCCCACTGGAACAACACACTCTCGGTTTGCACACGTCTAACTTCTGTTTTTCGATCAATGCACTTTATCGCATAAACTTGGAGCGTTTTTTGTTATTTTTATTTCGGTTTGGTTTTTATTTTTTGAGACCACCAATTTTCATTTATGTGATGGGAGGCCTACTGGAAGTTTGGGTTGAATTAAGTTGAATGCTATAAAAAAGATTGCGAAGAGGATGTTTGAGTTGACTCAAAAAGATACATATAGTTGCATGATTCATGTGCTTTTTAATGAATATCAATTTGCAAGTATTTTATCAAAAGCTATTTCTTATTTATGTCTTGATGCTTAATGTTACTTTAATTAGTTTAACATGGATTGATTAGTTCTATGTGCACTTATGCATGCACTTAGACGGTCAACTTTCTCCCTCTTGGTAGCCCAAAAATTCCAACAAGTAAAATCTTGTTTTCCAACACCTTAAACCAAAGTTTTTTCCAGTGAGTCCACCATATCTACCTATTAGCTTTATGATATTCCAAGCATGTTTATCATGTTATGTATTATCTATGCTTCTTAATTAACATGCTTATGTTATTGCTTGTTATGGGAATAGTTGGTTAAAAAGCTCTCACGAACTTGATGCACACTTTACTTTTATTTGCACTTAATAAACTTGAACCATGTGATTAAGATTATGAAGTTGTGTGCCTGACAAGAATGTTGGTTGGAATTTAGCTCATATGTGTTGTCACATGGCAAGCTTTCAACATTGTTCTTAATTATATTTAGTTAATATCATGTACTTTTATCTATGGATGCCTAACGTTGAGCGAAATAATTGTGGAAACTTGGTAAGTTTGAGGAGTGAGTATAAATGGCTAGAGAGACGCCTGGGCGGCTAACCCAAGCCATGCGATATGCATGGTGGAAATTTACTTACACGCAATAATCGACCCTCAGTAATGCACTTTACAATAAAAACATATACCCTTGGTAAATAATAAGAGTGCTGAGATTGTTCACTGTTTTTGTTTGTCTTGTCATTTTGACATGGGCTTGTTCCATGTCCCGGGACAAGAGGTATCCTAGTTGATTGATACGT
This sequence comes from Lolium rigidum, assembly GCF_022539505.1. NCBI lineage: Eukaryota > Viridiplantae > Streptophyta > Magnoliopsida > Poales > Poaceae > Lolium > Lolium rigidum. The sequence continues at coordinate 338,440,105 of NC_061513.1, read as the reverse complement.
CTCCAACGTACCTATAATTTCTGATGTTCCATGCTTGTTTTATGACAATACCTACATGTTTTGCTCGCACTTTATAATGTTTTTATGCGTTTTCCGGAACTAACCTATTAACAAGATGCCGAAGTGCCAGTTCCTGTTTTCTGCTATTTTTGGTTCCAGAAAGGCTGTTCGGGCAATATTCTCGGAATTCGACGAAACGAAGACCAAATATCTTATTTTTCACGGAAGTCCCCAGAACACCGAAGGAGAGTTGGAGGCGGGCCAGGGGGCCACCACACCAAAAGGCGGCGCGGGCCCAGGCCTGGCCGCGCCATCCTATGGTGAGGAGGCCCCAGGCACCTCCCTGCGCCGCCTCTTCGCCTATAAGACCCCTTTCGACCTAAAAACGCGAGACCAATCGACGAAACTCCATAAAGACTCCATGGGCGCCGCCGCCATCGCGAAACTCCGTTTCGGAGGACAGAAGTCTCTGTTCCGGCACGCTGCCGCGACGGGGAAGTGCCCCCGGAAGCCATCTCCATCGACGCCACCGCCTCCATCATGCTCCGTGTGTAGTTCCCCCATGGACTA